>NW_027141560.1:112500-478180 GCF_036365525.1 Heterodontus francisci
TAGGGTTAGGGTTCGGGTTGGGGTTCGTGTTAGGGATAGGGTTAGGTTTCGGGTTAGGGTTCGGGTTCGGGTTAGTGTTAGAGTTAGTGTTAGCGTTCGGGTTCAGGTTAGGGTTAGTGTTCGGGTTAGGGTTAGTGTTAGGGTTCGGGTTAGGTTTAGGGTTAGTTTAGAGCTAGGGTTAGGGTTAGGCTTAGGGTTAGGGTTAGGGTTAGGGTTATGGTTAGGGTTAGGGTTAGCTGACACACGTTCGGGTTAGTGTTAGGGTTAGGGTTAGGGTTGGGGTTAGGGTTAGGGTTAGAGTTAGGGTTACAGCTAGGGCTAGGGCTAGGGCTAGGGCTAGCGTTAGGGTTAGGGCTAGGGCTAGGGCGAGGGCTAGGGTTAGTGTTATGTTTAGGGTTAGGGCTAGGGCTAGGGCTAGAGATAGGGTTTAGGTTTAGCTGTTAGGGTTAGGGTTAGGGTTTGGGGTTAGGGTTAGGATTAGGGTTAGGGTTCGGGGTTAGGGTTAGGGACTAGGGTTATGGTTCGGGTTCGGGTTCGGGTTCGGGTTCGGCTTAGGTTTAGGGTTCGGGTTCGGGTTCGTGTTAGGGATAGGGTTAGGGTTCGGGTTAGGGTTCGGGGTCGGGTTAGTGTTAGAGTTAGGGTTAGGGTTCGGGTTCTGGTTCGGCTTAGGTTTAGGGTTCGGGTTCGGGTTCGTGTTAGGGATAGGGTTAGGGTTCGGGTTAGGGTTCGGGGTCGGGTTAGTGTTAGGGTTAGGGTTAGGGTTAGGGTTAGTGTTCGGGTTAGGGTTAGTGTTAGGGTTCGGGTTAGGTTTAGGGTTAGTTTAGAGCTAGGGTTAGGGTTAGGCTTAGGGTTAGGGTTAGGGTTTGGGTTAGGGTTATGGCTAGGGTTAGGGTTAGCTGACACACTCAGACACTCTCTGAAACTCTCTGACCTTCTCTGACACTCTCGGACACTCTCTGACACTCTCCGACAATCTCTGAAACTCTCCGACATTCTCTGACACTCTCAGACACTCTCTGAAACTATCTGACACTCTCTGAAACTCTCAGACACTCTCTGACACTCTCTGACACGTCAGGGTTAGGGTTAGGGTTCGGGCTATAGTGTTAGGATTCGGGTTATAGGGTTTGGGTTAGGGTTAGGGTTAGGGTTAGGGTGAGTGTTAGGGTTAGCGTTCGGGTTAGGGTTAGGGTTATAGGGTTCGGGTTCGGGTTATTGGGTTAGGGTTAGGGTTAGGGTTAGGGTTAGGGTTAGTGTTAGGGTTAGGGTTAGGGTTAGGGTTATCTGACACTCTCAGACACTCTCTGAAACTCTCTGACCTTCTCTGACACTCTCGGACACTCTCTGACTCTCTCCGACAATCTGTGAAACTCTCCGTCATTCTCTGACACTCTTTGATACTCTCTGACACACTCGGAAGCTCTCAGAAACTCTCTGACACTCTCTGACACTCTCTGAAACTCTCTGACAGACTCGGAAACTCTCAGACACTCTCTGACACTCTCCGATACTGTCTGATACTCTCTGACACTCTCTGACACTCTCAGACACTCTCTGACACGTTAGGGTTAGGGTTAGTGTTAGGGTTAGGGTTAGGGTTAGCTGACACTCTCAGACACCCTCTGAAACTCTCTGACCTTCTCTGACACTCTCGAACACTCGCTGACACTCTCCGACACTGTCTGAAACTCTCTGACACCCTCTGACACTCTCAGACACTCTCTGACACGGTAGGGTTAGGGTTAAGGTTAGGGTTAGTGTTAGGGTTCGTGTTTGGGTGAGGGTGAGGGTTAGGGGTATGGTTAGGGTTAGTGTTATAGGGGTAGGGTTAGGGTTAGGGTTAGGGTTAGGGTTAGGGGTAGGGTTAGAGTAAGAGTTCGGGTTAGGGTTACGGTTAGTGTTAGGGTTAGGGTTAGGGTTATAGGGTTAGGGTTAGGGTTAGGGTTAGGGATATAGGGTTAGGGTTCGGGTTATCGGGTTAGGGTTAGCATTAGAGTTAGGGTTAGGGTTAGTGTTAGGGTTAGGGATAGGGTTAGCGATAGGGATAGCTGACACTCTCAGACACTCTCTGAAACTCTCTGACCTTCTCTGACACTACCGGACTCTCTCTGACATTCTCTGACACTCTTTGATTCTCTCTGACACACTCGGAATCTCTCAGAAACTCTCTGACACTCTCTGACACTCTCAGACACTCTCTGAAACTCTCTGAAACTCTCGGAAACTCTCAGACACTCTCTGGCACGTTAGTGTTAGGGTTTGTGTTCGGGTTAGCTGACACTCTCAGACACTCTCTGAAACTCTCTGACCTTCTCTGACAATCTCGGACACTCTCTGACACTCTCTGACAATCAGTGAAACTCTCCGACATTCTCTGACAATCTTTGATACTCTCTGACACACTCGGAAACTCTCCGAAACTCTCTGACACTCTCTGACACTCTCAGACACTCTCTGACACTCTGCGACACTGTCTGACATGTTAGGGTTAGGGTTAGGGGTAGGGTTCGGGTCAGTGTTTGGGTTAGGGTTAGGGTTAGGGTTAGGGTTATAGGGTTAGGGTTAGGGTTAGGGTTAGGGTTATAGGGTTAGGGTTTGGGTTCGGGTTAGGGTTAGGATTCGGTTTCGGGTTATCGGGTTAGGGTTAGGGTTAGGGTTCGGGTTAGTGTTAAGTTTCGGGTCAGTGTTAGGGTTAGGGCTAGGGTTAGCTGACACTCTCTGACACTTTCTGAAACTCTCTGACGTTCTCTGACACTCTCAGACACTCTCTGACACTCTCCGACAATCTGTGAAACTCTCCGACATTCTCTGACACTCTTTGACACTCTCTGAACGCTCTCGGAAACTCTCAGAAACTGTCTGACTTTCTCTGACACTCTTTGATACCCTCTGACACACTCAGAAACTTTCAGAAACTCTCTGACACTCACTGAAACTCAGAGACTCTCTTTGAAACTCTTTGACACTCTCGGACACTCTCTGAAACTCTCTGACACTCTGTGAAACTCTTTGACACTTTCTGACACTCTCAGACACTGTCTGACACACTCTGACACTCTGTGATACTCTCTGAAACACTCTGACACTCTCTGAAATTCTCTGACACTCTCTGAAGCTCTCTGAAACTCTCTGACACTCTGTGATACTCTCTGAAACTCTCTGACACTCTCTGACATTCTGTGACACTCTCTGAAACTCTCTGAAACTCTCTGACACACTCTGACACACTCAGAAACTCTCAGAAACCTCGGCCAGTCTCTGACACTCTCTGACACTCTCTTGAACACACAGATACTCTCAGAAATTCTCCGACATTCTTTGAAACACTCTGACACTCTCTGAAACTCTCAGACACTCTCTGACACACTCAGAAACTCTCAGAATCTTCGGACAGTCTCTGGCACTCTCTGACACTCTCTTACACTCACAGTAACTCTCAGAAATTCTGCGACATTCTCTGACTCACTCAGACACTCTCTGAAACTCTCTGAATCTCTCTGACACTCTCTGACACAGTCTGAAACTCTCTGACACTCTCTGAAATTATCTGACACTCTCTGACACTCTCTGACACTCTCTGAACGTATCTGACACTCTCTGACACTCTCTGACACTCTCAGACACTCTCTGACACTCTCTGAAACTCTCTAACGCTCTCTGACACGATCTGACACTCTCTGAAACTCTCTGACACTCTCTGAGCCTCTGTGACACACTGTGAAACTCTCTGACACTCTCTGACACTCTGTGACACTCTCTGAAACTTTCTGAAACTCTCTGACACTCTCTGACACACTCAGAAACTCTCAGAATCTTCGGTCAGTCTCTGGCACTCTCTGAAACTCTCTTACACTCACAGATACTCTCAGAAACTCTCCGACATTCTCTGACACACTCAGACACTCTCTGAAACTCTCTGAAACTCTCTGACACTCTCTGACACTCTCTGAATCACTTTGACACTCGCTGACACTCTCAGACACTCTCTGACACACCCTCAAACTCTCTCAAACACTCTGACACTCTCTGACAATTCTCTGAAGCTCTCTGTCACTCGCTGACACTCTCTGACACTCTCTGAAGCTCTCAGACACTCTCTGAAACTCTCTGACACTCTCTGAAACTCTCTGACCTACTCTGACACTCTTTGAAACTCTCTGACACTCTCAGACACTCTCTGAAACTCTCCGACACTCTCTGATACTCTCTGACACACCCTCAAACTCTCTCAAACACTCTGACACTCTCGGACACTCTCTGAAACTCTCTGACCTTCTCTGACACTCTCTGACACTCTCAGACACTCTGTGAAACTCTCTGACATGCTCTGACACTCTTTGATACTCTCTGACACACTCAGAAACTCTTAGAAACTCTCTGACACTCTCTGACACTCTCAGACACTCTCTGAAACTCTCTGACACTCACTGAAACTCTCTGAAACTCTCTGACACTCTCTGAAACTCTCTGAAACTCTCTGACACTCTCTGACACTCTCTGACACTGTCTGAAACTCTCTGACACTCTCAGACACTCTCTGACACACTCCGACACTGTCTGAAACTCTCTGACACTCTCTGACACTCTCTTAAACTCTTTGACACTCTCTGACACTCTCAGATACTCTCTGACAGACTCTGAAACTCTCTGAAACTCTCTGACACTCTCTGACAATTCACTGAAACTCTCTGTCACTCTCTGACACTCTCTGACACTCTCTGAAGCTCTCTGAAACTCTCTGAAACTCTGAAGTTCTCTGACACTCTCTGACACTCTCTGCAATCTCTGAAACTCTCTGACACTCTCAGACACTCTCTGACACTCTCTGGCAATATCTGAAACACTCAGGCACTCTCTGAAACACTCTGACACTCTCTGAAACTCTCTGACAATCTCTGACATTCTCTGACACACTCAGAATCTTTCAGAAACTCGCTGACACTCTCAGACACTCTCTGAAACTCTCTGACACTCTCTGAAACACTCTGACACTCTCTGACACTCACTGACACTCTCTGAAACTCTCTGACCTTCTCTGACACTCTCTGACACTCTCAGCCACTCCGTGAAACTCTCTGACACTCTCTGACACACTCAGAAACTCTCTGAATCTTCGGTCTGTCTCTGGCACTCTCTGAAACTCTCTTACACTCACAGATGCTCTCAGAAACTCTCCGACATTCTCTGACACATTCAGACACTCTCTGAAACACTCTGAAACTCTCTGACACTCTCTGACACTCTCTGAACCTCTTTGACACTCGCTGACACTCTCAGACACTCTCTGACACACCCTGAAACTCTCTGACCTTCTCTGACACATCTTTGACACTCTCTGACACTCTCTGAAACTCTCCGACACTCTCTGAAACTCTCCGACACTCTCTGAAACTCTCTGACACTCTCTGAAACTCTCTGACCTTCTCTGACACTCTCTGACACTCTCAGACACTCTCTGAAACTCTCTGACACTCACTGAAACTCTCTGAAACTCTCTGACACTCTCAGAAACTCTCTTAACTCTCTGACACACTCTGACACTCTCTGACACTGTCTGAAACTCTCTGACACTCTCTGACACTCTCAGACACTCTCTGACACACTCAGACACTCTCTGAAACTCTCTGACATTCTCTGACACTCTCTTAAACTCTTTGACACTCTCTGACACTCTCAGATACTCTCTGACAGACTCTGAATCTCTGTGAAACTCTCTGACACTCTCTGACAATTCACTGAAACTCTCTGTCACTCTGTGACACTCTCCGACACTCTCTGAAGCTCTCTGAAACTCTCTGAAACTCTGACGTTCTCTGACACTCTCTGACACTCTCTGCAATCTCTGAAACTCTCAGGCACTCTCTGAAAAACTCTGACACTCTCTGAAACTCTTTGACACTCTCTGACACTCTCTGACACACTCAGAATCTTTCAGAAACTCTCTGACACTCTCAGACACTCTCTGAAACTCTCTGACACTCTCTGAAACACTCTGACACTCTCTGACACTCTCTGAACCTCTCTGACCTTCTCTGACACTCTCTGACACTCTCAGCCACTCTGTGAAACTCTCTGACATTCTCTGACACTCTTTGATACTCTCTGACACTCTCAGACACTCTCTGCAACTCTCTGACACTCACTGAAACTCTCTGAAACTCTCTGACACTCTCTGAAACTCTCTGAAACTCTCTGACAGACTCTGACACTCTCTGACACTGCCTGAAACTCTCTGACACTCTCTGACACTCTCTGACACACTCAGACACTCTCTGAAACTCTCTGAAACTCTCTGACACTCTCTGAAACTCTTTGACACTCTCTGACACTCTCAGATACTCTCTGACAGACTCTGAAACTCTCTGAAACTCTCTGACACTCTCTGACAATTCTCTGAAGCTCTCTGTCACTCTCTGAAACTCTGAAGCTCTCTGACACTCTCTGACACTCTCTGAAACTCTCTGACACTCTCTGAAACTCTCTGACACTCTCTGACACTCTCTGACACTGTCTGAAACTCTCTGACACTCTCTGACACTCTCAGACACTCTCTGACACACTCAGACACTCTGAAATTCTCTGACACCCTCTGACACTCTCTTAAACTCTTTGACACTCTCTGACACTCTCAGATACTCTCTGACAGACTCTGAATCTCTCTGAAACTCTCTGACAGTCTCTGACAATTCACTGAAACTCTCTGTCACTCTCTGACACTCTCTGAAGCTCTCTGAAACTCTCTGAAACTCTGAAGTTCTCTGACACTCTCTGACAGTCTGCAATCTCTGAAACTCTCAGGCACTCTCTGAAACACTCTGACACTCTCTGAGACTCTCTGACACTCTCTGACACTCTCTGACACACTCAGAATCTTTCAGAAACTCTCTGACACTCTCAGACACTCTCTGAAACTCTCTGACACTCTCTGAAACACCCTGACACTCTTTGAAACTCTCTGAAACTCTCTGACCTTCTCTGACACTCTCTGACACTCTCTGAAACTCTCTGAAACTCTCTGACACACTCTGACACTCTCTGACACTGCCTGAAACTCTCTGACACTCTCTGACACTCTCTGACACACTCAGACACTCTCTGAAACTCTCTGAAACTCTCTGACACTCTCTGAAACTCTTTGACACTCTCTGACACTCTCAGATACTCTCTGACAGACTCTGAAACTCTCTGAAACTCTCTGACACTCTCTGACAATTCTCTGAAGCTCTCTGTCACTCTCTGAAACTCTCTGAAACTCTGAAGCTCTCTGACACTCTCTGACACTCTCTGAAACTCTCTGACACTCTCTGAAACTCTCTGACACTCTCTGACACTCTCTGACACTGTCTGAAACTCTCTGACACTCTCTGACACTCTCAGACACTCTCTGACACACTCAGACACTCTCTGAAATTCTCTGACACCCTCTGACACTCTCTTAAACTCTTTGACACTCTCTGACACTCTCAGATACTCTCTGACAGACTCTGAATCTCTCTGAAACTCTCTGACAGTCTCTGACAATTCACTGAAACTCTCTGTCACTCTCTGACACTCTCTGACACTCTCTGAAGCTCTCTGAAACTCTCTGAACTCTGAAGTTCTCTGACACTCTCTGACACTCTCTGCAATCTCTGAAACTCTCAGGCACTCTCTGAAACACTCTGACACTCTCTGAAACTCTCTGACACTCTCTGACACTCTCTGACACACTCAGAATCTTTCAGAAACTCTCTGACACTCTCAAACACTCTCTGAAACTCTCTGACACTCTCTGAAACACTCTGACACTCTTTGAAACTCTCTGAAACTCTCTGACCTTCTCTGACACTCTCTGACACTCTCAGCCACTCTTTGAAACTCTCTGACATTCTCTGACACTCTTTGATACTCTCTGACAAACTCAGAAACTCTTAGAAACTCTCTGACACTCTCTGACACTCTCAGAAACTCTCTGCAACTCTCTGACACTCACTGAAACTCTCTGAAACACTCTGACACTCTCTGAAACTCTCTGACACTCTCTGACACTCTCTTAAGCTCTTTGACACTCTCTTGACACATTCAGATACTCTCTGACAGACTCTGAATCTCTCTGAAACTCTCTGACAGTCTCTGACAATTCACTGAAACTCTCTGTCACTCTCTGACACTCTCTGACACTATCTGAAGCTCTCTGAAACTCTCTGAAACTCTCAGGCACTCTCTGAAACACTCTGACACTCTCTGAAACTCTTTGACACTCTCTGACACTCTCTGACACACTCAGAATCTTTCAGAAACTCTCTGACACTCTCTGACACTCTCTGACACTGTCTCAAACTCTCTGACACTCTCTGACACTCTCAGACACTCTCTGACACACTCAGACACTCTCTGAAATTCTCTGACACTCTGTGACACTCTCTGAAACTTTCTGAAACTCTCTGACACTCTCTGACACACTCAGAAACTCTCAGAATCTTCGGTCAGTCTCTGGCACTCTCTGAAACTCTCTTACACTCACAGATACTCTCAGAAACTCTCCGACATTCTCTGACACACTCAGACACTCTCTGAAACTCTCTGAAACTCTCTGACACTCTCTGACACTCTCTGAATCACTTTGACACTCGCTGACACTCTCAGACACTCTCTGACACACCCTCAAACTCTCTCAAACACTCTGACACTCTCTGACAATTCTCTGAAGCTCTCTGTCACTCGCTGACACTCTCTGACACTCTCTGAAGCTCTCAGACACTCTCTGAAACTCTCTGACACTCTCTGAAACTCTCTGACCTACTCTGACACTCTTTGACACCCTCTGACACTCTCAGACACTCTCTGAAACTCTCCGACACTCTCTGACACTCTCTGACACACCCTCAAACTCTCTCAAACACTCTGACACTCTCTGACAATTCTCTGAAGCTCTCTGTCACTCGCTGACACTCTCAGACACTCTCTGAAAGTCTCCGACACTCTCTGATACTCTCTGACACTCTCTGACACTCTCTGAAACTCTCTGACCTTCTCTGACACTCTCTGACACTCTCAGACACTCTGTGAAACTCTCTGACATGCTCTGACACTCTTTGATACTCTCTGACACACTCAGAAACTCTTAGAAACTCTCTGACACTCTCTGACACTCTCAGACACTCTCTGAAACTCTCTGACACTCACTGAAACTCTCTGAAACTCTCTGACACTCTCTGAAACTCTCTGAAACTCTCTGACACTCTCTGACACTCTCTGACACTGTCTGAAACTCTCTGACACTCTCTGACACTCTCAGACACTCTCTGACACACTCAGACACTCTCTGAAACTCTCTGACACTCTCTGACACTCTCTTAAACTCTTTGACACTCTCTGACACTCTCAGATACTCTCTGACAGACTCTGAAACTCTCTGAAACTCTCTGACACTCTCTGACAATTCACTGAAACTCTCTGTCACTCTCTGACACTCTCTGACACTCTCTGAAGCTCTCTGAAACTCTCTGAAACTCTGAAGTTCTCTGACACTCTCTGACACTCTCTGCAATCTCTGAAACTCTCTGACACTCTCTGACACTCTCAGACACTCTCTGACACTCTCTGGCAATATCTGAAACACTCAGGCACTCTCTGAAACACTCTGACACTCTCTGAAACTCTCTGACAATCTCTGACACTCTCTGACACACTCAGAATCTTTCAGAAACTCGCTGACACTCTCAGACACTCTCTGAAACTCTCTGACACTCTCTGAAACACTCTGACACTCTCTGACACTCACTGACACTCTCTGAAACTCTCTGACCTTCTCTGACACTCTCTGACACTCTCAGCCACTCCGTGAAACTCTCTGACACTCTCTGACACACTCAGAAACTCTCAGAATCTTCGGTCAGTCTCTGGCACTCTCTGAAACTCTCTTACACTCACAGATACTCTCAGAAACTCTCCGACATTCTCTGACACACTCAGACACTCTCTGAAACACTCTGAAACTCTCTGACACTCTCTGACACTCTCTGACACTCTCTGAACCTCTTTGACACTCGCTGACACTCTCAGACACTCTCTGACACACCCTGAAACTCTCTGACCTTCTCTGACACTCTTTGACACTCTCTGACACTCTCAGACACTCTCTGAAACTCTCCGACACTCTCTGAAACTCTCTGACACTTTCTGACACTCTCTGAAACTCTCTGACCTTCTCTGACACTCTCTGACACTCTCAGACACTCTCTGAAACTCTCTGACACTCACTGAAACTCTCTGAAACTCTCTGACACTCTCTGAAACTCTCTTAACTCTCTGACACACTCTGACACTCTCTGACACTGTCTGAAACTCTCTGACACTCTCTGACACTCTCAGACACTCTCTGACACACTCAGACACTCTCTGAAACTCTCTGACACTCTCTGACACTCTCTTAAACTCTTTGACACTCTCTGACACTCTCAGATACTCTCTGACAGACTCTGAATCTCTGTGAAACTCTCTGACACTCTCTGACACTCACTATCACTCTCTGACACTCTCTGAAACTCTCTGACACTCACTATCACTCTCTGACACTCTCAGACACTCTCAGACACTCACTATCACTCTCTGACACTCTCTGACACTCTCTGACACTCTCAGACACTCTCTGACACTCTCAGACACTCACTATCACTCTCTGACACTCTCTGACACTCTCAGACACTCTCTGACACTCTCAGACACTCACTATCACTCTCTGACACTCTCTGACACTCTCAGACACTCTCTGACACTCTCAGACACTCACTATCACTCTCTGACACTCTCTGACACTCTCAGACACTCTCTGACACTCTCAGACACTCACTATCACTCTCTGACACTCTCTGACACTCTCAGACACTCTCTGACACTCTCAGACACTCACTATCACTCTCTGACACTCTCTGACACTCTCAGACACTCTCTGACACTCTCAGACACTCACTATCACTCTCTGACACTCTCTGACACTCTCAGACACTCCCTGACACTCTCTGACACTCTCAGACACTCTCTGACACTCTCTGACAATCTCTATCACTCTCTGACACTCTCTGACACTCTCTGACACTCTCAGACACTCTCTGACACTCTCTATCACTCTCTGACACTCTCTGACACTCTCAGACACTCTCTGACACTCTCAGACACTCTCAGACACTCTCTGACACTCTCTGACACTCTCTGTCACTCTCTGACACTCTCAGACACTCTCAGACACTCACTATCACTCTCTGACACTCTCTGACACTCTCAGACACTCTCTGACACTCTCAGACACTCACTATCACTCTCTGACACTCTCTGACACTCTCAGACACTCTCTGACACTCTCAGACACTCACTATCACTCTCTGACACTCTCTGACACTCTCAGACACTCCCTGACACTCTCTGACACTCTCAGACACTCTCTGACACTCTCTGACAATCTCTATCACTCTCTGACACTCTCTGACACTCTCTGACACTCTCAGACACTCTCTGACACTCTCTATCACTCTCTGACACTCTCTGACACTCTCAGACACTCTCTGACACTCTCAGACACTCTCAGACACTCTCTGACACTCTCTGACACTCTCTGTCACTCTCTGACACTCTCAGACACTCTCTGACACTCTCTATCACTCTCTGACACTCTCTGACACTCTCTGACTCTCTCTGACACTGTCTGACACTCTCTGACACTCTCAGACACTCTCTGACACTCTCTGACACTCTCAGACACTCCCTGACACTCTCTGACAATCTCAGACACTCTCTGACACTCACTGACAATCTCTATCACTCTCTGACACTCTCTGACACTCTCAGACACTCTCTGACACTCTCTATCACTCTCTGACACTCTCTGACACTCTCAGACACTCTCAGACACTCTCTGACACTCTCAGACACTCTCAGACACTCTCAGACACTCTCTGACACTCTCTGACACTCTCTGTCACTCTCTGACACTCTCTGACACTCTGCGACACTCTCTATCACTCTCTGACACTCTCTGACACTCTCTGACTCTCTCTGACACTCTCTGACACTCTCTGACACTCTCAGACACTCTCAGACACTCTCTGACACTCTCAGACACTCTCTGACACTCTCTATCACTCTCTGACACTCTCTATCACTCTCTGACACTCTCTGACACTCACTATCACTCTCTGACACTCTCTGACACTCTCAGACACTCACTATCACTCTCTGACACTCTCTGACACTCTCAGACACTCCCTGACACTCTCTGACACTCTCAGACACTCTCTGACACTCTCTGACAATCTCTATCACTCTCTGACACTCTCTGACACTCTCTGACACTCTCAGACACTCTCTGACACTCTCTATCACTCTCTGACACTCTCTGACACTCTCAGACACTCTCTGACACTCTCAGACACTCTCAGACACTCTCAGACACTCTCTGACACTCTCTGACACTCTCTGTCACTCTCTGACACTCTCAGACACGCTGTGACACTCTCTATCACTCTCTGACACTCTCTGACACTCTCTGACTCTCTCTGACACTCTCTGACACTCTCTGACACTCTCTGACACTCTCAGACACTCTCTGACACTCTCTGACACTCTCTGACACTCACTATCACTCTCTGACACTCTCTGACACTCTCAGACACTCCCTGACACTCTCTGACAATCTCAGACACTCTCTGACACTCTCTGACAATCTCTATCACTCTCTGACACTCTCTGACACTCTCTGACACTCTCAGACACTCTCTGACACTCTCTATCACTCTCTGACACTCTCTGACACTCTCAGACACTCTCTGACACTCTCTGACACTCTCAGACACTCTCAGACACTCTCTGACACTCTCTGACACTCTCTGTCACTCTCTGACACTCTCTGACACTCTGCGACACTCTCTATCACTCTCTGACACTCTCTGACACTCTCTGACTCTCTCTGACACTCTCTGACACTCTCTGACACTCTCTGACAATCTCAGACACTCTCTGACACTCTCAGACACTCTCTGACACTCTCTATCACTCTCTGACACTCTCTGACACTCTCAGACACTCTCAGACACTCTCTGACACTCTCAGACACTCTCAGACACTCTCAGGCACTCTCTGACACTCTCTGACAATCTCTATCACTCTCTGGCACTCTCTGACACTCTCAGACACTCTTAGACACTCTCTGACACTCTCTGACAATCTCTATCACTCTCTGACACTCTCAGACACTCACTATCACTCTCTGACACTCTCTGACACTCACTATCACTCTCTGACACTCTCTGACACTCTCAGACACTCTCTGACACTCTCAGACAATCACGATCACTCTCTGACACTCTCTGACACTCTCTGACACTCACTATCACTCTCTGACACTCTCTGACACTCTCAGACACTCTCTGACACTGTCAGACAATCACGATCACTCTCTGACACTCTCAGACACTCCCTGACACTCTCTGACACTCTCAGACACTCTCTGACACTCTCTGACAATCTCTATCACTCTCTGACACTCTCAGACACTCTCTGACACTCTCTGACACTCTCAGACACTCTCTGACACTCTCAGACACTCTCTGACACTCTCTGACAATCTCTATCACTCTCTGACACTCTCTGACACTCACTATCACTCTCTGACACTCTCAGACACTCACTATCACTCTCTGACACTCTCTGACACTCTCAGACACTCTCTGACACTCTCTATCACTCTCTGACACTCTCTGACACTCTCAGACACTCTCAGACACTCTCTGACACTCTCAGACACTCTCAGACACTCTCTGACACTCTCTGACACTCTCTGTCACTCTCTGACACTCTCTGACACTCTGCGACACTCTCTATCACTCTCTGACACTCTCTGACACTCTCTGACTCTCTCTGACACTCTCTGACACTCTCTGACAATCTCAGACACTCTCTGACACTCTCAGACACTCTCTGACACTCTCTATCACTCTCTGACACTCTCTGACACTCTCAGACACTCTCAGACACTCTCTGACACTCTCAGACACTCTCAGACACTCTCAGGCACTCTCTGACACTCTCTGACAATCTCTATCACTCTCTGGCACTCTCTGACACTCTCAGACACTCTTAGACACTCTCTGACACTCTCTGACAATCTCTATCACTCTCTGACACTCTCAGACACTCACTATCACTCTCTGACACTCTCTGACACTCACTATCACTCTCTGACACTCTCTGACACTCTCAGACACTCTCTGACACTCTCAGACAATCACGATCACTCTCTGACACTCTCTGACACTCTCTGACACTCACTATCACTCTCTGACACTCTCTGACACTCTCAGACACTCTCTGACACTGTCAGACAATCACGATCACTCTCTGACACTCTCAGACACTCCCTGACACTCTCTGACACTCTCAGACACTCTCTGACACTCTCTGACAATCTCTATCACTCTCTGACACTCTCAGACACTCTCTGACACTCTCTGACACTCTCAGACACTCTCTGACACTCTCAGACACTCTCTGACACTCTCTGACAATCTCTATCACTCTCTGACACTCTCTGACACTCACTATCACTCTCTGACACTCTCAGACACTCACTATCACTCTCTGACACTCTCTGACACTCTCAGACACTCTCTGACACTCTCAGACTCTCTCTGACACTCTCTGACAATCTCTATCACTCTCTGACACTCTCTGACACTCTCAGACACTCTCTGACACTCTCTGACACTCTCAGACACTCTCTGACACACTCTGACAATCTCTATCACTCTCTGACACTCTCTGACACTCGCAGACACTCTCAGACTCTCTCTGACACTCTCTGACACTCTCTGACACTCTCAGACACTCTCTGACACTCTCAGACACTCTCAGACAGTCTCTGACACTCTCTGACAATCTCTATCACTCTCTGACACTCTCTGACACTCACTATCACTCTCTGACACTCTCTGACACTCTCAGACACTCTCTGACACTCTCAGACACTCTCTGACACTCTCTGACAATCTCTATCACTCTCTGACACTCTCAGACACTCTCTGACACTCTCTATCACTCTCTGACACTCTCTGACACTCTCAGACACTCTCAGACACTCTCTGACACTCTCAGACACTCTCAGACACTCTCAGGCACTCTCTGACACTCTCTGACAATCTCTATCACTCTCTGACACTCTCTGACACTCTCAGACACTCTTAGACACTCTCTGACACTCTCTGACAATCTCTATCACTCTCTGACACTCTCAGACACTCACTATCACTCTCTGACACTCTCTGACACTCACTATCACTCTCTGACACTCTCTGACACTCTCAGACACTCTCTGACACTCTCAGACAATCACGATCACTCTCTGACACTCTCTGACACTCTCTGACACTCACTATCACTCTCTGACACTCTCTGACACTCTCAGACACTCTCTGACACTCTCAGACAATCACGATCACTCTCTGACACTCTCAGACACTCCCTGACACTCTCTGACACTCTCAGACACTCTCTGACACTCTCTGACAATCTCTATCACTCTCTGACACTCTCTGACACTCTCAGACACTCTCTGAAACTCTCTGACACTCTCAGACACTCTCTGACACTCTCAGACACTCTCTGACTCTCTCTGACAATCTCTATCACTCTCTGACACTCTCTGACACTCACTATCACTCTCTGACACTCTCAGACACTCACTATCACTCTCTGACACTCTCTGACACTCTCAGACACTCTCTGACACTCTCAGACACTCTCTGACACTCTCTGACAATCTCTATCACTCTCTGACACTCTCTGACACCCTCAGACACTCTCTGACACTCTCTGACACTCTCAGACACTCTCTGACACACTCTGACAATCTCTATCAATCTCTGAAACTCTCTGACACTCGCAGACACTCTCAGACTCTCTCTGACACTCTCTGACACTCTCTGACACTCTCAGACACTCTCTGACACTCTCAGACACTCTCTGACACTCTCTGACAATCTCTATCACTCTCTGACACTCTCTGACACTCACTATCACTCTCTGACACTCTCTGACACTCTCAGACACTCTCTGACACTCTCAGACACTCTCTGACACTCTCTGACAATCTCTATCACTCTCTGACACTCTCTGACACTCTCAGACACTCTCTGACACTCTCTGACACTCTCAGACACTCTCTGGCACACTCTGACACTCTCTATCACTCTCTGACACTCTCTGACACTCTCAGACACTCTCAGACACTCTCTGACACTCTCTGACACTCTCTGACACTCTCAGACACTCTCTGACACTCTCTGACAATCTATATCACTCTCTGACACTCTCTGACACTCTCAGGCACTCTCTGACACTCTCTGACACTCTCAGACACTCTCTGACACACTCTGACACTCTCTATCACTCTCTGACACTCTCTATCACTCTCTGACACTCTCTGACACTCTCTGACTCTTTCTGACACTCTCTGACACTCTCTGACACTCTCAGACACTCCCTGACACTCTCTGACACTCTCAGACACTCTCTGACACTCTCTATCACTCTCTGACACTCTCTGACACTCTCAGACACTCTCTGACACTCTCAGACACTCTCAGACACTCTCAGACACTCTCTGACACTCTCTGACACTCTCTGTCACTCTCTGACACTCTCAGACACGCTGTGACACTCTCTATCACTCTCTGACACTCTCTGACACTCTCTGACTCTCTCTGACACTCTCTGACACTCTCTGACACTCTCTGACACTCTCAGACACTCTCTGACACTCTCTGACACTCTCTGACACTCACTATCACTCTCTGACACTCTCTGACACTCTCAGACACTCCCTGACACTCTCTGACAATCTCAGACACTCTCTGACACTCTCTGACAATCTCTATCACTCTCTGACACTCTCTGACACTCTCTGACACTCTCAGACACTCTCTGACACTCTCTATCACTCTCTGACACTCTCTGACACTCTCAGACACTCTCTGACACTCTCTGACACTCTCAGACACTCTCAGACACTCTCTGACACTCTCTGACACTCTCTGTCACTCTCTGACACTCTCTGACACTCTGCGACACTCTCTATCACTCTCTGACACTCTCTGACACTCTCTGACTCTCTCTGACACTCTCTGACACTCTCTGACACTCTCTGACAATCTCAGACACTCTCTGACACTCTCAGACACTCTCTGACACTCTCTATCACTCTCTGACACTCTCTGACACTCTCAGACACTCTCAGACACTCTCTGACACTCTCAGACACTCTCAGACACTCTCAGGCACTCTCTGACACTCTCTGACAATCTCTATCACTCTCTGGCACTCTCTGACACTCTCAGACACTCTTAGACACTCTCTGACACTCTCTGACAATCTCTATCACTCTCTGACACTCTCAGACACTCACTATCACTCTCTGACACTCTCTGACACTCACTATCACTCTCTGACACTCTCTGACACTCTCAGACACTCTCTGACACTCTCAGACAATCACGATCACTCTCTGACACTCTCTGACACTCTCTGACACTCACTATCACTCTCTGACACTCTCTGACACTCTCAGACACTCTCTGACACTGTCAGACAATCACGATCACTCTCTGACACTCTCAGACACTCCCTGACACTCTCTGACACTCTCAGACACTCTCTGACACTCTCTGACAATCTCTATCACTCTCTGACACTCTCAGACACTCTCTGACACTCTCTGACACTCTCAGACACTCTCTGACACTCTCAGACACTCTCTGACACTCTCTGACAATCTCTATCACTCTCTGACACTCTCTGACACTCACTATCACTCTCTGACACTCTCAGACACTCACTATCACTCTCTGACACTCTCTGACACTCTCAGACACTCTCTGACACTCTCTATCACTCTCTGACACTCTCTGACACTCTCAGACACTCTCAGACACTCTCTGACACTCTCAGACACTCTCAGACACTCTCTGACACTCTCTGACACTCTCTGTCACTCTCTGACACTCTCTGACACTCTGCGACACTCTCTATCACTCTCTGACACTCTCTGACACTCTCTGACTCTCTCTGACACTCTCTGACACTCTCTGACACTCTCTGACAATCTCAGACACTCTCTGACACTCTCAGACACTCTCTGACACTCTCTATCACTCTCTGACACTCTCTGACACTCTCAGACACTCTCAGACACTCTCTGACACTCTCAGACACTCTCAGACACTCTCAGGCACTCTCTGACACTCTCTGACAATCTCTATCACTCTCTGGCACTCTCTGACACTCTCAGACACTCTTAGACACTCTCTGACACTCTCTGACAATCTCTATCACTCTCTGACACTCTCAGACACTCACTATCACTCTCTGACACTCTCTGACACTCACTATCACTCTCTGACACTCTCTGACACTCTCAGACACTCTCTGACACTCTCAGACAATCACGATCACTCTCTGACACTCTCTGACACTCTCTGACACTCACTATCACTCTCTGACACTCTCTGACACTCTCAGACACTCTCTGACACTGTCAGACAATCACGATCACTCTCTGACACTCTCAGACACTCCCTGACACTCTCTGACACTCTCAGACACTCTCTGACACTCTCTGACAATCTCTATCACTCTCTGACACTCTCAGACACTCTCTGACACTCTCTGACACTCTCAGACACTCTCTGACACTCTCAGACACTCTCTGACACTCTCTGACAATCTCTATCACTCTCTGACACTCTCTGACACTCACTATCACTCTCTGACACTCTCAGACACTCACTATCACTCTCTGACACTCTCTGACACTCTCAGACACTCTCTGACACTCTCAGACACTCTCTGACACTCTCTGACAATCTCTATCACTCTCTGACACTCTCTGACACTCTCAGACACTCTCTGACACTCTCTGACACTCTCAGACACTCTCTGACACACTCTGACAATCTCTATCACTCTCTGACACTCTCTGACACTCGCAGACACTCTCAGACTCTCTCTGACACTCTCTGACACTCTCTGACACTCTCAGACACTCTCTGACACTCTCAGACACTCTCAGACAGTCTCTGACACTCTCTGACAATCTCTATCACTCTCTGACACTCTCTGACACTCACTATCACTCTCTGACACTCTCTGACACTCTCAGACACTCTCTGACACTCTCAGACACTCTCTGACACTCTCTGACAATCTCTATCACTCTCTGACACTCTCAGACACTCTCTGACACTCTCTATCACTCTCTGACACTCTCTGACACTCTCAGACACTCTCAGACACTCTCTGACACTCTCAGACACTCTCAGACACTCTCAGGCACTCTCTGACACTCTCTGACAATCTCTATCACTCTCTGACACTCTCTGACACTCTCAGACACTCTTAGACACTCTCTGACACTCTCTGACAATCTCTATCACTCTCTGACACTCTCAGACACTCACTATCACTCTCTGACACTCTCTGACACTCACTATCACTCTCTGACACTCTCTGACACTCTCAGACACTCTCTGACACTCTCAGACAATCACGATCACTCTCTGACACTCTCTGACACTCTCTGACACTCACTATCACTCTCTGACACTCTCTGACACTCTCAGACACTCTCTGACACTCTCAGACAATCACGATCACTCTCTGACACTCTCAGACACTCCCTGACACTCTCTGACACTCTCAGACACTCTCTGACACTCTCTGACAATCTCTATCACTCTCTGACACTCTCTGACACTCTGAGACACTCTCTGAAACTCTCTGACACTCTCAGACACTCTCTGACACTCTCAGACACTCTCTGACTCTCTCTGACAATCTCTATCACTCTCTGACACTCTCTGACACTCACTATCACTCTCTGACACTCTCAGACACTCACTATCACTCTCTGACACTCTCTGACACTCTCAGACACTCTCTGACACTCTCAGACACTCTCTGACACTCTCTGACAATCTCTATCACTCTCTGACACTCTCTGACACCCTCAGACACTCTCTGACACTCTCTGACACTCTCAGACACTCTCTGACACACTCTGACAATCTCTATCAATCTCTGAAACTCTCTGACACTCGCAGACACTCTCAGACTCTCTCTGACACTCTCTGACACTCTCTGACACTCTCAGACACTCTCTGACACTCTCAGACACTCTCTGACACTCTCTGACAATCTCTATCACTCTCTGACACTCTCTGACACTCACTATCACTCTCTGACACTCTCTGACACTCTCAGACACTCTCTGACACTCTCAGACACTCTCTGACACTCTCTGACAATCTCTATCACTCTCTGACACTCTCTGACACTCTCAGACACTCTCTGACACTCTCTGACACTCTCAGACACTCTCTGGCACACTCTGACACTCTCTATCACTCTCTGACACTCTCTGACACTCTCAGACACTCTCAGACACTCTCTGACACTCTCTGACACTCTCTGACACTCTCAGACACTCTCTGACACTCTCTGACAATCTATATCACTCTCTGACACTCTCTGACACTCTCAGGCACTCTCTGACACTCTCTGACACTCTCAGACACTCTCTGACACACTCTGACACTCTCTATCACTCTCTGACACTCTCTATCACTCTCTGACACTCTCTGACACTCTCTGACTCTTTCTGACACTCTCTGACACTCTCTGACACTCTCTGACAATCTCAGACACTCTCTGACACTCTCAGACACTCTCTGACACTCTCTATCACTCTCTGACACTCTCTGACACTCTCAGACACTCTCAGACACTCTCTGACACTCTCAGACACTCTCAGACACTCTCAGGCACTCTCTGACACTCTCTGACAATCTCTATCACTCTCTGGCACTCTCTGACACTCTCAGACACTCTTAGACACTCTCTGACACTCTCTGACAATCTCTATCACTCTCTGACACTCTCAGACACTCACTATCACTCTCTGACACTCTCTGACACTCACTATCACTCTCTGACACTCTCTGACACTCTCAGACACTCTCTGACACTCTCAGACAATCACGATCACTCTCTGACACTCTCTGACACTCTCTGACACTCACTATCACTCTCTGACACTCTCTGACACTCTCAGACACTCTCTGACACTGTCAGACAATCACGATCACTCTCTGACACTCTCAGACACTCCCTGACACTCTCTGACACTCTCAGACACTCTCTGACACTCTCTGACAATCTCTATCACTCTCTGACACTCTCAGACACTCTCTGACACTCTCTGACACTCTCAGACACTCTCTGACACTCTCAGACACTCTCTGACACTCTCTGACAATCTCTATCACTCTCTGACACTCTCTGACACTCACTATCACTCTCTGACACTCTCAGACACTCACTATCACTCTCTGACACTCTCTGACACTCTCAGTCACTCTCTGACACTCTCAGACACTCTCTGACACTCTCTGACAATCTCTATCACTCTCTGACACTCTCTGACACTCTCAGACACTCTCTGACACTCTCTGACACTCTCAGACACTCTCTGACACACTCTGACAATCTCTATCACTCTCTGACACTCTCTGACACTCGCAGACACTCTCAGACTCTCTCTGACACTCTCTGACACTCTCTGACACTCTCAGACACTCTCTGACACTCTCAGACACTCTCAGACAGTCTCTGACACTCTCTGACAATCTCTATCACTCTCTGACACTCTCTGACACTCACTATCACTCTCTGACACTCTCTGACACTCTCAGACACTCTCTGACACTCTCAGACACTCTCTGACACTCTCTGACAATCTCTATCACTCTCTGACACTCTCAGACACTCTCTGACACTCTCTATCACTCTCTGACACTCTCTGACACTCTCAGACACTCTCAGACACTCTCTGACACTCTCAGACACTCTCAGACACTCTCAGGCACTCTCTGACACTCTCTGACAATCTCTATCACTCTCTGACACTCTCTGACACTCTCAGACACTCTTAGACACTCTCTGACACTCTCTGACAATCTCTATCACTCTCTGACACTCTCAGACACTCACTATCACTCTCTGACACTCTCTGACACTCACTATCACTCTCTGACACTCTCTGACACGCTCAGACACTCTCTGACACTCTCAGACAATCACGATCACTCTCTGACACTCTCTGACACTCTCTGACACTCACTATCACTCTCTGACACTCTCTGACACTCTCAGACACTCTCTGACACTCTCAGACAATCACGATCACTCTCTGACACTCTCAGACACTCCCTGACACTCTCTGACACTCTCAGACACTCTCTGACACTCTCTGACAATCTCTATCACTCTCTGACACTCTCTGACACTCTCAGACACTCTCTGAAACTCTCTGACACTCTCAGACACTCTCTGACACTCTCAGACACTCTCTGACTCTCTCTGACAATCTCTATCACTCTCTGACACTCTCTGACACTCACTATCACTCTCTGACACTCTCAGACACTCACTATCACTCTCTGACACTCTCTGACACTCTCAGACACTCTCTGACACTCTCAGACACTCTCTGACACTCTCTGACAATCTCTATCACTCTCTGACACTCTCTGACACCCTCAGACACTCTCTGACAATCTCTGACACTCTCAGACACTCTCTGACACACTCTGACAATCTCTATCAATCTCTGAAACTCTCTGACACTCGCAGACACTCTCAGACTCTCTCTGACACTCTCTGACACTCTCTGACACTCTCAGACACTCTCTGACACTCTCAGACACTCTCTGACACTCTCTGACAATCTCTATCACTCTCTGACACTCTCTGACACTCACTATCACTCTCTGACACTCTCTGACACTCTCAGACACTCTCTGACACTCTCAGACACTCTCTGACACTCTCTGACAATCTCTATCACTCTCTGACACTCTCTGACACTCTCAGACACTCTCTGACACTCTCTGACACTCTCAGACACTCTCTGGCACACTCTGACACTCTCTATCACTCTCTGACACTCTCTGACACTCTCAGACACTCTCAGACACTCTCTGACACTCTCTGACACTCTCTGACACTCTCAGACACTCTCTGACACTCTCTGACAATCTATATCACTCTCTGACACTCTCTGACACTCTCAGGCACTCTCTGACACTCTCTGACACTCTCAGACACTCTCTGACACACTCTGACACTCTCTATCACTCTCTGACACTCTCTGTCACTCTCAACACTCTCTGACACTCTCAGACACTCTCTGACACTCTCTATCACTCTCTGACACTCTCTGACACTCTCAGACACTCTCTGACACTCTCTGACACTCTCAGACACTCTCTGACACTCTCTATCACTCTCTGACACTCTCAGACACTCTCAGACACTCTCTGACACTCTCTGACACTCTCAGACACTCACTATCACTCTCTGACACTCTCTGACACTCTCAGACACTCTCTGACACTCTCAGACACTCACTATCACTCTCTGACACTCTCTGACACTCTCTGACACTCACTATCACTCTCTGACACTCTCTGACACTCTCAGACACTCACTATCACTCTCTGACACTCTCAGACACTCCCTGACACTCTCTGACACTCTCAGACACTCTCTGACACTCACTATCACTCTCTGACACTCTCTGACACTCTCAGACACTCACTATCACTCTCTGACACTCTCTGACACTCTCAGACACTCTCTGACACTCTCAGACACTCTCTGACACTCACTATCACTCTCTGACACTCTCTGACACTCTCAGACACTCTCTGACACTCTCAGACACTCACTATCACTCTCTGACACTCTCTGACACTCTCTGACACTCGCTATCACTCTCTGACACTCTCTGACACTCTCAGACAATCACTATCACTCTCTGACACTCTCAGACACTCCCTGACACTCTCTGACACTCTCAGACACTCTCTGACACTCACTATCACTCTCTGACACTCTCTGACACTCTCAGACACTCACTATCACTCTCTGACACTCTCTGACACTCTCAGACACTCTCTGACACTCTCAGACACTCTCTGACACTCACTATCACTCTCTGACACTCTCTGACACTCTCAGACACTCTCTGACACTCTCAGACACTCACTATCACTCTCTGACACTCTCTGACACTCTCTGACACTCGCTATCACTCTCTGACACTCTCTGACACTCTCAGACAATCACTATCACTCTCTGACACTCTCAGACACTCCCTGACACTCTCTGACACTCTCAGACACTCTCTGACACTCACTATCACTCTCTGACACTCTCTGACACTCTCTGACACTCACTATCACTCTCTGACACTCTCAGACACTCTCAGACTCTCACTATCACTCTCTGACACTCTCAGACACTCCCTGACACTCTCTGACACTCTCAGACACGCACTATCACTCTCTGACACTCTCTGACACTCTCTGACACTCACTATCACTCTCTGACACTCTCTGACACTCTCAGACACTCACTATCACTCTCTGACACTCTCAGACACTCCCTGACACTCTCTGACACTCTCAGACACTCTCTGACACTCACTATCACTCTCTGACACTCTCTGACACTCTCTGACACTCACTATCACTCTCTGACACTCTCTGACACTCTCTGACACTCTCAGAAACTCTCAGACACTCTCTGACACTCTCTGACACTCACTATCACTCTCTGACACTCTCTGACACTCTCTGACACTCACTATCACTCTCAGACACTCACTATCACTCTCTGACACTCTCAGACACTCCCTGACACTCTCTGACACTCTCAGACACTCTCTGACACTCACTATCACTCTCTGACACTCTCTGACACTCTCTGACACTCACTATCACTCTCTGACACTCTCTGACACTCTCTGACACTCTCAGAAACTCTCAGACACTCTCTGACACTCTCTGACACTCACTATCACTCTCTGACACTCTCTGACACTCTCTGACACTCACTATCACTCTCTGACACTCTCTGACACTCTCTGACACTCTCTGACACTCTCAGACACTCTCTGACACTCACTATCACTCTCTGACACTCTCTGACACTCTCTGACACTCTCAGACACTCTCAGACACTCACTATCACTCTCTGACACTCTCTGACACTCTCTGACACTCTCAGACACTCTCAGACACTCTCTGACACGCACTATCACTCTCTGACACTCTCTGACACTCTCTGACACTCACTATCACTCTCTGACACTCTCTGACACTCTCAGACACTCACTATCACTCTCTGACACTCTCTGACACTCTCTGACACTCACTATCACTCTCTGACACTCTCTGACACTCTCTGACACTCTCAGAAACTCTCAGACACTCTCTGACACTCTCTGACACTCACTATCACTCTCTGACACTCTCTGACACTCACTATCACTCTCTGACACTCTCTGACACTCTCTGACACTCTCAGACACTCTCTGACACTCACTATCACTCTCTGACACTCTCTGACACTCTCTGACACTCTCAGACACTCTCTGACACTCACTATCACTCTCTGACACTCTCTGACTCTCTCTGACACTCTCTGACACTCTCAGACACTCTCAGACACTCACTATCACTCTCTGACACTCTCTGACACTCTCTGACACTCTCAGACACTCTCAGACACTCTCTGACACTCTCAGACACTCTCTGACACTCTCTGACACTCTCAGACACTCTCTATCACTCTCTGACACTCTCTGACACTCTCTGACACTCTCAGACACTCTCTGACACTCTCAGACACTCACTATCACTCTCTGACACTCTCTGACACTCTCAGACACTCCCTGACACTCTCTGACACTCTCAGACACTCTCTGACACTCTCTGACAATCTCTATCACTCTCTGACACTCTCTGACACTCTCTGACACTCTCAGACACTCTCTATCACTCTCTGACACTCTCTGACACTCTCAGACACTCTCTGACACTCTCAGACACTCTCAGACACTCTCAGACACTCTCTGACACTCTCTGACACTCTCTGTCACTCTCTGACACTCTCAGACACTCTGTGACACTCTCTATCACTCTCTGACACTCTCTGACACTCTCTGACTCTCTCTGACACTCTCTGACACTCTCTGACACTCTCAGACACTCTCTGACACTCTCTGACACTCTCTGACACTCACTATCACTCTCTGACACTCTCTGACACTCTCAGACACTCCCTGACACTCTCTGACAATCTCAGACACTCTCTGACACTCTCTGACAATCTCTATCACTCTCTGACACTCTCTGACACTCTCTGACACTCTCAGACACTCTCTGACACTCTCTATCACTCTCTGACACTCTCTGACACTCACTATCACTCTCTGACACTCTCTGACACTCTCAGACACTCTCTGACACTCTCAGACACTCACTATCACTCTCTGACACTCTCTGACACTCTCAGACACTCTCTGACACTCTCAGACACTCACTATCACTCTCTGACACTCTCTGACACTCTCAGACACTCCCTGACACTCTCTGACACTCTCAGACACTCTCTGACACTCTCTGACAATCTCTATCACTCTCTGACACTCTCTGACACTCTCTGACACTCTCAGACACTCTCTGACACTCTCTATCACTCTCTGACACTCTCAGACACTCTCAGACACTCTCAGACACTCTCTGACACTCTCTGTCACTCTCTGACACTCTCAGACACTCTGTGACACTCTCTATCACTCTCTGACACTCTCTGACACTCTCTGACTCTCTCTGACACTCTCTGACACTCTCTGACACTCTCAGACACTCTCTGACACTCTCTGACACTCTCTGACACTCACTATCACTCTCTGACACTCTCTGACACTCTCAGACACTCCCTGACACTCTCTGACAATCTCAGACACTCTCTGACACTCTCTGACAATCTCTATCACTCTCTGACACTCTCTGACACTCTCTGACTCTCTCAGACACTCTCTGACACTCTCTATCACTCTCTGACACTCTCTGACACTCTCAGACACTCTCTGACACTCTCAGACACTCTCAGACACTCTCTGACACTCTCTGACACTCTCTGTCACTCTCTGACACTCTCTGACACTCTGCGACACTCTCTATCACTCTCTGACACTCTCTGACACTCTCTGACTCTCTCTGACACTCTCTGACACTCTCTGACACTCTCAGACACTCTCAGACACTCTCAGACACTCTCAGACACTCTCTGACACTCTCTATCACTCTCTGACACTCTCTATCACTCTCTGACACTCTCTGACACTCACTATCACTCTCTGACACTCTCTGACACTCTCAGACACTCTCTGACACTCTCAGACAATCACGATCACTCTCTGACACTCTCAGACACTCTCAGACACTCTCTGACACTCTCAGACACTCTCTGACACTCTCTATCACTCTCTGACACTCTCTATCACTCTCTGACACTCTCTGACACTCACTATCACTCTCTGACACTCTCTGACACTCTCTATCACTCTCTGACACTCTCTATCACTCTCTGACACTCTCTGACACTCACTATCACTCTCTGACACTCTCTGACACTCTCAGACACTCACTATCACTCTCTGACACTCTCTGACACTCTCAGACACTCCCTGACACTCTCTGACACTCTCAGACACTCTCTGACACTCTCTGACAATCTCTATCACTCTCTGACACTCTCTGACACTCTCTGACACTCTCAGACACTCTCTGACACTCTCTATCTCTCTCTGACACTCTCTGACACTCTCAGACACTCTCTGACACTCTCAGACACTCTCAGACACTCTCAGACACTCTCTGACACTCTCTGACACTCTCTGTCACTCTCTGACACTCTCAGACACGCTGTGACACTCTCTATCACTCTCTGACACTCTCTGACACTCTCTGACTCTCTCTGACACTCTCTGACACTCTCTGACACTCTCTGACACTCTCAGACACTCTCTGACACTCTCTGACACTCTCTGACACTCACTATCACTCTCTGACACTCTCTGACACTCTCAGACACTCCCTGACACTCTCTGACAATCTCAGACACTCTCTGACACTCTCTGACACTCTCTGACACTCTCAGACACTCTCTGACACTCTCTATCACTCTCTGACACTCTCTGACACTCTCAGACACTCTCTGACACTCTCTGACACTCTCAGACACTCTCAGACACTCTCTGACACTCTCTGACACTCTCTGTCACTCTCTGACACTCTCTGACACTCTGCGACACTCTCTATCACTCTCTGACACTCTCTGACACTCTCTGACTCTCTCTGACACTCTCTGACACTCTCTGACACTCTCTGACAATCTCAGACACTCTCTGACACTCTCAGACACTCTCTGACACTCTCTATCACTCTCTGACACTCTCTGACACTCTCAGACACTCTCAGACACTCTCTGACACTCTCAGACACTCTCAGACACTCTCAGGCACTCTCTGACACTCTCTGACAATCTCTATCACTCTCTGTCACTCTCTGACACTCTCAGACACTCTTAGACACTCTCTGACACTCTCTGACAATCTCTATCACTCTCTGACACTCTCAGACACTCTCTATCACTCTCTGACACTCTCTGACACTCACTATCACTCTCTGACACTCTCTGACACTCTCAGACACTCTCTGACACTCTCAGACAATCACGATCACTCTCTGACACTCTCTGACACTCTCTGACACTCACTATCACTCTCTGACACTCTCTGACACTCTCAGACACTCTCTGACACTGTCAGACAATCACGATCACTCTCTGACACTCTCAGACACTCCCTGACACTCTCTGACACTCTCAGACACTCTCTGACACTCTCTGACAATCTCTATCACTCTCTGACACTCTCAGACACTCTCTGACACTCTCTGACACTCTCAGACACTCTCTGACACTCTCAGACACTCTCTGACACTCTCTGACAATCTCTATCACTCTCTGACACTCTCTGACACTCAATATCACTCTCTGACACTCTCAGACACTCACTATCACTCTCTGACACTCTCTGACACTCTCAGACACTCTCTGACACTCTCAGACACTCTCTGACACTCTCTGACAATCTCTATCACTCTCTGACACTCTCTGACACTCTCAGACACTCTCTGACACTCTCTGACACTCTCAGACACTCTCTGACACACTCTGACAATCTCTATCACTCTCTGACACTCTCTGACACTCGCAGACACTCTCAGACTCTCTCTGACACTCTCTGACACTCTCTGACACTCTCAGACACTCTCTGACACTCTCAGACACTCTCAGACAGTCTCTGACACTCTCTGACAATCTCTATCACTCTCTGACACTCTCTGACACTCACTATCACTCTCTGACACTCTCTGACACTCTCAGACACTCTCTGACACTCTCAGACACTCTCTGACACTCTCTGACAATCTCTATCACTCTCTGACACTCTCAGACACTCTCTGACACTCTCTATCACTCTCTGACACTCTCTGACACTCTCAGACACTCTCAGACACTCTCTGACACTCTCAGACAATCACGATCACTCTCTGACACTCTCTGACACTCTCTGACACTCACTATCACTCTCTGACACTCTCTGACACTCTCAGACACTCTCTGACACTCTCAGACAATCACGATCACTCTCTGACACTCTCTGACACTCACTATCACTCTCTGACACTCTCTGACACTCTCAGACACTCTCTGACACTCTCAGACACTCTCTGACACTCTCTGACAATCTCTATCACTCTCTGACACTCTCTGACACTCTCAGACACTCTCTGATACTCTCTGACACTCTCAGACACTCTCTGGCACACTCTGACACTCTCTATCACTCTCTGACACTCTCTGACACTCTCAGACACTCTCAGACACTCTCTGACACTCTCTGACACTCTCTGACACTCTCAGACACTCTCTGACACTCTCTGACAATCTATATCACTCTCTGACACTCTCTGACACTCTCAGGCACTCTCTGACACTCTCTGACACTCTCAGACACTCTCTGACACACTCTGACACTCTCTATCACTCTCTGACACTCTCTGTCACTCTCAACACTCTCTGACACTCTCAGACACTCTCTGACACTCTCTATCACTCTCTGACACTCTCTGACACTCTCAGACACTCTCTGACACTCTCTGACACTCTCAGACACTCTCTGACACTCTCTGACACTCTCTATCACTCTCTGACACTCTCAGACACTCTCAGACACTCTCTGACACTCTCTGACACTCTCAGACACTCACTATCACTCTCTGACACTCTCTGACACTCTCAGACACTCTCTGACACTCTCAGACACTCACTATCACTCTCTGACACTCTCTGACACTCTCTGACACTCACTATCACTCTCTGACACTCTCTGACACTCTCAGACACTCACTATCACTCTCTGACACTCTCAGACACTCCCTGACACTCTCTGACACTCTCAGACACTCTCTGACACTCACTATCACTCTCTGACACTCTCTGACACTCTCAGACACTCACTATCACTCTCTGACACTCTCTGACACTCTCAGACACTCTCTGACACTCTCAGACACTCTCTGACACTCACTATCACTCTCTGACACTCTCTGACACTCTCAGACACTCTCTGACACTCTCAGACACTCACTATCACTCTCTGACACTCTCTGACACTCTCTGACACTCACTATCACTCTCTGACACTCTCTGACACTCTCAGACACTCACTATCACTCTCTGACACTCTCAGACACTCCCTGACACTCTCTGACACTCTCAGACACTCTCTGACACTCACTATCACTCTCTGACACTCTCTGACACTCTCAGACACTCACTATCACTCTCTGACACTCTCTGACACTCTCAGACACTCTCTGACACTCTCAGACACTCTCTGACACTCACTATCACTCTCTGACACTCTCAGACACTCTCTGACACTCTCAGACACTCACTATCACTCTCTGACACTCTCTGACACTCTCTGACACTCGCTATCACTCTCTGACACTCTCTGACACTCTCAGACAATCACTATCACTCTCTGACACTCTCAGACACTCCCTGACACTCTCTGACACTCTCAGACACTCTCTGACACTCACTATCACTCTCTGACACTCTCTGACACTCTCAGACACTCACTATCACTCTCTGACACTCTCAGACACTCTCTGACACTCTCAGACACTCTCTGACACTCACTATCACTCTCTGACACTCTCTGACACTCTCAGACACTCTCTGACACTCTCTATCACTCTCTGACACTCTCTATCACTCTCTGACACTCTCTGACACTCACTATCACTCTCTGACACTCTCTGACACTCTCAGACACTCTCTGACACTCTCAGACACTCACTATCACTCTCTGACACTCTCTGACACTCTCAGACACTCCCTGACACTCTCTGACACTCTCAGACACTCTCTGACACTCTCTGACAATCTCTATCACTCTCTGACACTCTCTGACACTCTCTGACACTCTCAGACACTCTCTGACACTCTCTATCACTCTCTGACACTCTCTGACACTCTCAGACACTCTCAGACACTCTCAGACACTCTCAGACAGTCTCTGACACTCTCTGACACTCTCTGTCACTCTCTGACACTCTCAGACACTCTGTGACACTCTCTATCACTCTCTGACACTCTCTGACTCTCTCTGACACTCTCTGACACTCTCTGACACTCTCAGACACTCTCTGACACTCTCTGACACTCTCTGACACTCACTATCACTCTCTGACACTCTGAGACACTCCCTGACACTCTCTGACAATCTCAGACACTCTCTGACACTCTCTGACAATCTCTATCACTCTCTGACACTCTCTGACACTCTCTGACACTCACTATCACTCTCTGACAATCTCAGACACTCTCTGACACTCTCTATCACTCTCTGACACTCTCTGACACTCTCAGACACTCTCTGACACTCTCAGACACTCTCAGACACTCTGTGACACTCTCTGACCCTCTCTGACACTCTCTGTCACTCTCTGACACTCTCTGACACTCTGCGACACTCTCTATCACTCTCTGACACTCTCTGACACTCTCTGACTCTCTCTGACACTCTCTGACACTCTCAGACACTCTCAGACACTCTCTGACACTCTCAGACACTCTCTGACACTCTCTATCACTCTCTGACACTCTCTGACACTCTCAGACACTCTCAGACACTCTCTGACACTCTCAGACACTCTCAGACACTCTCAGACACTCTCAGACACTCCCTGACACTCTCTGACAATCTCAGACACTCTCTGACACTCTCTGACAATCTCTATCACTCTCTGACACTCTCTGACACTCTCTGACACTCTCAGACACTCTCTGACACTCTCTATCACTCTCTGACACTCTCTGACACTCACTATCACTCTCTGACACTCTCTGACACTCTCAGACACTCTCTGACACTCTCAGACACTCACTATCACTCTCTGACACTCTCTGACACTCTCAGACACTCTCTGACACTCTCAGACACTCACTATCACTCTCTGACACTCTCTGACACTCTCAGACACTCCCTGACACTCTCTGACACTCTCAGACACTCTCTGACACTCTCTGACAATCTCTATCACTCTCTGACACTCTCTGACACTCTCTGACACTCTCAGACACTCTCTGACACTCTCTATCACTCTCTGACACTCTCAGACACTCTCAGACACTCTCAGACACTCTCTGACACTCTCTGTCACTCTCTGACACTCTCAGACACTCTGTGACACTCTCTATCACTCTCTGACACTCTCTGACACTCTCTGACTCTCTCTGACACTCTCTGACACTCTCTGACACTCTCTGACACTCTCTGACACTCTCTGACACTCACTATCACTCTCTGACACTCTCTGACACTCTCAGACACTCCCTGACACTCTCTGACAATCTCAGACACTCTCTGACACTCTCTGACAATCTCTATCACTCACTGACACTCTCTGACACTCTCTGACTCTCTCAGACACTCTCTGACACTCTCTATCACTCTCTGACACTCTCTGACACTCTCAGACACTCTCTGACACTCTCAGACACTCTCAGACACTCTCTGACACTCCCTGACACTCTCTGTCACTCTCTGACACTCTCTGACACTCTGCGACACTCTCTATCCCTCTCTGACACTCTCTGACACTCTCTGACTCTCTCTGACACTCTCTGACACTCTCTGACACTCTCAGACACTCTCAGACACTCTCTGACACTCTCAGACACTCTCTGACACTCTCTATCACTCTCTGACACTCTCTATCACTCTCTGACACTCTCTGACACTCACTATCACTCTCTGACACTCTCTGACCCTCTCAGACACTCTCTGACACTCTCAGACACTCACTATCACTCTCTGACACTCTCTGACACTCTCAGACACTCACTATCACTCTCTGACACTCTCTGACACTCTCTGACCCTCACTATCACTCTCTGACACTCTCTGACACTCTCTGACACTCTCTGACACTCTCAGACACTCTCTGACACTCACTATCACTCTCTGACACTCTCTGAAACTCTCTGACACTCACTATCACTCTCTGACACTCTCAGACACTCTCAGACACTCACTATCACTCTCTGACACTCTCTGACACTCTCAGACACTCTCTGACACTCTCAGACACTCTCTGACACTCTCTGACACTCTCAGACACTCACTATCACTCTCTGACACTCTCTGACACTCTCTGACACTCTCTGACACTCTCAGACACTCTCTGACACTCACTATCACTCTCTGACACTCTCTGACACTCTCTGACCCTCACTATCACTCTCTGACACTCTCTGACACTCTCTGACACTCTCTGACACTCTCTGACACTCTCTGACACTCACTATCACTCTCTGACACTCTCTGAAACTCTCTGACACTCACTATCACTCTCTGACACTCTCAGACACTCTCAGACACTCACTATCACTCTCTGACACTCTCTGACACTCTCTGACACTCTCAGACACTCTCTGACACTCTCAGACACTCACTATCACTCTCTGACACTCTCTGACACTCTCAGACACTCTCTGACACTCTCAGACACTCACTATCACTCTCTGACACTCTCTGACACTCTCAGACACTCTCTGACACTCTCAGACACTCACTATCACTCTCTGACACTCTCTGACACTCTCAGACACTCTCTGACACTCTCAGACACTCACTATCACTCTCTGACACTCTCTGACACTCTCAGACACTCTCTGACACTCTCAGACACTCACTATCACTCTCTGACACTCTCTGACACTCTCAGACACTCTCTGACACTCTCAGACACTCACTATCACTCTCTGACACTCTCTGACACTCTCAGACACTCCCTGACACTCTCTGACACTCTCAGACACTCTCTGACACTCTCTGACAATCTCTATCACTCTCTGACACTCTCTGACACTCTCTGACACTCTCAGACACTCTCTGACACTCTCTATCACTCTCTGACACTCTCTGACACTCTCAGACACTCTCTGACACTCTCAGACACTCTCAGACACTCTCTGACACTCTCTGACACTCTCTGTCACTCTCTGACACTCTCAGACACTCTCAGACACTCACTATCACTCTCTGACACTCTCTGACACTCTCAGACACTCTCTGACACTCTCAGACACTCACTATCACTCTCTGACACTCTCTGACACTCTCAGACACTCTCTGACACTCTCAGACACTCACTATCACTCTCTGACACTCTCTGACACTCTCAGACACTCCCTGACACTCTCTGACACTCTCAGACACTCTCTGACACTCTCTGACAATCTCTATCACTCTCTGACACTCTCTGACACTCTCAGACACTCTCTGACACTCTCTATCACTCTCTGACACTCTCTGACACTCTCAGACACTCTCTGACACTCTCAGACACTCTCAGACACTCTCTGACACTCTCTGACACTCTCTGTCACTCTCTGACACTCTCAGACACTCTCTGACACTCTCTATCACTCTCTGACACTCTCTGACACTCTCTGACTCTCTCTGACACTCTCTGACACTCTCTGACACTCTCTGACACTCTCAGACACTCTCTGACACTCTCTATCACTCTCTGACACTCTCTGACACTCTCAGACACTCTCAGACACTCTCTGACACTCTCAGACACTCTCAGACACTCTCAGACACTCTCTGACACTCTCTGACACTCTCTGTCACTCTCTGACACTCTCTGACACTCTGCGACACTCTCTATCACTCTCTGACACTCTCTGACACTCGCTGACTCTCTCTGACACTCTCTGACACTCTCTGACACTCTCAGACACTCTCAGACACTCTCTGACACTCTCAGACACTCTCTGACACTCTCTATCACTCTCTGACACTCTCTATCACTCTCTGACACTCTCTGACACTCACTATCACTCTCTGACACTCTCTGACACTCTCAGACACTCACTATCACTCTCTGACACTCTCTGACACTCTCAGACACTCCCTGACACTCTCTGACACTCTCAGACACTCTCTGACACTCTCTGACAATCTCTATCACTCTCTGACACTCTCTGACACTCTCTGACACTCTCAGACACTCTCTGACACTCTCTATCACTCTCTGACACTCTCTGACACTCTCAGACACTCTCTGACACTCTCAGACACTCTCAGACACTCTCAGACACTCTCTGACACTCTCTGACACTCTCTGTCACTCTCTGACACTCTCAGACACGCTGTGACACTCTCTATCACTCTCTGACACTCTCTGACACTCTCTGACTCTCTCTGACACTCTCTGACACTCTCTGACACTCTCTGACACTCTCAGACACTCTCTGACACTCTCTGACACTCTCTGACACTCACTATCACTCTCTGACACTCTCTGACACTCTCAGACACTCCCTGACACTCTCTGACAATCTCAGACACTCTCTGACACTCTCTGACAATCTCTATCACTCTCTGACACTCTCTGACACTCTCTGACACTCTCAGACACTCTCTGACACTCTCTATCACTCTCTGACACTCTCTGACACTCTCAGACACTCTCTGACACTCTCTGACACTCTCAGACACTCTCAGACACTCTCTGACACTCTCTGACACTCTCTGTCACTCTCTGACACTCACTGACACTCTGCGACACTCTCTATCACTCTCTGACACTCTCTGACACTCTCTGACTCTCTCTGACACTCTCTGACACTCTCTGACACTCTCTGACAATCTCAGACACTCTCTGACACTCTCAGACACTCTCTGACACTCTCTATCACTCTCTGACACTCTCTGACACTCTCAGACACTCTCAGACACTCTCTGACACTCTCAGACACTCTCAGACACTCTCAGGCACTCTCTGACACTCTCTGACAATCTCTATCACTCTCTGGCACTCTCTGACACTCTCAGACACTCTTAGACACTCTCTGACACTCTCTGACAATCTCTATCACTCTCTGACACTCTCAGACACTCACTATCACTCTCTGACACTCTCTGACACTCACTATCACTCTCTGACACTCTCTGACACTCTCAGACACTCTCTGACACTCTCAGACAATCACGATCACTCTCTGACACTCTCTGACACTCTCTGACACTCACTATCACTCTCTGACACTCTCTGACACTCTCAGACACTCTCTGACACTGTCAGACAATCACGATCACTCTCTGACACTCTCAGACACTCCCTGACACTCTCTGACACTCTCAGACACTCTCTGACACTCTCTGACAATCTCTATCACTCTCTGACACTCTCAGACACTCTCTGACACTCTCTGACACTCTCAGACACTCTCTGACACTCTCAGACACTCTCTGACACTCTCTGACAATCTCTATCACTCTCTGACACTCTCTGACACTCACTATCACTCTCTGACACTCTCAGACACTCACTATCACTCTCTGACACTCTCTGACACTCTCAGACACTCTCTGACACTCTCTATCACTCTCTGACACTCTCTGACACTCTCAGACACTCTCAGACACTCTCTGACACTCTCAGACACTCTCAGACACTCTCTGACACTCTCTGACACTCTCTGTCACTCTCTGACACTCTCTGACACTCTGCGACACTCTCTATCACTCTCTGACACTCTCTGACACTCTCTGACTCTCTCTGACACTCTCTGACACTCTCTGACACTCTCTGACAATCTCAGACACTCTCTGACACTCTCAGACACTCTCTGACACTCTCTATCACTCTCTGACACTCTCTGACACTCTCAGACACTCTCAGACACTCTCTGACACTCTCAGACACTCTCAGACACTCTCAGGCACTCTCTGACACTCTCTGACAATCTCTATCACTCTCTGGCACTCTCTGACACTCTCAGACACTCTTAGACACTCTCTGACACTCTCTGACAATCTCTATCACTCTCTGACACTCTCAGACACTCACTATCACTCTCTGACACTCTCTGACACTCACTATCACTCTCTGACACTCTCTGACACTCTCAGACACTCTCTGACACTCTCAGACAATCACGATCACTCTCTGACACTCTCTGACACTCTCTGACACTCACTATCACTCTCTGACACTCTCTGACACTCTCAGACACTCTCTGACACTGTCAGACAATCACGATCACTCTCTGACACTCTCAGACACTCCCTGACACTCTCTGACACTCTCAGACACTCTCTGACACTCTCTGACAATCTCTATCACTCTCTGACACTCTCAGACACTCTCTGACACTCTCTGACACTCTCAGACACTCTCTGACACTCTCAGACACTCTCTGACACTCTCTGACAATCTCTATCACTCTCTGACACTCTCTGACACTCACTATCACTCTCTGACACTCTCAGACACTCACTATCACTCTCTGACACTCTCTGACACTCTCAGACACTCTCTGACACTCTCAGACACTCTCTGACACTCTCTGACAATCTCTATCACTCTCTGACACTCTCTGACACTCTCAGACACTCTCTGACACTCTCTGACACTCTCAGACACTCTCTGACACACTCTGACAATCTCTATCACTCTCTGACACTCTCTGACACTCGCAGACACTCTCAGACTCTCTCTGACACTCTCTGACACTCTCTGACACTCTCAGACACTCTCTGACACTCTCAGACACTCTCAGACAGTCTCTGACACTCTCTGACAATCTCTATCACTCTCTGACACTCTCTGACACTCACTATCACTCTCTGACACTCTCTGACACTCTCAGACACTCTCTGACACTCTCAGACACTCTCTGACACTCTCTGACAATCTCTATCACTCTCTGACACTCTCAGACACTCTCTGACACTCTCTATCACTCTCTGACACTCTCTGACACTCTCAGACACTCTCAGACACTCTCTGACACTCTCAGACACTCTCAGACACTCTCAGGCACTCTCTGACACTCTCTGACAATCTCTATCACTCTCTGACACTCTCTGACACTCTCAGACACTCTTAGACACTCTCTGACACTCTCTGACAATCTCTATCACTCTCTGACACTCTCAGACACTCACTATCACTCTCTGACACTCTCTGACACTCACTATCACTCTCTGACACTCTCTGACACTCTCAGACACTCTCTGACACTCTCAGACAATCACGATCACTCTCTGACACTCTCTGACACTCTCTGACACTCACTATCACTCTCTGACACTCTCTGACACTCTCAGACACTCTCTGACACTCTCAGACAATCACGATCACTCTCTGACACTCTCAGACACTCCCTGACACTCTCTGACACTCTCAGACACTCTCTGACACTCTCTGACAATCTCTATCACTCTCTGACACTCTCTGACACTCTCAGACACTCTCTGAAACTCTCTGACACTCTCAGACACTCTCTGACACTCTCAGACACTCTCTGACTCTCTCTGACAATCTCTATCACTCTCTGACACTCTCTGACACTCACTATCACTCTCTGACACTCTCAGACACTCACTATCACTCTCTGACACTCTCTGACACTCTCAGACACTCTCTGACACTCTCAGACACTCTCTGACACTCTCTGACAATCTCTATCACTCTCTGACACTCTCTGACACCCTCAGACACTCTCTGACACTCTCTGACACTCTCAGACACTCTCTGACACACTCTGACAATCTCTATCAATCTCTGAAACTCTCTGACACTCGCAGACACTCTCAGACTCTCTCTGACACTCTCTGACACTCTCTGACACTCTCAGACACTCTCTGACACTCTCAGACACTCTCTGACACTCTCTGACAATCTCTATCACTCTCTGACACTCTCTGACACTCACTATCACTCTCTGACACTCTCTGACACTCTCAGACACTCTCTGACACTCTCAGACACTCTCTGACACTCTCTGACAATCTCTATCACTCTCTGACACTCTCTGACACTCTCAGACACTCTCTGACACTCTCTGACACTCTCAGACACTCTCTGGCACACTCTGACACTCTCTATCACTCTCTGACACTCTCTGACACTCTCAGACACTCTCAGACACTCTCTGACACTCTCTGACACTCTCTGACACTCTCAGACACTCTCTGACACTCTCTGACAATCTATATCACTCTCTGACACTCTCTGTCACTCTCAGGCACTCTCTGACACTCTCTGACACTCTCAGACACTCTCTGACACACTCTGACACTCTCTATCACTCTCTGACACTCTCTATCACTCTCTGACACTCTCTGACACTCTCTGACTCTTTCTGACACTCTCTGACACTCTCTGACACTCTCTGACAATCTCAGACACTCTCTGACACTCTCAGACACTCTCTGACACTCTCTATCACTCTCTGACACTCTCTGACACTCTCAGACACTCTCAGACACTCTCTGACACTCTCAGACACTCTCAGACACTCTCAGGCACTCTCTGACACTCTCTGACAATCTCTATCACTCTCTGGCACTCTCTGACACTCTCAGACACTCTTAGACACTCTCTGACACTCTCTGACAATCTCTATCACTCTCTGACACTCTCAGACACTCACTATCACTCTCTGACACTCTCTGACACTCACTATCACTCTCTGACACTCTCTGACACTCTCAGACACTCTCTGACACTCTCAGACAATCACGATCACTCTCTGACACTCTCTGACACTCTCTGACACTCACTATCACTCTCTGACACTCTCTGACACTCTCAGACACTCTCTGACACTGTCAGACAATCACGATCACTCTCTGACACTCTCAGACACTCCCTGACACTCTCTGACACTCTCAGACACTCTCTGACACTCTCTGACAATCTCTATCACTCTCTGACACTCTCAGACACTCTCTGACACTCTCTGACACTCTCAGACACTCTCTGACACTCTCAGACACTCTCTGACACTCTCTGACAATCTCTATCACTCTCTGACACTCTCTGACACTCACTATCACTCTCTGACACTCTCAGACACTCACTATCACTCTCTGACACTCTCTGACACTCTCAGTCACTCTCTGACACTCTCAGACACTCTCTGACACTCTCTGACAATCTCTATCACTCTCTGACACTCTCTGACACTCTCTGACACTCTCTGACACTCTCTGACACTCTCAGACACTCTCTGACACACTCTGACAATCTCTATCACTCTCTGACACTCTCTGACACTCGCAGACACTCTCAGACTCTCTCTGACACTCTCTGACACTCTCTGACACTCTCAGACACTCTCTGACACTCTCAGACACTCTCAGACAGTCTCTGACACTCTCTGACAATCTCTATCACTCTCTGACACTCTCTGACACTCACTATCACTCTCTGACACTCTCTGACACTCTCAGACACTCTCTGACACTCTCAGACACTCTCTGACACTCTCTGACAATCTCTATCACTCTCTGACACTCTCAGACACTCTCTGACACTCTCTATCACTCTCTGACACTCTCTGACACTCTCAGACACTCTCAGACACTCTCTGACACTCTCAGACACTCTCAGACACTCTCAGGCACTCTCTGACACTCTCTGACAATCTCTATCACTCTCTGACACTCTCTGACACTCTCAGACACTCTTAGACACTCTCTGACACTCTCTGACAATCTCTATCACTCTCTGACACTCTCAGACACTCACTATCACTCTCTGACACTCTCTGACACTCACTATCACTCTCTGACACTCTCTGACACTCTCAGACACTCTCTGACACTCTCAGACAATCACGATCACTCTCTGACACTCTCTGACACTCTCTGACACTCACTATCACTCTCTGACACTCTCTGACACTCTCAGACACTCTCTGACACTCTCAGACAATCACGATCACTCTCTGACACTCTCAGACACTCCCTGACACTCTCTGACACTCTCAGACACTCTCTGACACTCTCTGACAATCTCTATCACTCTCTGACACTCTCTGACACTCTCAGACACTCTCTGAAACTCTCTGACACTCTCAGACACTCTCTGACACTCTCAGACACTCTCTGACTCTCTCTGACAATCTCTATCACTCTCTGACACTCTCTGACACTCACTATCACTCTCTGACACTCTCAGACACTCACTATCACTCTCTGACACTCTCTGACACTCTCAGACACTCTCTGACACTCTCTGACACTCTCTGACAATCTCTATCACTCTCTGACACTCTCTGACACCCTCAGACACTCTCTGACAATCTCTGACACTCTCAGACACTCTCTGACACACTCTGACAATCTCTATCAATCTCTGAAACTCTCTGACACTCGCAGACACTCTCAGACTCTCTCTGACACTCTCTGACACTCTCTGACACTCTCAGACACTCTCTGACACTCTCAGACACTCTCTGACACTCTCTGACAATCTCTATCACTCTCTGACACTCTCTGACACTCACTATCACTCTCTGACACTCTCTGACACTCTCAGACACTCTCTGACACTCTCAGACACTCTCTGACACTCTCTGACAATCTCTATCACTCTCTGACACTCTCTGACACTCTCAGACACTCTCTGACACTCTCTGACACTCTCAGACACTCTCTGGCACACTCTGACACTCTCTATCACTCTCTGACACTCTCTGACACTCTCAGACACTCTCAGACACTCTCTGACACTCTCTGACACTCTCTGACACTCTCAGACACTCTCTGACACTCTCTGACAATCTATATCACTCTCTGACACTCTCTGACACTCTCAGGCACTCTCTGACACTCTCTGACACTCTCAGACACTCTCTGACACACTCTGACACTCTCTATCACTCTCTGACACTCTCTGTCACTCTCAACACTCTCTGACACTCTCAGACACTCTCTGACACTCTCTATCACTCTCTGACACTCTCTGACACTCTCAGACACTCTCTGACACTCTCTGACACTCTCAGACACTCTCTGACACTCTCTGACACTCTCTATCACTCTCTGACACTCTCAGACACTCTCAGACACTCTCTGACACTCTCTGACACTCTCAGACACTCACTATCACTCTCTGACACTCTCTGACACTCTCAGACACTCTCTGACACTCTCAGACACTCACTATCACTCTCTGACACTCTCTGACACTCTCTGACACTCACTATCACTCTCTGACACTCTCTGACACTCTCAGACACTCACTATCACTCTCTGACACTCTCAGACACTCCCTGACACTCTCTGACACTCTCAGACACTCTCTGACACTCACTATCACTCTCTGACACTCTCTGACACTCTCAGACACTCACTATCACTCTCTGACACTCTCTGACACTCTCAGACACTCTCTGACACTCTCAGACACTCTCTGACACTCACTATCACTCTCTGACACTCTCTGACACTCTCAGACACTCTCTGACACTCTCAGACACTCACTATCACTCTCTGACACTCTCTGACACTCTCTGACACTCGCTATCACTCTCTGACACTCTCTGACACTCTCAGACAATCACTATCACTCTCTGACACTCTCAGACACTCCCTGACACTCTCTGACACTCTCAGACACTCTCTGACACTCACTATCACTCTCTGACACTCTCTGACACTCTCAGACACTCACTATCACTCTCTGACACTCTCTGACACTCTCAGACACTCTCTGACACTCTCAGACACTCTCTGACACTCACTATCACTCTCTGACACTCTCTGACACTCTCAGACACTCTCTGACACTCTCAGACACTCACTATCACTCTCTGACACTCTCTGACACTCTCTGACACTCGCTATCACTCTCTGACACTCTCTGACACTCTCAGACAATCACTATCACTCTCTGACACTCTCAGACACTCCCTGACACTCTCTGACACTCTCAGACACTCTCTGACACTCACTATCACTCTCTGACACTCTCTGACACTCTCTGACACTCACTATCACTCTCTGACACTCTCAGACACTCTCAGACTCTCACTATCACTCTCTGACACTCTCAGACACTCCCTGACACTCTCTGACACTCTCAGACACGCACTATCACTCTCTGACACTCTCTGACACTCTCTGACACTCACTATCACTCTCTGACACTCTCTGACACTCTCAGACACTCACTATCACTCTCTGACACTCTCAGACACTCCCTGACACTCTCTGACACTCTCAGACACTCTCTGACACTCACTATAACTCTCTGACACTCTCTGACACTCTCTGACACTCACTATCACTCTCTGACACTCTCTGACACTCTCTGACACTCTCAGAAACTCTCAGACACTCTCTGACACTCTCTGACACTCACTATCACTCTCTGACACTCTCTGACACTCTCTGACACTCACTATCACTCTCAGACACTCACTATCACTCTCTGACACTCTCAGACACTCCCTGACACTCTCTGACACTCTCAGACACTCTCTGACACTCACTATCACTCTCTGACACTCTCTGACACTCTCTGACACTCACTATCACTCTCTGACACTCTCTGACACTCTCTGACACTCTCAGAAACTCTCAGACACTCTCTGACACTCTCTGACACTCACTATCACTCTCTGACACTCTCTGACACTCTCTGACACTCACTATCACTCTCTGACACTCTCTGACACTCTCTGACACTCTCTGACACTCTCAGACACTCTCTGACACTCACTATCACTCTCTGACACTCTATGACACTCTCTGACACTCTCAGACACTCTCAGACACTCACTATCACTCTCTGACACTCTCTGACACTCTCTGACACTCTCAGACACTCTCAGACACTCTCTGACACGCACTATCACTCTCTGACACTCTCTGACACTCTCTGACACTCACTATCACTCTCTGACACTCTCTGACACTCTCAGACACTCACTATCACTCTCTGACACTCTCTGACACTCTCTGACACTCACTATCACTCTCTGACACTCTCTGACACTCTCTGACACTCTCAGAAACTCTCAGACACTCTCTGACACTCTCTGACACTCACTATCACTCTCTGACACTCTCTGACACTCACTATCACTCTCTGACACTCTCTGACACTCTCTGACACTCTCAGACACTCTCTGACACTCACTATCACTCTCTGACACTCTCTGACACTCTCTGACACTCTCAGACACTCTCTGACACTCACTATCACTCTCTGACACTCTCTGACTCTCTCTGACACTCTCTGACACTCTCAGACACTCTCAGACACTCACTATCACTCTCTGACACTCTCTGACACTCTCTGACACTCTCAGACACTCTCAGACACTCTCTGACACTCTCAGACACTCTCTGACACTCTCTGACACTCTCAGACACTCTCTATCACTCTCTGACACTCTCTGACACTCTCTGACACTCTCAGACACTCTCTGACACTCTCAGACACTCACTATCACTCTCTGACACTCTCTGACACTCTCAGACACTCCCTGACACTCTCTGACACTCTCAAACACTCTCTGACACTCTCTGACAATCTCTATCACTCTCTGACACTCTCTGACACTCTCTGACACTCTCAGACACTCTCTATCACTCTCTGACACTCTCTGACACTCTCAGACACTCTCTGACACTCTCAGACACTCTCAGACACTCTCAGACACTCTCTGACACTCTCTGACACTCTCTGTCACTCTCTGACACTCTCAGACACTCTGTGACACTCTCTATCACTCTCTGACACTCTCTGACACTCTCTGACTCTCTCTGACACTCTCTGACACTCTCTGACACTCTCAGACACTCTCTGACACTCTCTGACACTCTCTGACACTCACTATCACTCTCTGACACTCTCTGACACTCTCAGACACTCCCTGACACTCTCTGACAATCTCAGACACTCTCTGACACTCTCTGACAATCTCTATCACTCTCTGACACTCTCTGACACTCTCTGACACTCTCAGACACTCTCTGACACTCTCTATCACTCTCTGACACTCTCTGACACTCACTATCACTCTCTGACACTCTCTGACACTCTCAGACACTCTCTGACACTCTCAGACACTCACTATCACTCTCTGACACTCTCTGACACTCTCAGACACTCTCTGACACTCTCAGACACTCACTATCACTCTCTGACACTCTCTGACACTCTCTGACACTCTCTGACACTCTCAGACACTCACTATCACTCTCTGACACTCTCTGACACTCTCAGACACTCCCTGACACTCTCTGACACTCTCAAACACTCTCTGACACTCTCTGACAATCTCTATCACTCTCTGACACTCTCTGACACTCTCTGACACTCTCAGACACTCTCTATCACTCTCTGACACTCTCTGACACTCTCAGACACTCTCTGACACTCTCAGACACTCTCAGACACTCTCAGACACTCTCTGACACTCTCTGACACTCTCTGTCACTCTCTGACACTCTCAGACACTCTGTGACACTCTCTATCACTCTCTGACACTCTCTGACACTCTCTGACTCTCTCTGACACTCTCTGACACTCTCTGACACTCTCAGACACTCTCTGACACTCTCTGACACTCTCTGACACTCACTATCACTCTCTGACACTCTCTGACACTCTCAGACACTCCCTGACACTCTCTGACAATCTCAGACACTCTCTGACACTCTCTGACAATCTCTATCACTCTCTGACACTCTCTGACACTCTCTGACACTCTCAGACACTCTCTGACACTCTCTATCACTCTCTGACACTCTCTGACACTCACTATCACTCTCTGACACTCTCTGACACTCTCAGACACTCTCTGACACTCTCAGACACTCACTATCACTCTCTGACACTCTCTGACACTCTCAGACACTCTCTGACACTCTCAGACACTCACTATCACTCTCTGACACTCTCTGACACTCTCAGACACTCCCTGACACTCTCTGACACTCTCAGACACTCTCTGACACTCTCTGACAATCTCTATCACTCTCTGACACTCTCTGACACTCTCTGACACTCTCAGACACTCTCTGACACTCTCTATCACTCTCTGACACTCTCAGACACTCTCAGACACTCTCAGACACTCTCTGACACTCTCTGTCACTCTCTGACACTCTCAGACACTCTGTGACACTCTCTATCACTCTCTGACACTCTCTGACACTCTCTGACTCTCTCTGACACTCTCTGACACTCTCTGACACTCTCAGACACTCTCTGACACTCTCTGACACTCTCTGACACTCACTATCACTCTCTGACACTCTCTGACACTCTCAGACACTCCCTGACACTCTCTGACAATCTCAGACACTCTCTGACACTCTCTGACAATCTCTATCACTCTCTGACACTCTCTGACACTCTCTGACTCTCTCAGACACTCTCTGACACTCTCTATCACTCTCTGACACTCTCTGACACTCTCAGACACTCTCTGACACTCTCAGACACTCTCAGACACTCTCTGACACTCTCTGACACTCTCTGTCACTCTCTGACACTCTCTGACACTCTGCGACACTCTCTATCACTCTCTGACACTCTCTGACACTCTCTGACTCTCTCTGACACTCTCTGACACTCTCTGACACTCTCAGACACTCTCAGACACTCTCAGACACTCTCAGACACTCTCTGACACTCTCTATCACTCTCTGACACTCTCTATCACTCTCTGACACTCTCTGACACTCACTATCACTCTCTGACACTCTCTGACACTCTCAGACACTCTCTGACACTCTCAGACAATCACGATCACTCTCTGACACTCTCAGACACTCTCAGACACTCTCTGACACTCTCAGACACTCTCTGACACTCTCTATCACTCTCTGACACTCTCTATCACTCTCTGACACTCTCTGACACTCACTATCACTCTCTGACACTCTCTGACACTCTCAGACACTCACTATCACTCTCTGACACTCTCTGACACTCTCAGACACTCCCTGACACTCTCTGACACTCTCAGACACTCTCTGACACTCTCTGACAATCTCTATCACTCTCTGACACTCTCTGACACTCTCTGACACTCTCAGACACTCTCTGACACTCTCTATCTCTCTCTGACACTCTCTGACACTCTCAGACACTCTCTGACACTCTCAGACACTCTCAGACACTCTCAGACACTCTCTGACACTCTCTGACACTCTCTGTCACTCTCTGACACTCTCAGACACGCTGTGACACTCTCTATCACTCTCTGACACTCTCTGACACTCTCTGACTCTCTCTGACACTCTCTGACACTCTCTGACACTCTCTGACACTCTCAGACACTCTCTGACACTCTCTGACACTCTCTGACACTCACTATCACTCTCTGACACTCTCTGACACTCTCAGACACTCCCTGACACTCTCTGACAATCTCAGACACTCTCTGACACTCTCTGACACTCTCTGACACTCTCAGACACTCTCTGACACTCTCTATCACTCTCTGACACTCTCTGACACTCTCAGACACTCTCTGACACTCTCTGACACTCTCAGACACTCTCAGACACTCTCTGACACTCTCTGACACTCTCTGTCACTCTCTGACACTCTCTGACACTCTGCGACACTCTCTATCACTCTCTGACACTCTCTGACACTCTCTGACTCTCTCTGACACTCTCTGACACTCTCTGACACTCTCTGACAATCTCAGACACTCTCTGACACTCTCAGACACTCTCTGACACTCTCTATCACTCTCTGACACTCTCTGACACTCTCAGACACTCTCAGACACTCTCTGACACTCTCAGACACTCTCAGACACTCTCAGGCACTCTCTGACACTCTCTGACAATCTCTATCACTCTCTGTCACTCTCTGACACTCTCAGACACTCTTAGACACTCTCTGACACTCTCTGACAATCTCTATCACTCTCTGACACTCTCAGACACTCTCTATCACTCTCTGACACTCTCTGACACTCACTATCACTCTCTGACACTCTCTGACACTCTCAGACACTCTCTGACACTCTCAGACAATCACGATCACTCTCTGACACTCTCTGACACTCTCTGACACTCACTATCACTCTCTGACACTCTCTGACACTCTCAGACACTCTCTGACACTGTCAGACAATCACGATCACTCTCTGACACTCTCAGACACTCCCTGACACTCTCTGACACTCTCAGACACTCTCTGACACTCTCTGACAATCTCTATCACTCTCTGACACTCTCAGACACTCTCTGACACTCTCTGACACTCTCAGACACTCTCTGACACTCTCAGACACTCTCTGACACTCTCTGACAATCTCTATCACTCTCTGACACTCTCTGACACTCAATATCACTCTCTGACACTCTCAGACACTCACTATCACTCTCTGACACTCTCTGACACTCTCAGACACTCTCTGACACTCTCAGACACTCTCTGACACTCTCTGACAATCTCTATCACTCTCTGACACTCTCTGACACTCTCAGACACTCTCTGACACTCTCTGACACTCTCAGACACTCTCTGACACACTCTGACAATCTCTATCACTCTCTGACACTCTCTGACACTCGCAGACACTCTCAGACTCTCTCTGACACTCTCTGACACTCTCTGACACTCTCAGACACTCTCTGACACTCTCAGACACTCTCAGACAGTCTCTGACACTCTCTGACAATCTCTATCACTCTCTGACACTCTCTGACACTCACTATCACTCTCTGACACTCTCTGACACTCTCAGACACTCTCTGACACTCTCAGACACTCTCTGACACTCTCTGACAATCTCTATCACTCTCTGACACTCTCAGACACTCTCTGACACTCTCTATCACTCTCTGACACTCTCTGACACTCTCAGACACTCTCAGACACTCTCTGACACTCTCAGACAATCACGATCACTCTCTGACACTCTCTGACACTCTCTGACACTCACTATCACTCTCTGACACTCTCTGACACTCTCAGACACTCTCTGACACTCTCAGACAATCACGATCACTCTCTGACACTCTCTGACACTCACTATCACTCTCTGACACTCTCTGACACTCTCAGACACTCTCTGACACTCTCAGACACTCTCTGACACTCTCTGACAATCTCTATCACTCTCTGACACTCTCTGACACTCTCAGACACTCTCTGATACTCTCTGACACTCTCAGACACTCTCTGGCACACTCTGACACTCTCTATCACTCTCTGACACTCTCTGACACTCTCAGACACTCTCAGACACTCTCTGACACTCTCTGACACTCTCTGACACTCTCAGACACTCTCTGACACTCTCTGACAATCTATATCACTCTCTGACACTCTCTGACACTCTCAGGCACTCTCTGACACTCTCTGACACTCTCAGACACTCTCTGACACACTCTGACACTCTCTATCACTCTCTGACACTCTCTGTCACTCTCAACACTCTCTGACACTCTCAGACACTCTCTGACACTCTCTATCACTCTCTGACACTCTCTGACACTCTCAGACACTCTCTGACACTCTCTGACACTCTCAGACACTCTCTGACACTCTCTGACACTCTCTATCACTCTCTGACACTCTCAGACACTCTCAGACACTCTCTGACACTCTCTGACACTCTCAGACACTCACTATCACTCTCTGACACTCTCTGACACTCTCAGACACTCTCTGACACTCTCAGACACTCACTATCACTCTCTGACACTCTCTGACACTCTCTGACACTCACTATCACTCTCTGACACTCTCTGACACTCTCAGACACTCACTATCACTCTCTGACACTCTCTGACACTCTCAGACACTCTCTGACACTCTCAGACACTCACTATCACTCTCTGACACTCTCTGACACTCTCTGACACTCACTATCACTCTCTGACACTCTCTGACACTCTCAGACACTCACTATCACTCTCTGACACTCTCAGACACTCCCTGACACTCTCTGACACTCTCAGACACTCTCTGACACTCACTATCACTCTCTGACACTCTCTGACACTCTCAGACACTCACTATCACTCTCTGACACTCTCTGACACTCTCAGACACTCTCTGACACTCTCAGACACTCTCTGACACTCACTATCACTCTCTGACACTCTCAGACACTCTCTGACACTCTCAGACACTCACTATCACTCTCTGACACTCTCTGACACTCTCTGACACTCGCTATCACTCTCTGACACTCTCTGACACTCTCAGACAATCACTATCACTCTCTGACACTCTCAGACACTCCCTGACACTCTCTGACACTCTCAGACACTCTCTGACACTCACTATCACTCTCTGACACTCTCTGACACTCTCAGACACTCACTATCACTCTCTGACACTCTCAGACACTCTCTGACACTCTCAGACACTCTCTGACACTCACTATCACTCTCTGACACTCTCTGACACTCTCAGACACTCTCTGACACTCTCTATCACTCTCTGACACTCTCTATCACTCTCTGACACTCTCTGACACTCACTATCACTCTCTGACACTCTCTGACACTCTCTGACACTCTCAGACACTCTCTGACACTCTCTATCACTCTCTGACACTCTCTATCACTCTCTGACACTCTCTGACACTCACTATCACTCTCTGACACTCTCTGACACTCTCAGACACTCTCTGACACTCTCAGACACTCACTATCACTCTCTGACACTCTCTGACACTCTCAGACACTCCCTGACACTCTCTGACACTCTCAGACACTCTCTGACACTCTCTGACAATCTCTATCACTCTCTGACACTCTCTGACACTCTCTGACACTCTCAGACACTCTCTGACACTCTCTATCACTCTCTGACACTCTCTGACACTCTCAGACACTCTCAGACACTCTCAGACACTCTCAGACAGTCTCTGACACTCTCTGACACTCTCTGTCACTCTCTGACACTCTCAGACACTCTGTGACACTCTCTATCACTCTCTGACACTCTCTGACTCTCTCTGACACTCTCTGACACTCTCTGACACTCTCAGACACTCTCTGACACTCTCTGACACTCTCTGACACTCACTATCACTCTCTGACACTCTGAGACACTCCCTGACACTCTCTGACAATCTCAGACACTCTCTGACACTCTCTGACAATCTCTATCACTCTCTGACACTCTCTGACACTCTCAGACACTCTCTGACACTCTCAGACACTCTCAGACACTCTGTGACACTCTCTGACACTCTCTGACACTCTCTGTCACTCTCTGACACTCTCTGACAGTCTGCGACACTCTCTATCACTCTCTGACACTCTCTGACACTCTCTGACTCTCTCTGACACTCTCTGACACTCTCTGACACTCTCAGACACTCTCAGACACTCTCTGACACTCTCTATCACTCTCTGACACTCTCTGACACTCTCTGACACTCTCAGACACTCTCTATCACTCTCTGACACTCTCTGACTCTCTCTGACACTCTCTGACACTCTCTGACACTCTCAGACACTCTCTGACACTCTCTGACACTCTCTGACACTCACTATCACTCTCTGACACTCTCTGACACTCTCAGACACTCCCTGACACTCTCTGACAATCTCAGACACTCTCTGACACTCTCTGACAATCTCTATCACTCTCTGACACTCTCAGACACTCTCTGACACTCTCAGACACTCTCTGACACTCTCTATCACTCTCTGACACTCTCTGACACTCTCAGACACTCTCTGACACTCTCAGACACTCTCAGACACTCTGTGACACTCTCTGACACTCTCTGACACTCTCTGTCACTCTCTGACACTCTCTGACACTCTGCGACACTCTCTATCACTCTCTGACACTCTCTGACACTCTCTGACTCTCTCTGACACTCTCTGACACTCTCAGACACTCTCAGACACTCTCTGACACTCTCAGACACTCTCTGACACTCTCTATCACTCTCTGACACTCTCTGACACTCTCAGACACTCTCAGACACTCTCTGACACTCTCAGACACTCTCAGACACTCTCAGACACTCTCAGACACTCCCTGACACTCTCTGACAATCTCAGACACTCTCTGACACTCTCTGACAATCTCTATCACTCTCTGACACTCTCTGACACTCTCTGACACTCTCAGACACTCTCTGACACTCTCTATCACTCTCTGACACTCTCTGACACTCACTATCACTCTCTGACACTCTCTGACACTCTCAGACACTCTCTGACACTCTCAGACACTCACTATCACTCTCTGACACTCTCTGACACTCTCAGACACTCTCTGACACTCTCAGACACTCACTATCACTCTCTGACACTCTCTGACACTCTCAGACACTCCCTGACACTCTCTGACACTCTCAGACACTCTCTGACACTCTCTGACAATCTCTATCACTCTCTGACACTCTCTGACACTCTCTGACACTCTCAGACACTCTCTGACACTCTCTATCACTCTCTGACACTCTCAGACACTCTCAGACACTCTCAGACACTCTCTGACACTCTCTGTCACTCTCTGACACTCTCAGACACTCTGTGACACTCTCTATCACTCTCTGACACTCTCTGACACTCTCTGACTCTCTCTGACACTCTCTGACACTCTCTGACACTCTCAGACACTCTCTGACACTCTCTGACACTCTCTGACACTCACTATCACTCTCTGACACTCTCTGACACTCTCAGACACTCCCTGACACTCTCTGACAATCTCAGACACTCTCTGACACTCTCTGACAATCTCTATCACTCACTGACACTCTCTGACACTCTCTGACTCTCTCAGACACTCTCTGACACTCTCTATCACTCTCTGACACTCTCTGACACTCTCAGACACTCTCTGACACTCTCAGACACTCTCAGACACTCTCTGACACTCCCTGACACTCTCTGTCACTCTCTGACACTCTCTGACACTCTGCGACACTCTCTATCACTCTCTGACACTCTCTGACACTCTCTGACTCTCTCTGACACTCTCTGACACTCTCTGACACTCTCAGACACTCTCAGACACTCTCTGACACTCTCAGACACTCTCTGACACTCTCTATCACTCTCTGACACTCTCTATCACTCTCTGACACTCTCTGACACTCACTATCACTCTCTGACACTCTCTGACCCTCTCAGACACTCTCTGACACTCTCAGACACTCACTATCACTCTCTGACACTCTCTGACACTCTCAGACACTCCCTGACACTCTCTGACACTCTCAGACACTCTCTGACACTCTCTGACAATCTCTATCACTCTCTGACACTCTCTGACACTCTCTGACACTCTCAGACACTCTCTGACACTCTCTATCACTCTCTGACACTCTCTGACACTCTCAGACACTCTCTGACACTATCAGACACTCTCAGACACTCTCAGACAGTCTCTGACACTCTCTGACACTCTCTGTCACTCTCTGACACTCTCAGACACTCTGTGACACTCTCTATCACTCTCTGACACTCTCTGACTCTCTCTGACACTCTCTGACACTCTCTGACACTCTCAGACACTCTCTGACACTCTCTGACACTCTCTGACACTCACTATCACTCTCTGACACTCTCTGACACTCTCAGACACTCCCTGACACTCTCTGACAATCTCAGACACTCTCTGACACTCTCTGACAATCTCTATCACTCTCTGACACTCTCTGACACTCTCAGACACTCTCAGACACTCTCTGACACTCTCTATCACTCTCTGACACTCTCTGACACTCTCAGACACTCTCTGACACTCTCAGACACTCTCAGACACTCTGTGACACTCTCTGACACTCTCAGACACTCTCTGACACTCTCTGACAATCTCTATCACTCTCTGACACTCTCTGACACTCTCTGACACTCTCAGACACTCTCTGACACTCTCTATCACTCTCTGACACTCTCTGACACTCTCAGACACTCTCTGACACTCTCAGACACTCTCAGACACTCTCAGACAGTCTCTGACACTCTCTGACACTCTCTGTCACTCTCTGACACTCTCAGACACTCTGTGACACTCTCTATCACTCTCTGACACTCTCTGACTCTCTCTGACACTCTCTGACACTCTCTGACACTCTCAGACACTCTCTGACACTCTCTGACACTCTCTGACACTCACTATCACTCTCTGACACTCTCTGACACTCTCAGACACTCCCTGACACTCTCTGACAATCTCAGACACTCTCTGACACTCTCTGACAATCTCTATCACTCTCTGACACTCTCTGACACTCTCTGACACTCTCAGACACTCTCTGACACTCTCTATCACTCTCTGACACTCTCTGACACTCTCAGACACTCTCTGACACTCTCAGACACTCTCAGACACTCTGTGACACTCTCTGACACTCTCTGACACTCTCTGTCACTCTCTGACACTCTCTGACACTCTGCGACACTCTCTATCACTCTCTGACACTCTCTGACACTCTCTGACTCTCTCTGACACTCTCTGACACTCTCTGACACTCTCAGACACTCTCAGACACTCTCTGACACTCTCAGACACTCTCTGACACTCTCTATCACTCTCTGACACTCTCTGACACTCTCAGACACTCTCAGACACTCTCTGACACTCTCAGACACTCTCAGACACTCTCAGACACTCTCTGACACTCTCTGACAATCTCTATCACTCTCTGACACTCTCTGACACTCTCAGACACTCTTAGACACTCTCTGACACTCTCTGACAATCTCTATCACTCTCTGACACTCTCAGACACTCACTATCACTCTCTGACACTCTCTGACACTCACTATCACTCTCTGACACTCTCTGACACTCTCAGACACTCTCTGACACTCTCAGACAATCACGATCACTCTCTGACACTCTCTGACACTCTCTGACACTCACTATCACTCTCTGACACTCTCTGACACTCTCAGACACTATATGACACTCTCAGACAATCACGATCACTCTCTGACACTCTCAGACACTCCCTGACACTCTCTGACACTCTCAGACACTCTCTGACACTCTCTGACAATCTCTATCACTCTCTGACACTCTCTGACACTCTCAGACACTCTCTGACTCTCTCTGACACTCTCAGACACTCCCTGACACACTCTGACACTCTCTATCACTCTCTGACACTCTCTGACACTCTCAGACACTCTCAGACACTCTCTGACACTCTCAGACACTCTCTGACACTCTCTGACACTCTCTATCACTCTCTGACTCTCTCCGACACTCTCAGATACTCTCTGACACTCTCAGACACTCAGTATCACTCTCTGACACTCTCTGACTCTCTCAGACACTCTCTGACACTCTCTGACACTCTCAGACACTCTCTGACACTCTCTGACACTCTCTATCACTCTCAGACAATCTCAGACACTCTCTGACACTCTCAGACACTCTCAGACACTCTCAGACACTCTCTGACACTCTCTGACAATCTCTATCACTCTCTGACACTCTCTGACACTCTCAGACACTCTTAGACACTCTCTGACACTCTCTGACAATCTCTATCACTCTCTGACACTCTCAGACACTCACTATCACTCTCTGACACTCTCTGACACTCACTATCACTCTCTGACACTCTCTGACACTCTCAGACACTCTCTGACACTCTCAGACAATCACGATCACTCTCTGACACTCTCTGACACTCTCTGACACTCACTATCACTCTCTGACACTCTCTGACACTCTCAGTCACTATATGACACTCTCAGACAATCACGATCACTCTCTGACACTCTCAGACACTCCCTGACACTCTCTGACACTCTCAGACACTCTCTGACACTCTCTGACAATCTCTATCACTCTCTGACACTCTCTGACACTCTCAGACACTCTCTGACTCTCTCTGACACTCTCAGACACTCCCTGACACACTCTGACACTCTCTATCACTCTCTGACACTCTCTGACACTCTCAGACACTCTCAGACACTCTCAGACACTCTCTGACACTCTCAGACACTCTCTGACACTCTCTGACACTCTCTATCACTCTCTGACACTCTCTGACACTCTCTGACACTCTCAGACACTCTCTGACACTCTCTGACATTCTCTATCACTCTCTGACACTCTCTGACACTCTCTGACACTCTCTGACACTCTCTATCACTCTCTGACACTCTCTGACACTCTCAGACACTCTCTGACACTCTCTGACACTCTCAGACACTCTCAGACACTCTCTGACACTCTCTGACACTCTCTATCACTCTCTGACACTCTCAGACACTCTCTGACACTCTCTGACACTCTCTGACACTCTCTATCACTCTCTGACACTCTCAGACACTCTCTATCATTCTCTGACACTCTCTGACACTCTCAGACACTCTCTGACACTCTCAGACACTCACTATCACTCTCTGACACTCTCAGACACTCACTATCACTCTCTGACACTCTCTGACACTCTCAGACACTCTCTGACACTCTCTGACACTCTCAGACACTCTCTGACACTCTCTGACACTCTCTATCATTCTCTGACACTCTCTGACACTCTCAGACACTCTCTGACACTCTCTGACACTCTCAGACACTCTCTGACACTCTCTGACATTCTCTATCACTCTCTGACACTCTCTGACACTCTCTGACACTCTCTATCACTCTCTGACACTCTCTGACACTCTCAGACACTCTCTGACACTCTCTGACACTCTCAGACACTCTCAGACACTCTCTGACACTCTCTGACACTCTCTATCACTCTCTGACACTCTCAGACACTCTCTAACACTCTCTGACACTCTCATACACTCTCTATCACTCTCTGACACTCTCTGACACTCTCAGACACTCACTATCACTCTCTGACACTCTCTGACACTCTCAGACACTCTCTGACACTCTCTGACACTCTCAGACACTCTCTGACACTCTCTAACACTCTCTATCACTCTCTGACACTCTCTGACACTCTCAGACACTCTCTGACACTCTCAGACACTCACTATCACTCTCTGACACTCTCAGACACTCACTATCACTCTCTGACACTCTCTGACACTCTCAGACACTCTCTGACACTCTCTGACACTCTCAGACACTCTCTGACACTCTCTGACACTCTCTATCATTCTCTGACACTCTCTGACACTCTCAGACACTCTCTGACACTCTCTGACACTCTCAGACACTCTCTGACACTCTCTGACATTCTCTATCACTCTCTGACACTCTCTGACACTCTCTGACACTCTCTATCACTCTCTGACACTCTCTGACACTCTCAGACACTCTCTGACACTCTCTGACACTCTCAGACACTCTCAGACACTCTCTGACACTCTCTGACACTCTCTATCACTCTCTGACACTCTCAGACACTCTCTGACACTCTCTGACACTCTCTGACACTCTCTATCACTCTCTGACACTCTCTGACACTCTCAGACACTCACTATCACTCTCTGACACTCTCTGACACTCTCAGACACTCTCTGACACTCTCTGACACTCTCAGACACTCTCTGACACTCTCTAACACTCTCTATCACTCTCTGACACTCTCTGACACTCTCAGACACTCTCTGACACTCTCTGACACTCTCAGACACTCTCTGACACTCTCTGACATTCTCTATCACTCTCTGACACTCTCTGACACTCTCTGACACTCTCTATCACTCTCTGACACTCTCTGTCACTCTCAGACACTCTCTGACACTCTCTGACACTCTCTGACACTCTCAGACACTCTCAGACACTCTCTGACACTCTCTATCACTCTCTGACACTCTCAGACACTCTCTGACACTCTCTGACACTCTCTGACACTCTCTATCACTCTCTGACACTCTCTGACACTCTCAGACACTCTCTGACACTCTCTGACACTCTCTGACACTCTCAGACACTCTCAGACACTCTCTGACACTCTCTGACAATCTCTATCACTCTCTGACACTCTCTGACACTCTCAGACACTCTCTGACTCTCTCTGACACTCTCAGACACTCCCTGACACACTCTGACACTCTCTATCACTCTCTGACACTCTCTGACACTCTCAGACACTCTCAGACACTCTCTGACACTCTCAGACACTCTCTGACACTCTCTGACACTCTGCGACACTCTCTATCACTCTCTGACACTCTCTGACACTCTCTGACTCTCTCTGACACTCTCTGACACTCTCAGACACTCTCAGACACTCTCTGACACTCTCAGACACTCTCTGACACTCTCTATCACTCTCTGACACTCTCTGACACTCTCAGACACTCTCAGACACTCTCTGACACTCTCAGACACTCTCAGACACTCTCAGACACTCTCAGACACTCCCTGACACTCTCTGACAATCTCAGACACTCTCTGACACTCTCTGACAATCTCTATCACTCTCTGACACTCTCTGACACTCTCTGACACTCTCAGACACTCTCTGACACTCTCTATCACTCTCTGACACTCTCTGACACTCACTATCACTCTCTGACACTCTCTGACACTCTCAGACACTCTCTGACACTCTCAGACACTCACTATCACTCTCTGACACTCTCTGACACTCTCAGACACTCTCTGACACTCTCAGACACTCACTATCACTCTCTGACACTCTCTGACACTCTCAGACACTCCCTGACACTCTCTGACACTCTCAGACACTCTCTGACACTCTCTGACAATCTCTATCACTCTCTGACACTCTCTGACACTCTCAGACACTCTCTGACACTCTCTATCACTCTCTGACACTCTCAGACACTCTCAGACACTCTCAGACACTCACTATCACTCTCTGACACTCTCTGACACTCTCAGACACTCCCTGACACTCTCTGACACTCTCAGACACTCTCTGACACTCTCTGACAATCTCTATCACTCTCTGACACTCTCTGACACTCTCTGACACTCTCAGACACTCTCTGACACTCTCTATCACTCTCTGACACTCTCAGACACTCTCAGACACTCTCAGACACTCTCTGACACTCTCTGTCACTCTCTGACACTCTCAGACACTCTGTGACACTCTCTATCACTCTCTGACACTCTCTGACACTCTCTGACTCTCTCTGACACTCTCTGACACTCTCTGACACTCTCAGACACTCTCTGACACTCTCTGACACTCTCTGACACTCACTATCACTCTCTGACACTCTCTGACACTCTCAGACACTCCCTGACACTCTCTGACAATCTCAGACACTCTCTGACACTCTCTGACAATCTCTATCACTCACTGACACTCTCTGACACTCTCTGACTCTCTCAGACACTCTCTGACACTCTCTATCACTCTCTGACACTCTCTGACACTCTCTGACTCTCTCTGACACTCTCTGACACTCTCTGACACTCTCAGACACTCTCTGACACTCTCTGACACTCTCTGACACTCACTATCACTCTCTGACACTCTCTGACACTCTCTGACACTCTCTGACACTCTGTGACACTCTCTATCACTCTCTGACACTCTCTGACACTCTCTGACTCTCTCTGACACTCTCTGACACTCTCTGACACTCTCAGACACTCTCTGACACTCTCTGACACTCTCTGACACTCACTATCACTCTCTGACACTCTCTGACACTCTCAGACACTCCCTGACACTCTCTGACAATCTCAGACACTCTCTGACACTCTCTGACAATCTCTATCACTCACTGACACTCTCTGACACTCTCTGACTCTCTCAGACACTCTCTGACACTCTCTATCACTCTCTGACACTCTCTGACACTCTCAGACACTCTCTGACACTCTCAGACACTCTCAGACACTCTCTGACACTCCCTGACACTCTCTGTCACTCTCTGACACTCTCTGACACTCTGCGACACTCTCTATCACTCTCTGACACTCTCTGACACTCTCTGACTCTCTCTGACACTCTCTGACACTCTCTGACACTCTCAGACACTCTCAGACACTCTCTGACACTCTCAGACACTCTCTGACACTCTCTATCACTCTCTGACACTCTCTATCACTCTCTGACACTCTCTGACACTCACTATCACTCTCTGACACTCTCTGACCCTCTCAGACACTCTCTGACACTCTCAGACACTCACTATCACTCTCTGACACTCTCTGACACTCTCAGACACTCCCTGACACTCTCTGACACTCTCAGACACTCTCTGACACTCTCTGACAATCTCTATCACTCTCTGACACTCTCTGACACTCTCTGACACTCTCAGACACTCTCTGACACTCTCTATCACTCTCTGACACTCTCTGACACTCTCAGACACTCTCTGACACTATCAGACACTCTCAGACACTCTCAGACAGTCTCTGACACTCTCTGACACTCTCTGTCACTCTCTGACACTCTCAGACACTCTGTGACACTCTCTATCACTCTCTGACACTCTCTGACTCTCTCTGACACTCTCTGACACTCTCTGACACTCTCAGACACTCTCTGACACTCTCTGACACTCTCTGACACTCACTATCACTCTCTGACACTCTCTGACACTCTCAGACACTCCCTGACACTCTCTGACAATCTCAGACACTCTCTGACACTCTCTGACAATCTCTATCACTCTCTGACACTCTCTGACACTCTCTGACACTCTCAGACACTCTCTGACACTCTCTATCACTCTCTGACACTCTCTGACACTCTCAGACACTCTCTGACACTCTCAGACACTCTCAGACACTCTGTGACACTCTCTGACACTCTCAGACACTCTCTGACACTCTCTGACAATCTCTATCACTCTCTGACACTCTCTGACACTCTCTGACACTCTCAGACTCTCTCTGACACTCTCTATCACTCTCTGACACTCTCTGACACTCTCAGACACTCTCTGACACTCTCAGACACTCTCAGACACTCTCAGACAGTCTCTGACACTCTCTGACACTCTCTGTCACTCTCTGACACTCTCAGACACTCTGTGACACTCTCTATCACTCTCTGACACTCTCTGACTCTCTCTGACACTCTCTGACACTCTCTGACACTCTCAGACACTCTCTGACACTCTCTGACACTCTCTGACACTCACTATCACTCTCTGACACTCTCTGACACTCTCAGACACTCCCTGACACTCTCTGACAATCTCAGACACTCTCTGACACTCTCTGACAATCTCTATCACTCTCTGACACTCTCTGACACTCTCTGACACTCTCAGACACTCTCTGACACTCTCTATCACTCTCTGACACTCTCTGACACTCTCAGACACTCTCTGACACTCTCAGACACTCTCAGACACTCTGTGACACTCTCTGACACTCTCTGACACTCTCTGTCACTCTCTGACACTCTCTGACACTCTGCGACACTCTCTATCACTCTCTGACACTCTCTGACACTCTCTGACTCTCTCTGACACTCTCTGACACTCTCTGACACTCTCAGACACTCTCAGACACTCTCTGACACTCTCAGACACTCTCTGACACTCTCTATCACTCTCTGACACTCTCTGACACTCTCTGACACTCTCAGACACTCTCTGACACTCTCAGACAATCTCTATCACTCACTGACACTCTCTGACACTCTCTGACTCTCTCAGACACTCTCTGACACTCTCTATCACTCTCTGACACTCTCTGACACTCTCTGACTCTCTCTGACACTCTCTGACACTCTCTGACACTCTCAGACACTCTCTGACACTCTCTGACACTCTCTGACACTCACTATCACTCTCTGACACTCTCTGACACTCTCTGACACTCTCTGACACTCTGTGACACTCTCTATCACTCTCTGACACTCTCTGACACTCTCTGACTCTCTCTGACACTCTCTGACACTCTCTGACACTCTCAGACACTCTCTGACACTCTCTGACACTCTCTGACACTCACTATCACTCTCTGACACTCTCTGACACTCTCAGACACTCCCTGACACTCTCTGACAATCTCAGACACTCTCTGACACTCTCTGACAATCTCTATCACTCACTGACACTCTCTGACACTCTCTGACTCTCTCAGACACTCTCTGACACTCTCTATCACTCTCTGACACTCTCTGACACTCTCAGACACTCTCTGACACTCTCAGACACTCTCAGACACTCTCTGACACTCCCTGACACTCTCTGTCACTCTCTGACACTCTCTGACACTCTGCGACACTCTCTATCACTCTCTGACACTCTCTGACACTCTCTGACTCTCTCTGACACTCTCTGACACTCTCTGACACTCTCAGACACTCTCAGACACTCTCTGACACTCTCAGACACTCTCTGACACTCTCTATCACTCTCTGACACTCTCTATCACTCTCTGACACTCTCTGACACTCACTATCACTCTCTGACACTCTCTGACCCTCTCAGACACTCTCTGACACTCTCAGACACTCACTATCACTCTCTGACACTCTCTGACACTCTCAGACACTCCCTGACACTCTCTGACACTCTCAGACACTCTCTGACACTCTCTGACAATCTCTATCACTCTCTGACACTCTCTGACACTCTCTGACACTCTCAGACACTCTCTGACACTCTCTATCACTCTCTGACACTCTCTGACACTCTCAGACACTCTCTGACACTATCAGACACTCTCAGACACTCTCAGACAGTCTCTGACACTCTCTGACACTCTCTGTCACTCTCTGACACTCTCAGACACTCTGTGACACTCTCTATCACTCTCTGACACTCTCTGACTCTCTCTGACACTCTCTGACACTCTCTGACACTCTCAGACACTCTCTGACACTCTCTGACACTCTCTGACACTCACTATCACTCTCTGACACTCTCTGACACTCTCAGACACTCCCTGACACTCTCTGACAATCTCAGACACTCTCTGACACTCTCTGACAATCTCTATCACTCTCTGACACTCTCTGACACTCTCTGACACTCTCAGACACTCTCTGACACTCTCTATCACTCTCTGACACTCTCTGACACTCTCAGACACTCTCTGACACTCTCAGACACTCTCAGACACTCTGTGACACTCTCTGACACTCTCAGACACTCTCTGACACTCTCTGACAATCTCTATCACTCTCTGACACTCTCTGACACTCTCTGACACTCTCAGACTCTCTCTGACACTCTCTATCACTCTCTGACACTCTCTGACACTCTCAGACACTCTCTGACACTCTCAGACACTCTCAGACACTCTCAGACAGTCTCTGACACTCTCTGACACTCTCTGTCACTCTCTGACACTCTCAGACACTCTGTGACACTCTCTATCACTCTCTGACACTCTCTGACTCTCTCTGACACTCTCTGACACTCTCTGACACTCTCAGACACTCTCTGACACTCTCTGACACTCTCTGACACTCACTATCACTCTCTGACACTCTCTGACACTCTCAGACACTCCCTGACACTCTCTGACAATCTCAGACACTCTCTGACACTCTCTGACAATCTCTATCACTCTCTGACACTCTCTGACACTCTCTGACACTCTCAGACACTCTCTGACACTCTCTATCACTCTCTGACACTCTCTGACACTCTCAGACACTCTCTGACACTCTCAGACACTCTCAGACACTCTGTGACACTCTCTGACACTCTCTGACACTCTCTGTCACTCTCTGACACTCTCTGACACTCTGCGACACTCTCTATCACTCTCTGACACTCTCTGACACTCTCTGACTCTCTCTGACACTCTCTGACACTCTCTGACACTCTCAGACACTCTCAGACACTCTCTGACACTCTCAGACACTCTCTGACACTCTCTATCACTCTCTGACACTCTCTGACACTCTCAGACACTCTCAGACACTCTCTGACACTCTCAGACACTCTCAGACACTCTCAGACACTCTCTGACACTCTCTGACAATCTCTATCACTCTCTGACACTCTCTGACACTCTCAGACACTCTTAGACACTCTCTGACACTCTCTGACAATCTCTATCACTCTCTGACACTCTCAGACACTCACTATCACTCTCTGACACTCTCTGACACTCACTATCACTCTCTGACACTCTCTGACACTCTCAGACACTCTCTGACACTCTCAGACAATCACGATCACTCTCTGACACTCTCTGACACTCTCTGACACTCACTATCACTCTCTGACACTCTCTGACACTCTCAGACACTATATGACACTCTCAGACAATCACGATCACTCTCTGACACTCTCAGACACTCCCTGACACTCTCTGACACTCTCAGACACTCTCTGACACTCTCTGACAATCTCTATCACTCTCTGACACTCTCTGACACTCTCAGACACTCTCTGACTCTCTCTGACACTCTCAGACACTCCCTGACACACTCTGACACTCTCTATCACTCTCTGACACTCTCTGACACTCTCAGACACTCTCAGACACTCTCTGACACTCTCAGACACTCTCTGACACTCTCTGACACTCTCTATCACTCTCTGACTCTCTCCGACACTCTCAGATACTCTCTGACACTCTCAGACACTCAGTATCACTCTCTGACACTCTCTGACTCTCTCAGACACTCTCTGACACTCTCTGACACTCTCAGACACTCTCTGACACTCTCTGACACTCTCTATCACTCTCAGACAATCTCAGACACTCTCTGACACTCTCAGACACTCTCAGACACTCTCAGACACTCTCTGACACTCTCTGACAATCTCTATCACTCTCTGACACTCTCTGACACTCTCAGACACTCTTAGACACTCTCTGACACTCTCTGACAATCTCTATCACTCTCTGACACTCTCAGACACTCACTATCACTCTCTGACACTCTCTGACACTCACTATCACTCTCTGACACTCTCTGACACTCTCAGACACTCTCTGACACTCTCAGACAATCACGATCACTCTCTGACACTCTCTGACACTCTCTGACACTCACTATCACTCTCTGACACTCTCTGACACTCTCAGTCACTATATGACACTCTCAGACAATCACGATCACTCTCTGACACTCTCAGACACTCCCTGACACTCTCTGACACTCTCAGACACTCTCTGACACTCTCTGACAATCTCTATCACTCTCTGACACTCTCTGACACTCTCAGACACTCTCTGACTCTCTCTGACACTCTCAGACACTCCCTGACACACTCTGACACTCTCTATCACTCTCAGACACTCTCAGACACTCTCAGACACTCTCAGACACTCTCAGACACTCTCTGACACTCTCAGACACTCTCTGACACTCTCTGACACTCTCTATCACTCTCTGACACTCTCTGACACTCTTAGACACTCTCTGACACTCTCTGACAATCTCTATCACTCTCTGACACTCTCAGACACTCACTATCACTCTCTGACACTCTCTGACACTCACTATCACTCTCTGACACTCTCTGACACTCTCAGACACTCTCTGACACTCTCAGACAATCACGATCACTCTCTGACACTCTCTGACACTCTCTGACACTCACTATCACTCTCTGACACTCTCTGACACTCTCAGTCACTATATGACACTCTCAGACAATCACGATCACTCTCTGACACTCTCAGACACTCCCTGACACTCTCTGACACTCTCAGACACTCTCTGACACTCTCTGACAATCTCTATCACTCTCTGACACTCTCTGACACTCTCAGACACTCTCTGACTCTCTCTGACACTCTCAGACACTCCCTGACACACTCTGACACTCTCTATCACTCTCAGACACTCTCAGACACTCTCAGACACTCTCAGACACTCTCAGACACTCTCTGACACTCTCAGACACTCTCTGACACTCTCTGACACTCTCTATCACTCTCTGACACTCTCTGACACTCTTAGACACTCTCTGACACTCTCTGACAATCTCTATCACTCTCTGACACTCTCAGACACTCACTATCACTCTCTGACACTCTCTGACACTCACTATCACTCTCTGACACTCTCTGACACTCTCAGACACTCTCTGACACTCTCAGACAATCACGATCACTCTCTGACACTCTCTGACACTCTCTGACACTCACTATCACTCTCTGACACTCTCTGACACTCTCAGACACTATATGACACTCTCAGACAATCACGATCACTCTCTGACACTCTCAGACACTCCCTGACACTCTCTGTCACTCTCAGACACTCTCTGACACTCTCTGACAATCTCTATCACTCTCTGACACTCTCTGACACTCTCAGACACTCTCTGACTCTCTCTGACACTCTCAGACACTCCCTGACACACTCTGACACTCTCTATCACTCTCTGACACTCTCTGACACTCTCAGACACTCTCAGACACTCTCAGACACTCTCTGACACTCTCAGACACTCTCTGACACTCTCTGACACTCTCTGACACTCTCAGATACTCTCTGACACTCTCAGACACTCACTATCACTCTCTGACACTCTCTGACACTCTCAGACACTCTCTGACACTCTCTGACACTCTCAGACACTCTCTGACACTCTCTGACACTCTCTATCATTCTCTGACACTCTCTGACACTCTCAGACACTCTCTGACACTCTCTGACACTCTCAGACACTCTCTGACACTCTCTGACATTCTCTATCACTCTCTGACACTCTCTGACACTCTCTGACACTCTCTATCACTCTCTGACACTCTCTGACACTCTCAGACACTCTCTGACACTCTCTGACACTCTCAGACACTCTCAGACACTCTCTGACACTCTCTGACACTCTCTATCACTCTCTGACACTCTCAGACACTCTCTGACACTCTCTGACACTCTCTGACACTCTCTATCACTCTCTGACACTCTCTGACACTCTCAGACACTCACTATCACTCTCTGACACTCTCTGACACTCTCAGACACTCTCTGACACTCTCTGACACTCTCAGACACTCTCTGACACTCTCTAACACTCTCTATCACTCTCTGACACTCTCTGACACTCTCAGACACTCTCTGACACTCTCTGACACTCTCAGACACTCTCTGACACTCTCTGACATTCTCTATCACTCTCTGACACTCTCTGACACTCTCTGACACTCTCTATCACTCTCTGACACTCTCTGACACTCACAGACACTCTCTGACACTCTCTGACACTCTCTGACACTCTCAGACACTCTCAGACACTCTCTGGCACTCTCTATCACTCTCTGACACTCTCAGACACTCTCTGACACTCTCTGACACTCTCTGACACTCTCTATCACTCTCTGACACTCTCTGACACTCTCAGACACTCTCTGACACTCTCTGACACTCTCTGACACTCTCAGACACTCTCAGACACTCTCTGACACTCTCTGACACTCTCTGACACTCTCAGACACTCTCAGACACTCTCTGACACTCTCTGACACTCTCAGACACTCTCTGACTCTCTCTGACACTCTCAGACACTCCCTGACACACTCTGACACTCTCTATCACTCTCTGACACTCTCTGACACTCTCAGACACTCTCAGACACTCTCTGACACTCTCAGACACTCTCTGACACTCTCTGACACTCTCTATCACTCTCTGACACTCTCTGACACTCTCAGACACTCTCTGACACTCTCAGACACTCACTATCACTCTCTGACACTCTCTGACACTCTCAGACACTCTCTGACACTCTCTGACACTCTCAGACACTCTCTGACACTCTCTATCACTCTCTGACACTCTCTGACACTCTCTGACACTCTCAGACACTCTCTGACACTCTCTGACACTCTCTATCACTCTCTGACACTCTCTATCACTCTCTGACACTCTCTGACACTCTCAGACACTCTCTGACACTCTCAGACACTCTCTGACACTCTCTGACACTCTCTATCACTCTCTGACACTCTCTGACACTCTCTGACACTCTCAGACACTCTCTGACACTCTCTATCACTCTCTGACACTCTCTGACACTCTCTGACACTCTCAGACACTCTCTGACACTCTCTGACACTCTCTATCACTCTCTGACACTCTCTGACACTCTCTGACACTCTCTATCACTCTCTGACACTCTCTGACACTCTCAGACACTCTCTGACACTCTCTGACACTCTCTGACACTCTCAGACACTCTCAGACACTCTCTGACACTCTCTGACACTCTCTATCACTCTCTGACACTCTCAGACACTCACTATCACTCTCTGACACTCTCTGACACTCTCAGACAGTCTCAGACACTCTCTGACACTCTCTGACACTCTCAGACACTCTCTAACACTCTCTGACACTCTCTGACACTCTCTATCACTCTCTGACACTCTCTGACACTCTCAGACACTCTCTGACACTCTCTGACACTCTCTGACACTCTGTGACACTCTCTGACACTCTCTGACACTATCAGACACTCTCTGACACTCTCTGACACTCTCAGACACTCTCAGACACTCTCTGACACTCTCTGACACTCTCTATCACTCTCTGACACTCTCTGACACTCTCTGACACTCTCAGACACTCTCAGACACTCTCTGACACTCTCTGACACTCTCTATCACTCTCTGACACTCTCTGACACTCTCTGACACTCTCTGACACTCTCTATCACTCTCTGACACTCTCTGACACTCTCAGACACTCTCAGACACTCTCAGACACTCTCTGACACTCTCTGACAATCTCTATCACTCTCTGACACTCTCTGACACTCTCAGACACTCTCTGACTCTCTCTGACACTCTCAGACACTCCCTGACACACTCTGACACTCTCTATCACTCTCTGACACTCTCTGACACTCTCAGACACTCTCAGACACTCTCTGACACTCTCAGACACTCTCTGACACTCTCTGACACTCTCTATCACTCTCTGACACTCTCTGACACTCTCAGACACTCTCTGACACTCTCAGACACTCACTATCACTCTCTGACACTCTCAGACACTCTCTCACACTCTCTGACACTCTCAGACACTCTCTGACACTCTCTGACACTCTCTATCACTCTCTGACACTCTCTGACAATCTCAGACACTCTCTGACACTCTCTGACACTCTCAGACACTCTCTGACACTCTCTGACACTCTCTGACACTCTCTGACACTCTCAGACACTCTCTGACACTCTCTGACAATCTCTATCATTCTCTGACACTCTCTGACACTCTCAGACACTCTGACACTCTCTGACACTCTCAGACACTCTCTGACACTCACTATCACTCTCTGACACTCTCTGACACTCTCAGACACTCTCTGACACTCTCTGACACTCTCAGACACTCTCTGACACTCTCTGACACTCTCTATCATTCTCTGACACTCTCTGACACTCTCAGACACTCTCTGACACTCTCTGACACTCTCAGACACTCTCTGACACTCTCTGACATTCTCTATCACTCTCTGACACTCTCTGACACTCTCTGACACTCTCTATCACTCTCTGACACTCTCTGACACTCTCAGACACTCTCTGACACTCTCTGACACTCTCAGACACTCTCAGACACTCTCTGACACTCTCTGACACTCTCTATCACTCTCTGACACTCTCAGACACTCTCTGACACTCTCTGACACTCTCTGACACTCTCTATCACTCTCTGACACTCTCTGACACTCTCAGACACTCACTATCACTCTCTGACACTCTCTGACACTCTCAGACACTCTCTGACACTCTCTGACACTCTCAGACACTCTCTGACACTCTCTAACACTCTCTATCACTCTCTGACACTCTCTGACACTCTCAGACACTCTCTGACACTCTCTGACACTCTCAGACACTCTCTGACACTCTCTGACATTCTCTATCACTCTCTGACACTCTCTGACACTCTCTGACACTCTCTATCACTCTCTGACATTCTCTGACACTCTCAGACACTCTCTGACACTCTCTGACACTCTCTGACACTCTCTGACACTCTCTGACACTCTCAGACACTCTCTGACACTCTCAGACACTCACTATCACTCTCTGACACTCTCTGACACTCTCAGACACTCTCTGACACTCTCAGACACTCACTGTCACTCTCTGACACTCTCTGACACTCTCAGACACTCCCAGACACTCTCTGACACTCTCAGACACTCTCTGACACTCTCTGACAATCTCTATCACTCTCTGACACTCTCTGACACTCTCTGACACTCTCAGACACTCTCTGACACTCTCTATCACTCTCTGACACTCTCTGACACTCTCAGACACTCTCAGACACTCTCAGACACTCTCAGACACTCTCTGACACTCTCTGACACTCTCAGACACTCCCAGACACTCTCTGACACTCTCAGACACTCTCTGACACTCTCTGACAATCTCTATCACTCTCTGACACTCTCTGACACTCTCTGACACTCTCAGACACTCTCTGACACTCTCTATCACTCTCTGACACTCTCTGACACTCTCAGACACTCTCAGACACTCTCAGACACTCTCAGACACTCTCTGACACTCTCTGTCACTCTCTGACACTCTCAGACACTCTGTGACACTCTCTATCACTCTCTGACACTCTCTGACACTCTCTGACTCTCTCTGACACTCTCTGACACTCTCTGACACTCTCAGACACTCTCTGACACTCTCTGACACTCTCTGACACTCACTATCACTCTCTGACACTCTCTGACACTCTCAGACACTCCCTGACACTCTCTGACAATCTCAGACACTCTCTGACACTCTCTGAAATCTCTATCACTCTCTGACACTCTCTGACACTCTCTGACTCTCTCAGACACTCTCTGACACTCTCTATCACTCTCTGACACTCTCTGACACTCTCAGACACTCTCTGACACTCTCAGACACTCTCAGACACTCTCTGACACTCTCTGACACTCTCTGTCACTCTCTGACACTCTCTGACACTCTGCGACACTCTCTATCACTCTCTGACACTCTCTGACACTCTCTGACTCTCTCTGACACTCTCTGACACTCTCTGACACTCTCAGACACTCTCAGACACTCTCTGACACTCTCAGACACTCTCTGACACTCTCTATCACTCTCTGACACTCTCTATCACTCTCTGACACTCTCTGACACTCACTATCACTCTCTGACACTCTCTGACACTCTCAGACACTCTCTGACACTCTCTGACACTCTCAGACACTCACTATCACTCTCTGACACTCTCTGACACTCTCAGACACTCCCTGACACTCTCTGACACTCTCTGACACTCTCAGACACTCCCTGACACTCTCTGACACTCTCAGACACTCTCTGACACTCTCTGACAATCTCTATCACTCTCTGACACTCTCTGACACTCTCTGACACTCTCAGACACTCTCTGACACTCTCTATCACTCTCTGACACTCTCTGACACTCTCAGACACTCTCTGACACTCTCAGACACTCTCAGACACTCTCAGACAGTCTCTGACACTCTCTGACACTCTCTGTCACTCTCTGACACTCTCAGACACTCTGTGACACTCTCTATCACTCTCTGACACTCTCTGACTCTCTCTGACACTCTCTGACACTCTCTGACACTCTCAGACACTCTCTGACACTCTCTGACACTCTCTGACACTCACTATCACTCTCTGACACTCTCTGACACTCTCAGACACTCCCTGACACTCTCTGACAATCTCAGACACTCTCTGACACTCTCTGACAATCTCTATCACTCTCTGACACTCTCTGACACTCTCTGACACTCTCAGACACTCTCTGACACTCTCTATCACTCTCTGACACTCTCTGACACTCTCAGACACTCTCTGACACTCTCAGACACTCTCAGACACTCTGTGACACTCTCTGACACTCTCAGACACTCTCTGACACTCTCTGACAATCTCTATCACTCTCTGACACTCTCTGACACTCTCTGACACTCTCAGACACTCTCTGACACTCTCTATCACTCTCTGACACTCTCTGACACTCTCAGACACTCTCTGACACTCTCAGACACTCTCAGACACTCTCAGACAGTCTCTGACACTCTCTGACACTCTCTGTCACTCTCTGACACTCTCAGACACTCTGTGACACTCTCTATCACTCTCTGACACTCTCTGACTCTCTCTGACACTCTCTGACACTCTCTGACACTCTCAGACACTCTCTGACACTCTCTGACACTCTCTGACACTCACTATCACTCTCTGACACTCTCTGACACTCTCAGACACTCCCTGACACTCTCTGACAATCTCAGACACTCTCTGACACTCTCTGACAATCTCTATCACTCTCTGACACTCTCTGACACTCTCTGACACTCTCAGACACTCTCTGACACTCTCTATCACTCTCTGACACTCTCTGACACTCTCAGACACTCTCTGACACTCTCAGACACTCTCAGACACTCTGTGACACTCTCTGACACTCTCTGACACTCTCAGACACTCTCTGACACTCTCTATCACTCTCTGACACTCTCTGACACTCTCAGACACTCTCAGACACTCTCTGACACTCTCAGACACTCTCAGACACTCTCAGACACTCTCTGACACTCTCTGACAATCTCTATCACTCTCTGACACTCTCTGACACTCTCAGACACTCTTAGACACTCTCTGACACTCTCTGACAATCTCTATCACTCTCTGACACTCTCAGACACTCACTATCACTCTCTGACACTCTCTGACACTCACTATCACTCTCTGACACTCTCTGACACTCTCAGACACTCTCTGACACTCTCAGACAATCACGATCACTCTCTGACACTCTCTGACACTCTCTGACACTCACTATCACTCTCTGACACTCTCTGACACTCTCAGACACTATATGACACTCTCAGACAATCACGATCACTCTCGGACACTCTCAGACACTCCCTGACACTCTCTGACACTCTCAGACACTCTCTGACACTCTCTGACAATCTCTATCACTCTCTGACACTCTCTGACACTCTCAGACACTCTCTGACTCTCTCTGACACTCTCAGACACTCCCTGACACACTCTGACACTCTCTATCACTCTCTGACACTCTCTGACACTCTCAGACACACTCAGACACTCTCTGACACTCTCAGACACTCTCTGACACTCTCTGACACTCTCTATCACTCTCTGACACTCTCCGACACTCTCAGATACTCTCTGACACTCTCAGACACTCACTTTCACTCTCAGACACTCTCTGACACTCTCAGACACTCTCTGACACTCTCTGACACTCTCAGACACTCTCTGACACTCTCTGACACTCTCTATCACTCTCAGACACTCTCAGACACTCTCTGACACTCTCAGACACTCTCAGACACTCTCAGACACTCTCTGACACTCTCTGACAATCTCTATCACTCTCTGACACTCTCTGACACTCTCAGACACTCTTAGACACTCTCTGACACTCTCTGACAATCTCTATCACTCTCTGACACTCTCAGACACTCACTATCACTCTCTGACACTCTCTGACACTCACTATCACTCTCTGACACTCTCTGACACTCTCAGACACTCTCTGACACTCTCAGACAATCACGATCACTCTCTGACACTCTCTGACACTCTCTGACACTCACTATCACTCTCTGACACTCTCTGACACTCTCAGACACTATATGACACTCTCAGACAATCACGATCACTCTCTGACACTCTCAGACACTCCCTGACACTCTCTGTCACTCTCAGACACTCTCTGACACTCTCTGACAATCTCTATCACTCTCTGACACTCTCTGACACTCTCAGACACTCTCTGACTCTCTCTGACACTCTCAGACACTCCCTGACACACTCTGACACTCTCTATCACTCTCTGACACTCTCTGACACTCTCAGACACTCTCAGACACTCTCAGACACTCTCTGACACTCTCAGACACTCTCTGACACTCTCTGACACTCTCTATCACTCTCTGACACTCTCTGACACTCTCAGATACTCTCTGACACTCTCAGACACTCACTATCACTCTCTGACACTCTCTGACACTCTCAGACACTCTCTGACACTCTCTGACACTCTCAGACACTCTCTGACACTCTCTGACACTCTCTATCATTCTCTGACACTCTCTGACACTCTCAGACACTCTCTGACACTCTCTGACACTCTCAGACACTCTCTGACACTCTCTGACATTCTCTATCACTCTCTGACACTCTCTGACACTCTCTGACACTCTCTATCACTCTCTGACACTCTCTGACACTCTCAGACACTCTCTGACACTCTCTGACACTCTCAGACACTCTCAGACACTCTCTGACACTCTCTGACACTCTCTATCACTCTCTGACACTCTCAGACACTCTCTGACACTCTCTGACACTCTCTGACACTCTCTATCACTCTCTGACACTCTCTGACACTCTCAGACACTCACTATCACTCTCTGACACTCTCTGACACTCTCAGACACTCTCTGACACTCTCTGACACTCTCAGACACTCTCTGACACTCTCTAACACTCTCTATCACTCTCTGACACTCTCTGACACTCTCAGACACTCTCTGACACTCTCTGACACTCTCAGACACTCTCTGACACTCTCTGACATTCTCTATCACTCTCTGACACTCTCTGACACTCTCTGACACTCTCTATCACTCTCTGACACTCTCTGACACTCACAGACACTCTCTGACACTCTCTGACACTCTCTGACACTCTCAGACACTCTCAGACACTCTCTGACACTCTCTATCACTCTCTGACACTCTCAGACACTCTCTGACACTCTCTGACACTCTCTGACACTCTCTATCACTCTCTGACACTCTCTGACACTCTCAGACACTCTCTGACACTCTCTGACACTCTCTGACACTCTCAGACACTCTCAGACACTCTCTGACACTCTCTGACAATCTCTATCACTCTCTGACACTCTCTGACACTCTCAGACACTCTCTGACTCTCTCTGACACTCTCAGACACTCCCTGACACACTCTGACACTCTCTATCACTCTCTGACACTCTCTGACACTCTCAGACACTCTCAGACACTCTCTGACACTCTCAGACACTCTCTGACACTCTCTGACACTCTCTATCACTCTCTGACACTCTCTGACACTCTCAGACACTCTCTGACACTCTCAGACACTCACTATCACTCTCTGACACTCTCTGACACTCTCAGACACTCTCTGACACTCTCTGACACTCTCAGACACTCTCTGACACTCTCTATCACTCTCTGACACTCTCTGACACTCTCTGACACTCTCAGACACTCTCTGACACTCTCTGACACTCTCTATCACTCTCTGACACTCTCTATCACTCTCTGACACTCTCTGACACTCTCAGACACTCTCTGACACTCTCAGACACTCTCTGACACTCTCTGACACTCTCTATCACTCTCTGACACTCTCTGACACTCTCTGACACTCTCAGACACTCTCTGACACTCTCTATCACTCTCTGACACTCTCTGACACTCTCTGACACTCTCAGACACTCTCTGACACTCTCTGACACTCTCTATCACTCTCTGACACTCTCTGACACTCTCTGACACTCTCTATCACTCTCTGACACTCTCTGACACTCTCAGACACTCTCTGACACTCTCTGACACTCTCTGACACTCTCAGACACTCTCAGACACTCTCTGACACTCTCTGACACTCTCTATCACTCTCTGACACTCTCAGACACTCTCTATCACTCTCTGACACTCTCTGACACTCTCAGACAGTCTCAGACACTCTCTGACACTCTCAGACACTCTCTAACACTCTCTGACACTCTCTGACACTCTCTATCACTCTCTGACACTCTCTGACACTCTCAGACACTCTCTGACACTCTCTGACACTCTCTGACACTCTGTGACACTCTCTGACACTCTCTGACACTATCAGACACTCTCTGACACTCTCTGACACTCTCAGACACTCTCAGACACTCTCTGACACTCTCTGACACTCTCTATCACTCTCTGACACTCTCTGACACTCTCTGACACTCTCAGACACTCTCAGACACTCTCTGACACTCTCTGACACTCTCTATCACTCTCTGACACTCTCAGACACTCTCTGACACTCTCTGACACTCTCTGACACTCTCTATCACTCTCTGACACTCTCTGACACTCTCAGACACTCTCAGACACTCTCAGACACTCTCTGACACTCTCTGACAATCTCTATCACTCTCTGACACTCTCTGACACTCTCAGACACTCTCTGACTCTCTCTGACACTCTCAGACACTCCCTGACACACTCTGACACTCTCTATCACTCTCTGACACTCTCTGACACTCTCAGACACTCTCAGACACTCTCTGACACTCTCAGACACTCTCTGACACTCTCTGACACTCTCTATCACTCTCTGACACTCTCTGACACTCTCAGACACTCTCTGACACTCTCAGACACTCACTATCACTCTCTGACACTCTCAGACACTCTCTCACACTCTCTGACACTCTCAGACACTCTCTGACACTCTCTGACACTCTCTATCACTCTCTGACACTCTCTGACAATCTCAGACACTCTCTGACACTCTCTGACACTCTCAGACACTCTCTGACACTCTCTGACACTCTCTGACACTCTCTGACACTCTCAGACACTCTCTGACACTCTCTGACAATCTCTATCATTCTCTGACACTCTCTGACACTCTCAGACACTCTGACACTCTCTGACACTCTCAGACACTCTCTGACACTCACTATCACTCTCTGACACTCTCTGACACTCTCAGACACTCTCTGACACTCTCTGAAACTCTCAGACACTCTCTGACACTCTCTGACACTCTCAGACACTCTCTGACACTCTCTGACACTCTCAGACACTCTCTGACACTCTCTGACATTCTCTATCACTCTCTGACACTCTCTGACACTCTCTGACACTCTCTATCACTCTCTGACACTCTCTGACACTCTCAGACACTCTCTGACACTCTCTGACACTCTCAGACACTCTCAGACACTCTCTGACACTCTCTGACACTCTCTATCACTCTCTGACACTCTCAGACACTCTCTGACACTCTCTGACACTCTCTGACACTCTCTATCACTCTCTGACACTCTCTGACACTCTCAGACACTCACTATCACTCTCTGACACTCTCTGACACTCTCAGACACTCTCTGACACTCTCTGACACTCTCAGACACTCTCTGACACTCTCTAACACTCTCTATCACTCTCTGACACTCTCTGACACTCTCAGACACTCTCTGACACTCTCTGACACTCTCAGACACTCTCTGACACTCTCTGACATTCTCTATCACTCTCTGACACTCTCTGACACTCTCTGACACTCTCTATCACTCTCTGACACTCTCTGACACTCTCAGACACTCTCTGACACTCTCTGACACTCTCTGACACTCTCAGACACTCTCAGACACTCTCTGACACTCTCTATCACTCTCTGACACTCTCTGACACTCTCTGACACTCTCTGACACTCTCAGACACTCTCTGACACTCTCTGACATTCTCTATCACTCTCTGACACTCTCTGACACTCTCTGACACTCTCTATCACTCTCTGACACTCTCTGACACTCTCTGACATTCTCTATCACTCTCTGACACTCTCTGACACTCTCTGACACTCTCTATCACTCTCTGACACTCTCTGACACTCTCAGACACTCTCTGACACTCTCTGACACTCTCTGACACTCTCAGACACTCTCAGACACTCTCTGACACTCTCTATCACTCTCTGACACTCTCAGACACTCTCTGACACTCTCTGACACTCTCTGACACTCTCTATCACTCTCTGACACTCTCTGACACTCTCAGACACTCTCTGACACTCTCTGACACTCTCTGACACTCTCAGACACTCTCAGACACTCTCTGACACTCTCTGACAATCTCTATCACTCTCTGACACTCTCTGACACTCTCAGACACTCTCTGACTCTCTCTGACTCTCTCAGACACTCCCTGACACACTCTGACACTCTCTATCACTCTCTGACACTCTCTGACACTCTCAGACAGTCTCAGACACTCTCTGAAACTCTCTGACACTCTCAGACACTCTCTAAGACTCTCTGACACTCTCTGACACTCTCTATCACTCTCTGACACTCTCTGACACTCTCAGACACTCTCTGACACTCTCTGACACTCTCTGACACTCTGTGACACTCTCTGACACTCTCTGACACTATCAGACACTCTCTGACACTCTCTGACACTCTCAGACACTCTCAGACACTCTCTGACACTCTCTGACACTCTCTATCACTCTCTGACACTCTCTGACACTCTCTGACACTCTCAGACACTCTCAGACACTCTCTGACACTCTCTGACACTCTCTATCACTCTCTGACACTCTCAGACACTCTCTGACACTCTCTGACACTCTCTGACACTCTCTATCACTCTCTGACACTCTCTGACACTCTCAGACACTCTCAGACACTCTCAGACACTCTCTGACACTCTCTGACAATCTCTATCACTCTCTGACACTCTCTGACACTCTCAGACACTCTCTGACTCTCTCTGACACTCTCAGACACTCCCTGACACACTCTGACACTCTCTATCACTCTCTGACACTCTCTGACACTCTCAGACACTCTCAGACACTCTCTGACACTCTCAGACACTCTCTGACACTCTCTGACACTCTCTATCACTCTCTGACACTCTCTGACACTCTCAGACACTCTCTGACACTCTCAGACACTCACTATCACTCTCTGACACTCTCAGACACTCTCTGACACTCTCTGAAACTCTCAGACACTCTCTGTCACTCTCTGACACTCTCTATCACTCTCTGACACTCTCTGACAATCTCAGACACTCTCTGACACTCTCTGACACTCTCAGACACTCTCTGACACTCTCAGACACTCACTATCACTCTCTGACACTCTCAGACACTCTCTGACACTCTCTGACACTCTCTATCACTCTCTGACACTCTCTGACAATCTCAGACACTCTCTGACACTCTCTGACACTCTCAGACACTCTCTGACACTCTCTGACACTCTCTATCACTCTCTGACACTCTCTGACACTCTCTGACACTCTCTATCACTCTCTGACACTCTCTGACACTCTCAGACACTCTCTGACACTCTCTGACACTCTCTGACACTCTCAGACACTCTCAGACACTCTCTGACACTCTCTATCACTCTCTGACACTCTCAGACACTCACTATCACTCTCTGACACTCTCTGACACTCTCAGACAGTCTCAGACACTCTCTGACACTCTCTGACACTCTCAGACACTCTCTAACACTCTCTGACACTCTCTGACACTCTCTATCACTCTCTGACACTCTCTACACTCTCAGACACTCTCTGACACTCTCTGACACTCTCTGACACTCTGTGACACTCTCTGACACTCTCTCACTCTCTCTCACTCTCAGTCACTCTCTGACACTCTCTGACACTCTCTATCACTCTCTGACACTCTCTATCACTTTCTGACACTCTCTGACACTCTCTGACTCTCTCTGACACTCTCTGACACTCTCTGACACTCTCTGACACTCACTATCACTCTCTGACACTCTCTGACACTCTCACACACTCTCAGACACTCTCTGACACTCTCAGACACTCTCAGACACTCTCTGACACTCTGTGACACTCTCTATCACTCTCTATCACTCTCTGACACTCTCTGACTCTCTCTGACACTCTCTGACAATCTCAGACACTCTCTGACACTCTCTGACACTCTCAGACACTCTCTGACACTCTCTGACACTCTCTATCACTCTCTGACACTCTCTGACACTCTCTGACACTCTCTATCACTCTCTGACACTCTCTGACACTCTCAGACTCTCTCTGACACTCTCTGACACTCTCTGACACTCTCAGACACTCTCAGACACTCTCTGACACTCTCTATCACTCTCTGACACTCTCAGACACTCACTATCACTCTCTGACACTCTCTGACACTCTCAGACAGTCTCAGACACTCTCTGACACTCTCTGACACTCTCAGACACTCTCTAACACTCTCTGACACTCTCTGACACTCTCTATCACTCTCTGACACTCTCTACACTCTCAGACACTCTCTGACACTCTCTGACACTCTCTGACACTCTGTGACACTCTCTGACACTCGCTCACTCTCTCTCACTCTCAGTCACTCTCTGACACTCTCTGACACTCTCTATCACTCTCTGACACTCTCTATCACTTTCTGACACTCTCTGACACTCTCTGACTCTCTCTGACACTCTCTGACACTCTCTGACACTCTCTGACACTCACTATCACTCTCTGACACTCTCTGACACTCTCACACACTCTCAGACACTCTCTGACACTCTCAGACACTCTCAGACACTCTCTGACACTCTGTGACACTCTCTATCACTCTCTATCACTCTCTGACACTCTCTGACTCTCTCTGACACTCTCTGACACTCTCAGACACTCTCAGACACTCTCTGACACTCTCTGACACTCTCTATCACTCTCTGACACTCTCTATCACTCTCTGACACTCTCTGACACTCTCTGACACTCTCTGACACTTTCTGACACTCTCTGACACTCACTATCACTCTCTGACACTCTCTGACACTCTCACACACTCTCAGACACTCTCTGACACTCTCAGACACTCTCAGACACTCTCTGACACTCTCTGACACTCTCTATCACTCTCTATCACTCTCTGACACTCTCTGACTCTCTCTGACACTCTCTGACACTCTCAGACACTCTCAGACACTCTCTGACACTCTCTGACACTCTCTATCACTCTCTGACACTCTCTATCACTCTCTGACTCTCTCTGACAATCTCTGACACTTTCTGACACTCTCTGACACTCACTATCACTCTCTGACACTCTCTGACACTCTCTGACACTCTCAGACACTCTCTGACACTCTCAGACACTCACTATCACTCTCTGACACTCTCAGACACTCTCTGACACTCTCTGACACTCTCAGACACTCTCTGACACTCTCTGACACTCTCTATCACTCTCTGACACTCTCTGACAATCTCAGACACTCTCTGACACTCTCTGACACTCTCAGACACTCTCTGACACTCTCTGACACTCTCAGACACTCTCTGACACTCTCTGACACTCTCAGACACTCTCTGACACTCTCTGACACTCTCTATCACTCTCTGACACTCTCTGACAATCTCAGACACTCTCTGACACTCTCTGACACTCTCAGACACTCTCTGACACTCTCTGACACTCTCTATCACTCTCTGACACTCTCTGACACTCTCTGACACTCTCTATCACTCTCTGACACTCTCTGACACTCTCAGACACTCTCTGACACTCTCTGACACTCTCTGACACTCTCAGACACTCTCAGACACTCTCTGACACTCTCTATCACTCTCTGACACTCTCAGACACTCACTATCACTCTCTGACACTCTCTGACACTCTCAGACAGTCTCACACACTCTCTGACACTCTCTGACACTCTCAGACACTCTCTAACACTCTCTGACACTCTCTGACACTCTCTATCACTCTCTGACACTCTCTACACTCTCAGACACTCTCTGACACTCTCTGACACTCTCTGACACTCTGTGACACTCTCTGACACTCTCTCACTCTCTCTCACTCTCAGTCACTCTCTGACACTCTCTGACACTCTCTATCACTCTCTGACACTCTCTATCACTTTCTGACACTCTCTGACACTCTCTGACTCTCTCTGACACTCTCTGACACTCTCTGACACTCTCTGACACTCACTATCACTCTCTGACACTCTCTGACACTCTCACACACTCTCAGACACTCTCTGACACTCTCAGACACTCTCAGACACTCTCTGACACTCTGTGACACTCTCTATCACTCTCTATCACTCTCTGACACTCTCTGACTCTCTCTGACACTCTCTGACAATCTCAGACACTCTCTGACACTCTCTGACACTCTCAGACACTCTCAGACACTCTCTGACACTCTCTATCACTCTCTGACACTCTCAGACACTCACTATCACTCTCTGACACTCTCTGACACTCTCAGACAGTCTCAGACACTCTCTGACACTCTCTGACACTCTCAGACACTCTCTAACACTCTCTGACACTCTCTGACACTCTCTATCACTCTCTGACACTCTCTACACTCTCAGACACTCTCTGACACTCTCTGACACTCTCTGACACTCTGTGACACTCTCTGACACTCTCTCACTCTCTCTCACTCTCAGTCACTCTCTGACACTCTCTGACACTCTCTATCACTCTCTGACACTCTCTATCACTTTCTGACACTCTCTGACACTCTCTGACTCTCTCTGACACTCTCTGACACTCTCTGACACTCTCTGACACTCACTATCACTCTCTGACACTCTCTGACACTCTCACACACTCTCAGACACTCTCTGACACTCTCAGACACTCTCAGACACTCTCTGACACTCTGTGACACTCTCTATCACTCTCTATCACTCTCTGACACTCTCTGACTCTCTCTGACACTCTCTGACAATCTCAGACACTCTCTGACACTCTCTGACACTCTCAGACACTCTCTGACACTCTCTGACACTCTCTATCACTCTCTGACACTCTCTGACACTCTCTGACACTCTCTATCACTCTCTGACACTCTCTGACACTCTCAGACTCTCTCTGACACTCTCTGACACTCTCTGACACTCTCAGACACTCTCAGACACTCTCTGACACTCTCTATCACTCTCTGACACTCTCAGACACTCACTATCACTCTCTGACACTCTCTGACACTCTCAGACAGTCTCAGACACTCTCTGACACTCTCTGACACTCTCAGACACTCTCTAACACTCTCTGACACTCTCTGACACTCTCTATCACTCTCTGACACTCTCTACACTCTCAGACACTCTCTGACACTCTCTGACACTCTCTGACACTCTGTGACACTCTCTGACACTCGCTCACTCTCTCTCACTCTCAGTCACTCTCTGACACTCTCTGACACTCTCTATCACTCTCTGACACTCTCTATCACTTTCTGACACTCTCTGACACTCTCTGACTCTCTCTGACACTCTCTGACACTCTCTGACACTCTCTGACACTCACTATCACTCTCTGACACTCTCTGACACTCTCACACACTCTCAGACACTCTCTGACACTCTCAGACACTCTCAGACACTCTCTGACACTCTGTGACACTCTCTATCACTCTCTATCACTCTCTGACACTCTCTGACTCTCTCTGACACTCTCTGACACTCTCAGACACTCTCAGACACTCTCTGACACTCTCTGACACTCTCTATCACTCTCTGACACTCTCTATCACTCTCTGACACTCTCTGACACTCTCTGACACTCTCTGACACTTTCTGACACTCTCTGACACTCACTATCACTCTCTGACACTCTCTGACACTCTCACACACTCTCAGACACTCTCTGACACTCTCAGACACTCTCAGACACTCTCTGACACTCTCTGACACTCTCTATCACTCTCTATCACTCTCTGACACTCTCTGACTCTCTCTGACACTCTCTGACACTCTCAGACACTCTCAGACACTCTCTGACACTCTCTGACACTCTCTATCACTCTCTGACACTCTCTATCACTCTCTGACTCTCTCTGACAATCTCTGACACTTTCTGACACTCTCTGACACTCACTATCACTCTCTGACACTCTCTGACACTCTCTGACACTCTCAGACACTCTCTGACACTCTCAGACACTCACTATCACTCTCTGACACTCTCAGACACTCTCTGACACTCTCTGACACTCTCAGACACTCTCTGACACTCTCTGACACTCTCTATCACTCTCTGACACTCTCTGACAATCTCAGACACTCTCTGACACTCTCTGACACTCTCAGACACTCTCTGACACTCTCTGACACTCTCAGACACTCTCTGACACTCTCTGACACTCTCAGACACTCTCTGACACTCTCTGACACTCTCTATCACTCTCTGACACTCTCTGACAATCTCAGACACTCTCTGACACTCTCTGACACTCTCAGACACTCTCTGACACTCTCTGACACTCTCTATCACTCTCTGACACTCTCTGACACTCTCTGACACTCTCTATCACTCTCTGACACTCTCTGACACTCTCAGACACTCTCTGACACTCTCTGACACTCTCTGACACTCTCAGACACTCTCAGACACTCTCTGACACTCTCTATCACTCTCTGACACTCTCAGACACTCACTATCACTCTCTGACACTCTCTGACACTCTCAGACAGTCTCACACACTCTCTGACACTCTCTGACACTCTCAGACACTCTCTAACACTCTCTGACACTCTCTGACACTCTCTATCACTCTCTGACACTCTCTACACTCTCAGACACTCTCTGACACTCTCTGACACTCTCTGACACTCTGTGACACTCTCTGACACTCTCTCACTCTCTCTCACTCTCAGTCACTCTCTGACACTCTCTGACACTCTCTATCACTCTCTGACACTCTCTATCACTTTCTGACACTCTCTGACACTCTCTGACTCTCTCTGACACTCTCTGACACTCTCTGACACTCTCTGACACTCACTATCACTCTCTGACACTCTCTGACACTCTCACACACTCTCAGACACTCTCTGACACTCTCAGACACTCTCAGACACTCTCTGACACTCTGTGACACTCTCTATCACTCTCTATCACTCTCTGACACTCTCTGACTCTCTCTGACACTCTCTGACAATCTCAGACACTCTCTGACACTCTCTGACACTCTCAGACACTCTCTGACACTCTCTGACACTCTCTATCACTCTCTGACACTCTCTGACACTCTCAGACTCTCTCTGACACTCTCTGACACTCTCTGACACTCTCAGACACTCTCAGACACTCTCTGACACTCTCTATCACTCTCTGACACTCTCAGACACTCACTATCACTCTCTGACACTCTCTGACACTCTCAGACAGTCTCAGACACTCTCTGACACTCTCTGACACTCTCAGACACTCTCTAACACTCTCTGACACTCTCTGACACTCTCTATCACTCTCTGACACTCTCTACACTCTCAGACACTCTCTGACACTCTCTGACACTCTCTGACACTCTGTGACACTCTCTGACACTCGCTCACTCTCTCTCACTCTCAGTCACTCTCTGACACTCTCTGACACTCTCTATCACTCTCTGACACTCTCTATCACTTTCTGACACTCTCTGACACTCTCTGACTCTCTCTGACACTCTCTGACACTCTCTGACACTCTCTGACACTCACTATCACTCTCTGACACTCTCTGACACTCTCACACACTCTCAGACACACTCTGACACTCTCAGACACTCTCAGACACTCTCTGACACTCTGTGACACTCTCTATCACTCTCTATCACTCTCTGACACTCTCTGACTCTCTCTGACACTCTCTGACACTCTCAGACACTCTCAGACACTCTCTGACACTCTCTGACACTCTCTATCACTCTCTGACACTCTCTATCACTCTCTGACACTCTCTGACACTCTCTGACACTCTCTGACACTTTCTGACACTCTCTGACACTCACTATCACTCTCTGACACTCTCTGACACTCTCACACACTCTCAGACACTCTCTGACACTCTCAGACACTCTCAGACACTCTCTGACACTCTCTGACACTCTCTATCACTCTCTATCACTCTCTGACACTCTCTGACTCTCTCTGACACTCTCTGACACTCTCAGACACTCTCAGACACTCTCTGACACTCTCTGACACTCTCTATCACTCTCTGACACTCTCTATCACTCTCTGACTCTCTCTGACAATCTCTGACACTTTCTGACACTCTCTGACACTCACTATCACTCTCTGACACTCTCTGACACTCTCTGACACTCTCAGACACTCTCTGACACTCTCTGACACTCTCTATCACTCTCTGACACACTCAGACACTCTCTGACACTCTCTATCACTCTCTATCACTCTCTGACACTCTCTGACTCTCTCTGACACTCTCTGACACTCTCAGACACTCTCAGACACTCTCTGACACTCTCTGACACTCTCTATCACTCTCTGACACTCTCTATCACTCTCTGACACTCTCTGACTCTCTCTGACACTCTCTGACACTTTCTGACACTCTCTGACACTCACTATCACTCTCTGACACTCTCTGACACTCTCACACACTCTCAGACACTCTCTGACACTCTCAGACACTCTCAGACACTCTCTGACACTCTCTGACACTCTCTATCACTCTCTATCACTGTCTGAAACTCTCTGACTCTCTCTGACACTCTCTGACACTCTCTGACACTCTCTATCACTCTCTATCACTGTCTGAAACTCTCTGACGCTCTCTGACAATCTCTATCACTCTCTGACACTCTCTGACACTCTCAGACACTCTCTATCACTCTCTGACACTCTCAGACACTCTCTGACACTCTCTATCACTCTCTATCACTCTCTGACACTCTCTGACTCTCTCTGTCACTCTCTGACACTCTCAGACACTCTCAGACACTCTCTGACACTCTCTGACACTCTCTATCACTCTCTGACACTCTCTATCACTCTCTGACACTCTCTGACTCTCTCTGACACTCTCTGACACTTTCTGACACTCTCTGACACTCACTATCACTCTCTGACACTCTCTGACACTCTCACACACTCTCAGACACTCTCAGACACTCTCAGACACTCTCAGACACTCTCTGACACTCTCTGACACTCTCTATCACTCTCTATCACTGTCTGAAACTCTCTGACTCTCTCTGACACTCTCTGACACTCTCAGACACTCTCAGACACTCTCTGACACTCTCTGACACTCTCTATCACTCTCTATCACTCTCTGACACTCTCTGACTCTCTCTGACACTCTCTGACACTCTCAGACACTCTCAGACACTCTCTGACACTCTCTGACACTCTCTATCACTCTCTGACACTCTCTATCACTCTCTGACACTCTCTGACACTCTCTGACACTCTCTGACTCTTTCTGACACTCTCTGACACTCACTATCACTCTCTGACACTCTCTGACACTCTCACAAACTCTCAGACACTCTATGACACTCTCAGACACTCTCAGACACTCTCTGACACTCTCTGACACTCTCTATCACTCTCTATCACTCTCTGACACTCTCTGACTCTCTCTGACCCTCTCTGACACTCTCAGACACTCTCAGACACTCTCTGACACTCTCTATCACTCTCTGACACTCTCTATCACTCTCTGACTCTCTCTGACACTCTCTGACACTTTCTGACACTCTCTGACACTCACTATCACTCTCTGACACTCTCTGACACTCTCTGAAACTCTCAGACACTCTCTGACACTCTCTATCACTCTCTGACACTCTCAGACACTCTCTGAAACTCTCTATCACTCTCTATCACTCTCTGACACTCTCTGACTCTCTCTGACACTCTCTGACACTCTCAGACACTCTCAGACACTCTCTGACACTCTCTGACTCTCTCTATCACTCTCTGACACTCTCTATCACTCTCTGACACTGTCTGACTCTCTCTGACACTCTCTGACACTTTCTGACACTCTCTGACACTCACTATCACTCTCTGACACTCTCTGACACTCTCACACACTCTCAGACACTCTCTGACACTCTCAGACACTCTCAGACACTCTCTGACACTCTCTGACACTCTCTATCACTCTCTATCACTGTCTGAAACTCTCTGACTCTCTCTGACACTCTCTGACACTCTCAGACACTCTCAGACACTCTCTGACACTCTCTGACACTCTCTATCACTCTCTGACACTCTCTATCACTCTCTGACACTCTCTGACACTCTCTGACTCTCTCTGACACTCTCTGACACTTTCTGACACTCTCTGACACTCACTATCACTCTCTGACACTCTCTGACACTCTCAGACACTCTCTGACACTCTCTGACACTCTCTATCACTCTCTGACACTCTCTGACACTCTCAGACAGTCTCAGACACTCTCTGACACTCTCTGACACTCTCAGACACTCTCTAACACTCTCTGACACTCTCTGACACTCTCTATCACTCTCTGACACTCTCAGACACTCTCTGACACTCTCTGACACTCTCTGACACTCTGTGACACTCTCTGACACTCTCTCACTCTCTCTCACTCTCAGTCACTCTCTGACACTCTCTGACACTCTCTATCACTTTCTGACACTCTCTGACACTCTCTGACTCTCTCTGACACTCTCTGACGCTCTCTGACACTCTCTGACACTCACTATCACTCTCTGACACTCTCTGACACTCTCACACACTCTCAGACACTCTCTGACACTCTCAGACAGTCTCAGACACTCTCTGACACTCTCTGATACTCTCTATCACTCTCTATCACTCTCTGACACTCTCTGACTTTCTCTGACACTCTCTGACACTCTCAGACACTCTCAGACACTCTCTGACACTCTCTGACACTCTCTATCACTCTCTGACACTCTCTATCACTCTCTGACACTCTCTGACACTCTCTGACTCTCTCTGACACTCTCTGACACTTTCTGACAATCTCTGACACTCACTATCACTCTCTGACACTCTCTGACACTCTCTGACACTCTCAGACACTCTCTGACACTCTCTATCACTCTCTGACACTCTCTGACACTCTCTATCACTCTCTGACACTCTCTGACACTCTCAGACACTCTCTGACACTCTCTGACACTCTCTATCACTCTCTGACACTCTCAGACACTCTCTGACACTCTCAAACACTCACTATCACTCTCTGACACTCTCAGACACTCACTATCACTCTCTGACACGCTCTGACACTCTCTGACACTCACTATCACTCTCTGACACTCTCAGACACTCACTATCACTCTCTGACACGCTCTGACACTCTGAGACACTCACTATCACTCTCTGACACTCTCAGACACTCACTATCAGTCTCTGACACGCTCTGACACTCTCTGACACTCACTATCACTCTCTGACACTCTCTGAAACTCTCAGACACTCTCTGACACTCTCAGACACTCACTTTCACTCTCTGACACTCTCTGACACTCACTATCACTCTCTGACACTCTCTGACACTCTCAGACACTCACTATCACTCTCTGACACGCTCTGACACTCTCTGACACTCACTATCACTCTCTGACACTCTCTGACACTCTCAGACACTCTCTGACACTCTCAGACACTCACTATCACTCTCTGACACTCTCTGACACTCACTATCACTCTCTGACACTCTCTGACACTCTCAGACACTCTCTGACACTCTCAGACACTCACTATCACTCTCTGACACTCTCAGACACTCACTGTCACTCTCTGACACTCTCTGACACTCTCAGACACTCTCTGACACTCTCAGACACTCTCTGACACTCTCTGACACTCTCTGACACTCACTATCACTCTCTGACACTCTCTGACACTCTCAGACACTCACTGACACTCTCAGACACTCACTATCACTCTCTGACACTCTCAGACACTCACTGTCACTCTCTGACACTCTCTGACACTCTCAGACACTCTCTGACACTCTCAGACACTCTCTGACACTCTCTGACACTCTCTATCACTCTCTGACTCTTTCTGACACTCTCTGACACTCTCTGACACTCTCAGACACACTCTGACACTCTCAGACACTCTCTATCACTCTCTGACACTCTCTGACACTCTCAGACACTCTCAGACACTCACTATCACTCTCTGACACTCTCAGACACTCACTATCACTCTCTGACACGCTCTGACACTCTCTGACACTCTCTGACACTCTCAGACACTCTCTGACACTCTCAGACACTCTCTGACACTCTCTGACACTCTCTATCACTCTCTGACTCTTTCTGACACTCTCTGACACTCTCTGACACTCTCAGACACACTCTGACACTCTCAGACACTCTCTATCACTCTCTGACACTCTCTGACACTCTCAGACACTCTCAGACACTCACTATCACTCTCTGACACTCTCAGACACTCACTATCACTCTCTGACACGCTCTGACACTCTCTGACACTCACTATCACTCTCTGACACTCTCAGACACTCACTATCACTCTCTGACACGCTCTGACACTCTCAGACACTCACTATCACTCTCTGACACTCTCAGACACTCACTATCACTCTCTGACACGCTCTGACACTCTCTGACACTCACTATCACTCTCTGACACTCTCTGACACTCTCAGACACTCTCTGACACTCTCAGACACTCACTATCACTCTCTGACACTCTCTGACACTCACTATCACTCACTGACACTCTCTGACACTCTCAGACACTCACTATCACTCTCTGACACGCTCTGACACTCTCTGACACTCACTATCACTCTCTGACACTCTCTGACACTCTCAGACACTCTCTGACACTCTCAGACACTCACTATCACTCTCTGACACTCTCTGACACTCACTATCACTCTCTGACACTCTCTGACACTCTCAGACACTCTCTGACACTCTCAGACACTCACTATCACTCTCTGACACGCTCTGACACTCTCTGACACTCACTATCACTCTCTGACACTCTCTGACACTCTCAGACACTCTCTGACACTCTCAGACACTCACTATCACTCTCTGACACTCTCTGACACTCACTATCACTCTCTGACACTCTCTGACACTCTCAGACACTCTCTGACACTCTCAGACACTCACTATCACTCTCTGACACTCTCAGACACTCACTGTCACTCTCTGACACTCTCTGACACTCACTATCACTCTCTGACACTCTCTGACACTCTCAGACACTCTCTGACACTCTCAGACACTCACTATCACTCTCTGACACTCTCTGACACTCACTATCACTCTCTGACACTCTCAGACACTCACTATCACTCTCTGACACTCTCAGACACTCACTGTCACTCTCTGACACTCTCTGACACTCTCAGACACTCTCTGACACTCTCAGACACTCTCTGACACTCTCTGACACTCTCTATCACTCTCTGACTCTTTCTGACACTCTCTGACACTCTCTGACACTCTCAGACACTCTCTGACACTCTCAGACACTCTCTATCACTCTCTGACACTCTCTGACACTCTCAGACACTCTCTGACACTCTCAGACACTCTCTGACACTCTCTGACACTCTCTGACACTCTCTGACACTCTCTGACACTCTCAGACACTCTCTGACACTCTCTGACACTCTCTTTCACTCTCAGACACTCACTATCACTCTCTGACACTCTCTGACACTCTCAGACACTCTCTGACACTCTCAGACACTCTCTGACACTCTCTGACAATCTCTATCACTCTCTGACACTCTCTGACACTCTCTGACACTCTCAGACATTCTCTGACACACTCTGACACTCTCTATCACTCTCTGACACTCTCTGACACTCTCAGACACTCTCAGACACTCTCAGACACTCTCTGACACTCTCTGACAATCTCTATCACTCTCTGACACTCTCTGACACTCTCAGACACTCTCTGACACTTTCTGACACTCTCTGACACTCACTATCACTCTCTGACACTCTCTGACACTCTCACACTCTCTCAGACACTCTCTGACACTCTCAGACACTCTCAGACACTCTCTGACACTCTCTGACACTCTCTATCACTCTCTATCACTCTCTGACACTCTCTGACTCTCTCTGACACTCTCTGACACTCTCAGACACTCTCAGACACTCTCTGACACTCTCTGACACTCTCTATCACTCTCTGACACTCTCTATCACTCTCTGACTCTCTCTGACAATCTCTGACACTTTCTGACACTCTCTGACACTCACTATCACTCTCTGACACTCTCTGACACTCTCTGACACTCTCAGACACTCTCTGACACTCTCTGACACTCTCTATCACTCTCTGACACTCTCAGACACTCTCTGACACTCTCTATCACTCTCTATCACTCTCTGACACTCTCTGACTCTCTCTGACACTCTCTGACACTCTCAGACACTCTCAGACACTCTCTGACACTCTCTGACACTCTCTATCACTCTCTGACACTCTCTATCACTCTCTGACACTCTCTGACTCTCTCTGACACTCTCTGACACTTTCTGACACTCTCTGACACTCACTATCACTCTCTGACACTCTCTGACACTCTCACACACTCTCAGACACTCTCTGACACTCTCAGACACTCTCAGACACTCTCTGACACTCTCTGACACTCTCTATCACTCTCTATCACTGTCTGAAACTCTCTGACTCTCTCTGACACTCTCTGACACTCTCTGACACTCTCTATCACTCTCTATCACTGTCTGAAACTCTCTGACGCTCTCTGACAATCTCTATCACTCTCTGACACTCTCTGACACTCTCAGACACTCTCTATCACTCTCTGACACTCTCAGACACTCTCTGACACTCTCTATCACTCTCTATCACTCTCTGACACTCTCTGACTCTCTCTGTCACTCTCTGACACTCTCAGACACTCTCAGACACTCTCTGACACTCTCTGACACTCTCTATCACTCTCTGACACTCTCTATCACTCTCTGACACTCTCTGACTCTCTCTGACACTCTCTGACACTTTCTGACACTCTCTGACACTCACTATCACTCTCTGACACTCTCTGACACTCTCACACACTCTCAGACACTCTCAGACACTCTCAGACACTCTCTGACACTCTCTGACACTCTCTATCACTCTCTATCACTGTCTGAAACTCTCTGACTCTCTCTGACACTCTCTGACACTCTCAGACACTCTCAGACACTCTCTGACACTCTCTGACACTCTCTATCACTCTCTATCACTCTCTGACACTCTCTGATTCTCTCTGACACTCTCTGACACTCTCAGACACTCTCAGACACTCTCTGACACTCTCTGACACTCTCTATCACTCTCTGACACTCTCTATCACTCTCTGACACTCTCTGACACTCTCTGACACTCTCTGAATCTTTCTGACACTCTCTGACACTCACTATCACTCTCTGACACTCTCTGACACTCTCACAAACTCTCAGACACTCTATGACACTCTCAGACACTCTCAGACACTCTCTGACACTCTCTGACACTCTCTATCACTCTCTATCACTCTCTGACACTCTCTGACTCTCTCTGACCCTCTCTGACACTCTCAGACACTCTCAGACACTCTCTGACACTCTCTATCACTCTCTGACACTCTCTATCACTCTCTGACTCTCTCTGACACTCTCTGACACTTTCTGACACTCTCTGACACTCACTATCACTCTCTGACACTCTCTGACACTCTCTGAAACTCTCAGACACTCTCTGACACTCTCTATCACTCTCTGACACTCTCAGACACTCTCTGACACTCTCTATCACTCTCTATCACTCTCTGACACTCTCTGACTCTCTCTGACACTCTCTGACACTCTCAGACACTCTCAGACACTCTCTGACACTCTCTGACTCTCTCTATCACTCTCTGACACTCTCTATCACTCTCTGACACTGTCTGACTCTCTCTGACACTCTCTGACACTTTCTGACACTCTCTGACACTCACTATCACTCTCTGACACTCTCTGACACTCTCACACACTCTCAGACACTCTCTGACACTCTCAGACACTCTCAGACACTCTCTGACACTCTCTGACACTCTCTATCACTCTCTATCACTGTCTGAAACTCTCTGACTCTCTCTGACACTCTCTGACACTCTCAGACACTCTCAGACACTCTCTGACACTCTCTGACACTCTCTATCACTCTCTGACACTCTCTATCACTCTCTGACACTCTCTGACACTCTCTGACTCTCTCTGACACTCTCTGACACTTTCTGACACTCTCTGACACTCACTATCACTCTCTGACACTCTCTGACACTCTCAGACACTCTCTGACACTCTCTGACACTCTCTATCACTCTCTGACACTCTCTGACACTCTCAGACAGTCTCAGACACTCTCTGACACTCTCTGACACTCTCAGACACTCTCTAACACTCTCTGACACTCTCTGACACTCTCTATCACTCTCTGACACTCTCAGACACTCTCTGACACTCTCTGACACTCTCTGACACTCTGTGACACTCTCTGACACTCTCTCACTCTCTCTCACTCTCAGTCACTCTCTGACACTCTCTGACACTCTCTATCACTTTCTGACACTCTCTGACACTCTCTGACTCTCTCTGACACTCTCTGACGCTCTCTGACACTCTCTGACACTCACTATCACTCTCTGACACTCTCTGACACTCTCACACACTCTCAGACACTCTCTGACACTCTCAGACAGTCTCAGACACTCTCTGACACTCTCTGATACTCTCTATCACTCTCTATCACTCTCTGACACTCTCTGACTTTCTCTGACACTCTCTGACACTCTCAGACACTCTCAGACACTCTCTGACACTCTCTGACACTCTCTATCACTCTCTGACACTCTCTATCACTCTCTGACACTCTCTGACACTCTCTGACTCTCTCTGACACTCTCTGACACTTTCTGACAATCTCTGACACTCACTATCACTCTCTGACACTCTCTGACACTCTCTGACACTCTCAGACACTCTCTGACACTCTCTATCACTCTCTGACACTCTCTGACACTCTCTATCACTCTCTGACACTCTCTGACACTCTCAGACACTCTCTGACACTCTCTGACACTCTCTATCACTCTCTGACAATCTCAGACACTCTCTGACACTCTCAAACACTCACTATCACTCTCTGACACTCTCAGACACTCACTATCACTCTCTGACACGCTCTGACACTCTCTGACACTCACTATCACTCTCTGACACTCTCAGACACTCACTATCACTCTCTGACACGCTCTGACACTCACTTTCACTCTCTGACACTCTCTGACACTCACTATCACTCTCTGACACTCTCTGACACTCTCAGACACTCACTATCACTCTCTGACACGCTCTGACACTCTCTGACACTCACTATCACTCTCTGACACTCTCTGACACTCTCAGACACTCTCTGACACTCTCAGACACTCACTATCACTCTCTGACACTCTCTGACACTCACTATCACTCTCTGACACTCTCTGACACTCTCAGACACTCTCTGACACTCTCAGACACTCACTATCACTCTCTGACACTCTCAGACACTCACTGTCACTCTCTGACACTCTCTGACACTCTCAGACACTCTCTGACACTCTCAGACACTCTCTGACACTCTCTGACACTCTCTGACACTCACTATCACTCTCTGACACTCTCTGACACTCTCAGACACTCACTGACACTCTCAGACACTCACTATCACTCTCTGACACTCTCAGACACTCACTGTCACTCTCTGACACTCTCTGACACTCTCAGACACTCTCTGACACTCTCAGACACTCTCTGACACTCTCTGACACTCTCTATCACTCTCTGACTCTTTCTGACACTCTCTGACACTCTCTGACACTCTCAGACACACTCTGACACTCTCAGACACTCTCTATCACTCTCTGACACTGTTGACACTCTCAGACACTCTCAGACACTCACTATCACTCTCTGACACTCTCAGACACTCACTATCACTCTCTGACACGCTCTGACACTCTCTGACACTCACTATCACTCTCTGACACTCTCAGACACTCACTATCACTCTCTGACACGCTCTGACACTCTGAGACACTCACTATCACTCTCTGACACTCTCAGACACTCACTATCACTCTCTGACACTCTCTGACACTCTCAGACACTCTCTGACACTCTCAGACACTCACTATCACTCTCTGACACTCTCTGACACTCACTATCACTCTCTGACACTCTCTGACACTCTCAGACACTCTCTGACACTCTCAGACACTCACTATCACTCTCTGACACTCTCAGACACTCACTGTCACTCTCTGACACTCTCTGACACTCTCAGACACTCTCTGACACTCTCAGACACTCTCTGACACTCTCTGACACTCTCTATCACTCTCTGACTCTTTCTGACACTCTCTGACACTCTCTGACACTCTCAGACACACTCTGACACTCTCAGACACTCTCTATCACTCTCTGACACTCTCTGACACTCTCAGACACTCTCAGACACTCACTATCACGCTCTGACACTCTCTGACACTCACTATCACTCTCTGACACTCTCAGACACTCACTATCACTCTCTGACACGCTCTGACACTCTCAGACACTCACTATCACTCTCTGACACTCTCAGACACTCACTATCACTCTCTGACACGCTCTGACACTCTCTGACACTCACTATCACTCTCTGACACTCTCTGACACTCTCAGACACTCTCTGACACTCTCAGACACTCACTATCACTCTCTGACACTCTCTGACACTCACTATCACTCTCTGACACTCTCTGACACTCTCAGACACTCACTATCACTCTCTGACACGCTCTGACACTCTCTGACACTCACTATCACTCTCTGACACTCTCTGACACTCTCAGACACTCTCTGACACTCTCAGACACTCACTATCACTCTCTGACACTCTCTGACACTCACTATCACTCTCTGACACTCTCTGACACTCTCAGACACTCTCTGACACTCTCAGACACTCACTATCACTCTCTGACACGCTCTGACACTCTCTGACACTCACTATCACTCTCTGACACTCTCTGACACTCTCAGACACTCTCTGACACTCTCAGACACTCACTATCACTCTCTGACACTCTCTGACACTCACTATCACTCTCTGACACTCTCTGACACTCTCAGACACTCTCTGACACTCTCAGACACTCACTATCACTCTCTGACACTCTCAGACACTCACTGTCACTCTCTGACACTCTCTGACACTCACTATCACTCTCTGACACTCTCTGACACTCTCAGACACTCTCTGACACTCTCAGACACTCACTATCACTCTCTGACACTCTCTGACACTCACTATCACTCTCTGACACTCTCAGACACTCACTATCACTCTCTGACACTCTCTGACACTCACTATCACTCTCTGACACTCTCTGACACTCTCAGACACTCTCTGACACTCTCAGACACTCACTATCACTCTCTGACACGCTCTGACACTCTCTGACACTCACTATCACTCTCTGACACTCTCTGACACTCTCAGACACTCTCTGACACTCTCAGACACTCACTATCACTCTCTGACACTCTCTGACACTCACTATCACTCTCTGACACTCTCAGACACTCACTATCACTCTCTGACACTCTCAGACACTCTCTGACACTCTCTGACACTCTCTGACACTCTCTGACACTCTCTGACACTCTCTATCACTCTCTGACTCTTTCTGACACTCTCTGACACTCTCAGACACTCTCTATCACTCTCTGACACTCTCTGACACTCTCAGACACTCTCAGACACTCTCTGACACTCTCTGACACTCTCTGACACTCTCTGACACTCTCTGACACTCTCTGACACTCTCTTTCACTCTCAGACACTCACTATCACTCTCTGACACTCTCTGACACTCTCAGACACTCTCTGACACTCTCAGACACTCTCTGACACTCTCTGACAATCTCTATCACTCTCTGACACTCTCTGACACTCTCTGACACTCTCAGACATTCTCTGACACACTCTGACACTCTCTATCACTCTCTGACACTCTCTGACACTCTCAGACACTCTCAGACACTCTCAGACACTCTCTGACACTCTCTGACAATCTCTATCACTCTCTGACACTCTCTGACACTCTCAGACACTCACTATCACTCTCTGACACTCTCTGACACTCTCAGACACTCTCTGACACTCTCAGACACTCTCTGACACTCTCTGACAATCTCTATCACTCTCTGACACTCTCTGACACTCTCTGACACTCTCAGACATTCTCTGACACACTCTGACACTCTCTATCACTCTCTGACACTCTCTGACACTCTCAGACACTCTCAGACACACTCTGACACTCTCTGACACTCTCAGACACTCTCAGACACTCTCTGACACTCTCAGACACTCTCAGACACTCTCTGACACTCTCTGACACTCTCGATCACTCTCTGACACTCTCTGACACTCTCAGACACTCTCTGACACTCTCAGACACTCACTATCACTCTCTGACACTCTCTATCACTCTCTGACACTCTCTGACACTCTCAGACACTCTCAGACACTCTCTGACACTCTCAGACACTCTCTGACACTCTCAGACACTCTCTGACACTCTCTGACAATCTCTATCACTCTCTGACACTCTCAGACATTCTCTGACACACTCTGACACTCTCTATCACTCTCTGACACTCTCTGACACTCTCAGACACTCTCAGACACACTCTGACACTCTCTGACACTCTCAGACACTCTCTGACACTCTCAGACACTCTCAGACACTCTCTGACACTCTCTGACACTCTCGATCACTCTCTGACACTCTCAGACACTCTCTGACACTCTCAGACACTCACTATCACTCTCTGACACTCTCTATCACTCTCTGACACTCTCTGACACTCTCAGACACTCTCAGAAACTCTCTGACACTCTCAGACACTCTCTGACACTCTCTGACACTCTCTGACACTCTCTATCACTCTCTGACACTCTCTGACACTCTCAGACACTCTCTGACACTCTCAGACACTCGCTATCACTCTCTGACACTCTCTGACACTCTCAGACACTCTCTAACACTCTCAGACACTCTCAGACACTCTCTGACACTCTCTGACACTCTCTATCACTCTCTGACACTCTCAGACACTCTGTGACACTCTCTATCACTCTCTGACACTCTCTGACACTCTCTGACTCTCTCTGACACTCTCTGACACTCTCTGACACTCTCAGACACTCTCTGACACTCTCAGACACTCTCTGACACTCTCTGTCACTCTCAGACACTCTCAGACACTCTCTGACACTCGCTATCACTCTCTGACACTCTCTGACACTCTCAGACACTGTCTAACACTCTCAGACACTCTCTGACACTCTCTGACACTCTCTATCACTCTCGGACACTCTCAGACACTCTGTGACACTCTCTATCACTCTCTGACACTCTCTGACACTCTCTGACTCTCTCTGACACTCTCTGACACTCTCTGACACTCTCAGACACTCTCTGACACTCTCAGACACTCTCTGACACTCTCTGTCACTCTCAGACACTCTCAGACACTCTCTGACACTCTCAGACACTCTCAGACACTCTCTGACACTCTCTGACAATCTCTATCACTCTCTGACACTCTCAGACACTCTCAGACACTCTCTGACACTCTCTGACAATCTCTATCACTCTCTGACACTCTCTGACACTCTCAGACACTCACTATCACTCTCTGACACTCTCTGACACTCTCAGACACTCTCTGACACTCTCAGACACTCTCTGACACTCTCTGACAATCTCTATCACTCTCTGACACTCTCTGACACTCTCTGACACTCTCAGACATTCTCTGACACACTCTGACACTCTCTATCACTCTCTGACACTCTCTGACACTCTCAGACACTCTCAGACACACTCTGACACTCTCAGACACTCTCAGACACTCTCTGACACTCTCTGACACTCTCTATCACTCTCTGACACTCTCAGACACTCTCTGACACTCTCAGACACTCACTATCACTCTCTGACACTCTCTGACACTCTCAGACACTCTCTGACACTCTCAAACACTCTCAGACACTCTCTGACACTCTCTGACACTCTCTATCACTCTCTGACACTCTCTGACACTCTCAGACACTCTCTGACACTCTCTGACACTCTCTGACACTCTCTATCACTCTCTGACACTCTCTGACGCTCTCAGACACTCTCTGACACTCTCTGACACTCTCAGACACTCTCTATCACTCTCTGACACTCTCTGACACTCTCAGACACTCTCCGACACTCTCAAACACTCTCAGACACTCTGTGACACTCTCTGACACTCTCTATCACTCTCTGACACTCTCTGACACTCTCAGACACTCTCTGACACTCTCTGACACTCTCAGACACTCTCTGACACTCTCTGACACTCTCTATCACTCTCTGACACTCTCTGACACTCTCTATCACTCTCTGACACTCTCTGACACTCTCAGACACTCGCTATCACTCTCTGACACTCTCTGACACTCTCAGACACTCTCTGACACTCTCAGACACTCTCAGACACTCTCTGACACTCTCTGACACTCTCTATCACTCTCTGACACTCTCAGACACTCTGTGACACTCTCTATCACTCTCTGACACTCTCTGACACTCTCTGACTCTCTCTGACACTCTCTGACACTCTCTGACACTCTCTGTCACTCTCAGACACTCTCAGACACTCTCTGACACTCTCAGACACTCTCAGACACTCTCTGACACTCTCTGACACTCTCAGACACTCTCTGACACTCTCTGACATCTCGATCACTCTCTGACACTCTCTGACACTCTCAGACACTCTCTGACACTCTCAGACACTCACCATCACTCTCTGACATTCTCTATCACTCTCTGACACTCTCTGACACTCTCAGACACTCTCAGACACTCTCTGACACTCTCAGACACTCTCTGACACTCTCTGACACTCTCAGACACTCTCTGACACTCTCTGACACTCTCTGACACTCTCAGACACTCTCTGACACTCTCTGACACTCTCTGACACTCTCAGACACTCTCTGACACTCTCAGACACTCGCTATCACTCTCTGACACTCTCTGACACTCTCAGACACTCTCTAACACTCTCAGACACTCTCAGACACTCTCTGACACTCTCTGACACTCTCTATCACTCTCAGACACTCTGTGACACTGTCTATCACTCTCTGACACTCTCTGACTCTCTCTGACACTCTCTGACACTCTCTGACACTCTCAGACACTCTCTGACACTCTCAGACACTCTCTCACACTCTCTGTCACTCTCAGACACTCTCAGACACTCTCTGACACTCGCTATCACTCTCTGACACTCTATGACACTCTCAGACACTCTCTAACACTCTCAGACACTCTCTGACACTCTCTGACACTCTCTGACACTCTATCGCTCTCTGACACTCTCAGACACTCTGTGACACTCTCTATCAGTCTCTGACACTCTCTGACACTCTCTGACTCTCTCTGACACTCTCTGACACTCTCTGACACTCTCAGACACTCTCTGACACTCTCAGACACTCTCTGACACTCTCTGTCACTCTCAGACACTCTCAGACACTCTCAGACACTCTCAGACACTCTCTGACACTCTCTGACAATCTCTATCACTCTCTGACACTCTCTGACACTCTCAGACACTCTCAGACACTCTCTGACACTCTCTGACAATCTCTATCACTCTCTGACACTCTCTGACACTCTCAGACACTCACTATCACTCTCTGACACTCTCTGACACTCTCAGACACTCTCTGACACTCTCAGACACTCTCTGACACTCTCTGACAATCTCTATCACTCTCTGACACTCTCTGACACTCTCTGACACTCTCAGACATTCTCTGACACACTCTGACACTCTCTATCACTCTCTGACACTCTCTGACACTCTCAGACACTCTCAGACACTCTCTGACACTCTCAGACACTCTCTGACACTCTCTGACACTCTCTATCACTCGCTGACACTCTCTGACACTCTCAGACACTCTCTGACACTCTCAGACACTCACTATCACTCTCTGACACTCTCTGACACTCTCAGACACTCTCTGACACTGTCAAACACTCTCAGACACTCTCTGACACTCTCTGACACTCTCTATCACTCTCTGACACTCTCTGACACTCTCAGACACTCTCTGACACTCTCTGACACTCTCAGACACTCTCTGACACTCTCTGACACTCTCTGACACTCTCTATCACTCTCTGACACTCTCTGACACTCTCTATCACTCTCTGACATTCTCTGACACTCTCAGGCACTCTCTGACACTCTCTGACACTCTCAGACACTCTCTATCACTCTCTGACACTCTCTGACACTCTCAGACACTCTCTGACACTCTCAAACACTCTCAGACACTCTCTGACACTCTCTGACACTCTCTATCACTCTCAGACACTCTCTGACACTCTCTGACACTCTCAGACACTCTCTGACACTCTCAAACACTCTCAGACACTCTCTGACACTCTCAAACACTCTCAGACACTCTCTGACACTCTCTGACACGCTCTATCACTCTCTGACACTCTCTGACACTCTCAGACACTCTCTGACACTCTCTGACACTCTCAGACACTCTCTGACACTCTCTGACACTCTCTATCACTCTCTGACACTCTCTGACACTCTCTATCACTCTCTGACATTCTCTGACACTCTCAGACACTCTCTGACACTCTCAAACACTCTCAGACACTCTCTGACACTCTCTGACACTCTCTATCACTCTCAGACACTCTCTGGCACTCTCTGACACTCTCAGACACTCTCTGACACTCTCAAACACTCTCAGACACTCTCTGACACTCTCTGACACTCTCTATCACTCTCAGACACTCTCTGACACTCTCTGACACTCTCTGACACTCTCTATCACTCTCTGACACTCTCTGACACTCTCTATCACTCTCTGACACTCTCAGACACTCTCTGACACTCTCTGACACCCTCTATCACTCTCTGACACTCTCTGACACTCTCAGACACTCACTATCACAATCTGACACTCTCTGACACTCTCAGACACTCTCTGACACTCTCTGACACTCTCTATCACTCTCTGACACTCTCTGACACTCTCAGACACTCTCTGACACTCTCTGACACTCTCAGACACTCTCTGACACTCTCAAACACTCTCAGACACTCTCTGACACTCACTATCACAATCTGACACTCTCTGACACTCTCAGACACTCTCTGACACTCTCTGACACTCTCTATCACTCTCTGACACTCTCTGACACTCTCAGACACTCTCTGACACTCTCTGACACTCTCAGACACTCTCTGACACTCTCAAACACTCTCAGACACTCTCTGACACTCTCTGACACTCTCTATCACTCTCAGACACTCTCTGACACTCTCTGACACTCTATATCACTCTCTGACACTCTCTGACACTCTCTGACACTCTCTATCACTCTCTGACACTCTCTGACACTCTCAGACACTCTCTGACACTCTCTGACACTCTCAGACACTCTCTGACACTCTCAAACACTCTCAGACACTCTCTGACACTCTCTGACACTCTCTATCACTCTCAGACACTCTCTATCACTCTCTGACACTCTCTGACACTCTCAGACACTCTCTGACACTCTCTGACACTCTCAGACACTCTCTGACACTCTCAAACACTCTCAGACACTCTCTGACACTCTCTGACACTCTCTATCACTCTCAGACACTCTCTGACACTCTCTGACACTCTCAGACACTCTCTGACACTCTCAAACACTCTCAGACACTCTCTGACACTCTCTGACACTCTCTATCACTCTCAGACACTCTCTGACACTCTCTGACACTCTCTGACACTCCCTATCACTCTCTGACACTCTCTGACACTCTCTATCACTCTCTGACATTCTCTGACACTCTCAGACACTCTCTGACACTCTCTGACACTCTCAGACACTCTCTATCACTCTCTGACACTCTCTGACACTCTCAGACACTCTCTGACACTCTCTGACACTCTCGGACACTCTCTGACACTCTCTGACACTCTCAGACACTCTCTGACACTCTCTGACACCCTCTATCACTCTCTGACACTCTCTGACACTCTCAGACACTCTCTGACAATCTCAGACACTCTCTGACACTCTCTGACAATCTCTATCACTCTCTGACACTCTCAGACACTCTCTGACACTCTCTGACACTCTCTGACACACTCTGACACTCTCTGACACTCTCAGACACTCTCAGACACTCTCTGACACTCTCTGACACTCTCAGACACTCTCTGACACTCTCTATCACTCTCTGACACTCTCTGACACTCTCAGACACTCTCTGACACTCTCAGACACTCACTATCACACTCTGACACTCTCTGAGACTCTCAGACACTCTCTGACACTCTCTGACACTCTCTGACACTCTCTATCACTCTCAGACACTCTCTGACACTCTCTGACACTCTCTGACACTCACTATCACTCTCTGACACTCTCTGACACTCTCAGACACTCCCTGACACTCTCTGACAATCTCAGACACTCTCTGACACTCTCTGACAATCTCTATCACTCTCTGACACTCTCTGACACTCTCTGACACTCTCACACACTCTCAGACACTCTCTGACACTCTCAGACACTCTCAGACACTCTCTGACACTCTCTGACACTCTCTATCACTCTCTATCACTGTCTGAAACTCTCTGACTCTCTCTGACACTCTCTGACACTCTCAGACACTCTCAGACACTCTCTGACACTCTCTGACACTCTCTGACACTCTCTGTCACTCTCAGACACTCTCAGACACTCTCTGACACTCGCTATCACTCTCTGACACTCTATGACACTCTCAGACACTGTCTAACACTCTCAGACACTCTCTGACACTCTCTGACACTCTCTATCACTCTCTGACACTCTCAGACACTCTGTGACACTCTCTATCACTCTCTGACACTCTCTGACACTCTCTGACTCTCTCTGACACTCTCTGACACTCTCTGACACTCTCAGACACTCTCTGACACTCTCAGACACTCTCTGACACTCTCTGTCACTCTCAGACACTCTCAGACACTCTCTGACACTCTCAGACACTCTCAGACACTCTCAGACACTCTCTGACACTCTCTGACAATCTCTATCACTCTCTGACACTCTCTGACACTCTCAGACACTCTCAGACACTCGCTGACACTCTCTGACAATCTCTATCACTCTCTGACACTCTCTGACACTCTCAGACACTCACTATCACTCTCTGACACTCTCTGACTCTCTCAGACACTCTCTGACACTCTCAGACACTCTCTGACACTCTCTGACAATCTCTATCACTCTCTGACACTCTCTGACACTCTCAGACATTCTCTGACACACTCTGACACTCTCTATCACTCTCTGACACTCTCTGACACTCTCAGACACTCTCAGACACACTCTGACACTCTCAGACACTCTCAGACACTCTCTGACACTCTCTGACACTCTCTATCACTCTCTGACACTCTCAGACACTCTCTGACACTCTCAGACACTCACTATCACTCTCTGACACTCTCTGACACTCTCAGACACTCTCTGACACTCTCAAACACTCTCAGACACTCTCTGACACTCTCTGACACTCTCTATCACTCTCTGACACTCTCTGACACTCTCAGACACTCTCTGACACTCTCTGACACTCTCTGACTCTCTCTATCACTCTCTGACACTCTCTGACACTCTCAGACACTCACTATCACTCTCTGACACTCTCTGACACTCTCAGACACTCTCTGACACTCTCAAACACTCTCAGACACTCTCTGACACTCTCTGACACTCTCTATCACTCTCTGACACTCTCTGACACTCTCAGACACTCTCTGACACTCTCTGACACTCTCTGACTCTCTCTATCACTCTCTGACACTCTCTGACGCTCTCAGACACTCTCTGACACTCTCTGACACTCTCAGACACTCTCTATCACTCTCTGACACTCTCTGACACTCTCAGACACTCTCCGACACTCTCAAACACTCTCAGACACTCTGTGACACTCTCTGACACTCTCTATCGCTCTCTGACACTCTCTGACACTCTCAGACACTCTCTGACACTCTCTGACACTCTCAGACACTCTCTGACACTCTCTGACACTCTCTATCACTCTCTGACACTCTCTGACACTCTCTATCACTCTCTGACACTCTCAGACACTCGCTATCACTCTCTGACACTCTCTGACACTCTCAGACACTCTCCGACACTCTCAAACACTCTCAGACACTCTGTGACACTCTCTGACACTCTCTATCACTCTCTGACACTCTCTGACACTCTCAGACACTCTCTGACACTCTCTGACACTCTCAGACACTCTCTGACACTCTCTGACACTCTCTATCACTCTCTGACACTCTCTGACACTCTCTATCACTCTCTGACACTCTCTGACACTCTCAGACACTCGCTATCACTCTCTGACACTCTCTGACACTCTCAGACACTCTCTGACACTCTCAGACACTCTCAGACACTCTCTGACACTCTCTGACACTCTCTATCACTCTCTGACACTCTCAGACACTCTGTGACACTCTCTATCATTCTCTGACACTCTCTGACACTCTCTGACTCTCTCTGACACTCTCTGACACTCTCTGACACTCTCTGTCACTCTCAGACACTCTCAGACACTCTCAGACACTCTCAGACACTCTCTGACACTCTCTGACACTCTCAGACACTCTCTGACACTCTCTGACATCTCGATCACTCTCTGACACTCTCTGACACTCTCAGACACTCACCATCACTCTCTGACATTCTCTATCACTCTCTGACACTCTCTGACACTCTCAGACACTCTCAGACACTCTCTGACACTCTCAGACACTCTCTGACACTCTCTGACACTCTCAGACACTCTCTGACACTCTCAGACACTCTCTGACACTCTCTGACACTCTCTGACACTCTCAGACACTCTCTGACACTCTCAGACACTCTCTATCACTCTCTGACACTCTCTGACACTCTCAGACACTCTCCGACACTCTCAAACACTCTCAGACACTCTGTGACACTCTCAGACACTCTCTGACACTCTCAGACACTCTCAGACACTCTCTGACACTCTCTGACACTCTCAGACACTCTCTGACACTCTCTGACATCTCGATCACTCTCTGACACTCTCTGACATCTCGATCACTCTCTGACACTCTCTGACACTCTCAGACACTCTCTGACACTCTCAGACACTCACCATCACTCTCTGACATTCTCTATCACTCTCTGACACTCTCTGACACTCTCAGACACTCTCAGACACTCTCTGACACTCTCAGACACTCTCTGACACTCTCTGACACTCTCAGACACTCTCTGACACTCTCAGACACTCTCTGACACTCTCTGACACTCTCTGACACTCTCTGACACTCTCTGACACTCTCAGACACTCTCTGACACTCTCAGACACTCGCTATCACTCTCTGACACTCTCTGACACTCTCAGACACTCTCTAACACTCTCAGACACTCTCAGACACTCTCTGACACTCTCTGACACTCTCTATCACTCTCTGACACTCTCAGACACTCTGTGACACTCTCTATCACTCTCTGACACTCTCTGAAACTCTCTGACTCTCTCTGACACTCTCTGACACTCTCTGACACTCTCAGACACTCTCTGACACTCTCAGACACTCTCTGACACTCTCTGTCACTCTCAGACACTCTCAGACACTCTCTGACACTCGCTATCACTCTCTGACACTCTATGACACTCTCAGACACTCTCTAACACTCTCAGACACTCTCTGACACTCTCTGACACTCTCTGACACTCTATCGCTCTCTGACACTCTCAGACACTCTGTGACACTCTCTATCACTCTCTGACACTCTCTGACACTCTCTGACTCTCTCTGACACTCTCTGACACTCTCTGACACTCTCAGACACTCTCTGACACTCTCAGACACTCTCTGACACTCTCTGTCACTCTCAGACACTCTCAGCCACTCTCAGACACTCTCAGACACTCTCTGACACTCTCTGACAATCTCTATCACTCTCTGACACTCTCTGACACTCTCAGACACTCTCAGACACTCTCTGACACTCTCTGACAATCTCTATCACTCTCTGACACTCTCTGACACTCTCAGACACTCACTATCACTCTCTGACACTCTCTGACACTCTCAGACACTCTCTGACACTCTCAGACACTCTCTGACACTCTCTGACAATCTCTATCACTCTCTGACACTCTCTGACACTCTCTGACACTCTCAGACATTCTCTGACACTCTCTGACACTCTCTATCACTCTCTGACACTCTCTGACACTCTCTGACACTCTCTGTCACTCTCAGACACTCTCAGACACTCTCTGACACTCGCGATCACTCTCTGACACTCTATGACACTCTCAGACACTCTCTATCACTCTCTGACACTCTCTGACACTCTCAGACACTCTCTGACACTCTCAAACACTCTCAGACACTCTCTGACACTCTCTGACACTCTCTGACACTCTCAGACACTCTCTGACACTCTCTGACACTCTCAGACACTCTCTGACACTCTCTGACACTCTCTGTCACTCTCTGACACTCTCTGACACTCTCTATCACTCTCTGACATTCTCTGACACTCTCAGACACTCTCTGACACTCTCTGACACTCTCAGACACTCTCTATCACTCTCTGACACCCTCTGACACTCTCAGACACTCTCTGACACTCTCTGACACTCTCTGACACTCTCAGACACTCTCTGACACTCTCTGACACCCTCTATCACTCTCTGACACTCTCTGACACTCTCAGACACTCTCTGACAATCTCAGACACACTCTGACACTCTCTGACAATCTCTATCACTTTCTGACACTCTCAGACACTCTCTGACACTCTCTGACACTCTCTGACACACTCTGACACTCTCTGACACTCTCAGACACTCTCAGACACTCTCTGACACTCTCAGACACTCTCAGACACTCTCTGACACTCTCTATCACTCTCTGACACTCTCTGACACTCTCAGACACTCTCTGACACTCTCAGACACTCACTATCACAATCTGACACTCTCTGACACTCTCAGACACTCTCTGACACTCTCTGACACTCTCTGACACTCTCTATCACTCTCTGACACTCTCTGACACTCTCTGACACTCTCAGACACTCTCTGACACTCTATATCACTCTCTGACACTCTCTGACACTCTCTATCACTCTCTGACACTCTCTGACACTCTCTGACACTCTCTGACACTCTCTGACACTCTCTATCACTCTCTGACACTCTCTGACACTCTCTGACACTCTCTGACACTCTCAGACACTCTCTGACACTCTATATCACTCTCTGACACTCTCTGACACTCTCTGACACTCTCTATCACTCTCTGACACTCTCTGACACTCTCAGACACTCTCTGACACTCTCTGACACTCTCAGACACTCTCTGACACTCTCAAACACTCTCAGACACTCTCTGACACTCTCTGACACTCTCTATCACTCTCAGACACTCTCTGACACTCTGTGACACTCTCAGACACTCTCTGACACTCTCAAACACTCTCAGACACTCTCTGACACTCTCTGACACTCTCTATCACTCTCAGACACTCTCTGACACTCTCTGACACTCTCTGACACTCTCTATCACTCTCTGACACTCTCTGACACTCTCTATCACTCTCTGACATTCTCTGACACTCTCAGACACTCTCTGACACTCTCTGACACTCTCAGACACTCTCTATCACTCTCTGACACTCTCTGACACTCTCAGACACTCTCTGACACTCTCTGACACTCTCGGACACTCTCTGACACTCTCTGACACTCTCAGACACTCTCTGACACTCTCTGACACCCTCTATCACTCTCTGACACTCTCAGACACTCTCTGACAATCTCAGACACTCTCTGACACTCTCTGACAATCTCTATCACTCTCTGACACTCTCAGACACTCTCTGACACTCTCTGACACTCTCTGACACTCTCAGACACTCTCTGACACTCTCTGACACTCTCAGACACTCTCAGACACTCTCTGACACTCTCTGACACTCTCTATCACTCTCTGACATTCTCTGACACTCTCAGACACTCTCTGACACTCTCTGACACTCTCAGACACTCTCTATCACTCTCTGACACCCTCTGACACTCTCAGACACTCTCTGACACTCTCTGACACTCTCGGACACTCTCTGACACTCTCTGACACTCTCAGACACTCTCTGACACTCTCTGACACCCTCTATCACTCTCTGACACTCTCTGACACTCTCAGACACTCTCTGACAATCTCAGACACACTCTGACACTCTCTGACAATCTCTATCACTTTCTGACACTCTCAGACACTCTCTGACACTCTCTGACACTCTCTGACACACTCTGACACTCTCTGACACTCTCAGACACTCTCAGACACTCTCTGACACTCTCAGACACTCTCAGACACTCTCTGACACTCTCTATCACTCTCTGACACTCTCTGACACTCTCAGACACTCTCTGACACTCTCAGACACTCACTATCACAATCTGACACTCTCTGACACTCTCAGACACTCTCTGACACTCTCTGACACTCTCTGACACTCTCTATCACTCTCTGACACTCTCTGACACTCTCTGACACTCTCTGACACTCTCAGACACTCTCTGACACTCTATATCACTCTCTGACACTCTCTGACACTCTCTGACACTCTCTATCACTCTCTGACACTCTCTGACACTCTCAGACACTCTCTGACACTCTCTGACACTCTCTGACACTCTCTATCACTCTCTGACACTCTCTGACACTCTCTGACATTCTCTGACACTCTCTGACACTCTCAGACACTCTCTGACACTCTATATCACTCTCTGACACTCTCTGACACTCTCTGACACTCTCTATCACTCTCTGACACTCTCTGACACTCTCAGACACTCTCTGACACTCTCTGACACTCTCAGACACTCTCTGACACTCTCAAACACTCTCAGACACTCTCTGACACTCTCTGACACTCTCTATCACTCTCAGACACTCTCTGACGCTCTCAGACACTCTCAGACACTCTCTGACACTCTCAAACACTCTCAGACACTCTCTGACACTCTCTGACACTCTCTATCACTCTCAGACACTCTCTGACACTCTCTGACACTCTCTGACACTCTCTATCACTCTCTGACACTCTCTGACACTCTCTATCACTCTCTGACATTCTCTGACACTCTCAGACACTCTCTGACACTCTCTGACACTCTCAGACACTCTCTATCACTCTCTGACACTCTCTGACACTCTCAGACACTCTCTGACACTCTCTGACACTCTCGGACACTCTCTGACACTCTCTGACACTCTCAGACACTCTCTGACACTCTCTGACACCCTCTATCACTCTCTGACACTCTCTGACACTCTCAGACACTCTCTGACAATCTCAGACACTCTCTGACAATCTCTATCACTCTCTGACACTCTCAGACACTCTCTGACACTCTCTGACACTCTCTGACACACTCTGACACTCTCTGACACTCTCAGACACTCTCAGACACTCTCTGACACTCTCTGACACTCTCAGACACTCTCTGACACTCTCTATCACACTCTGACACTCTCTGACACTCTCAGACACTCTCTGACACTCTCTGACACTCTCTGACACTCTCTATCACTCTCTGACACTCTCTGACACTCTCAGACACTCTCTGACACTCTCTGACACTCTGTGACTCTCTCTCTGACACTCTCTGACACTCTCAGACACTCTCAGACACTCTCTGACACTCTCTGACACTCTCTGACACTCACTATCACTCTCTGACACTCTCTGACACTCTCAGACACTCCCTGACACTCTCTGACAATCTCAGACACTCTCTGACACTCTCTGACAATCTCTATCACTCTCTGACACTCTCTGACACTCTCTGACACTCTCACACACTCTCAGACACTCTCTGACACTCTCAGACACTCTCAGACACTCTCTGACACTCTCTGACACTCTCTATCACTCTCTATCACTGTCTGAAACTCTCTGACTCTCTCTGACACTCTCTGACACTCTCAGACACTCTCAGACACTCTCTGACACTCTCTGACACTCTCTATCACTCTCTGACACTCTCTATCACTCTCTGACACTCTCTGACACTCTCTGACTCTCTCTGACACTCTCTGACACTTTCTGACACTCTCTGACACTCACTATCACTCTCTGACACTCTCTGACACTCTCAGACACTCTCTGACACTCTCTGACACTCTCTATCACTCTCTGACACTCTCTGACACTCTCTGTCACTCTCAGACACTCTCAGACACTCTCTGACACTCGCTATCACTCTCTGACACTCTATGACACTCTCAGACACTCTCTAACACTCTCAGACACTCTCTGACACTCTCTGACAATCTCTATCACTCTCTGACACTCTCTGACACTCTCTGACAATCTCAGACATTCTCTGACACACTCTGACACTCTCTATCACTCTCTGACACTCTCTGACACTCTCAGACACTCTCTGACACTCTCTGACACTCTCTATCACTCTCTGACACTCTCTGACACTCTCTGTCACTCTCAGACACTCTCAGACACTCTCTGACACTCGCTATCACTCTCTGACACTCTATGACACTCTCAGACACTCTCTAACACTCTCAGACACTCTCTGACACTCTCTGACACTCACTATCACTCTCTGACACTCTCTGACACTCTCAGACACTCTCTGACACTCTCTGACACTCTCTATCACTCTCTGACACTCTCTGACACTCTCTGTCACTCTCAGACACTCTCAGACACTCTCTGACACTCGCTATCACTCTCTGACACTCTATGACACTCTCAGACACTCTCTAACACTCTCAGACACTCTCTGACACTCTCTGACAATCTCTATCACTCTCTGACACTCTCTGACACTCTCTGACAATCTCAGACATTCTCTGACACACTCTGACACTCACTATCACTCTCTGACACTCTCTGACACTCTCAGACACTCTCTGACACTGTCAAACACTCTCAGACACTCTCTGACACTCTCTGACACTCTCTGACACTCTCTATCACTCTCTGACACTCTCTGACACTCTCTATCACTCTCTGACACTCTCTGACACTCTCAGACACTCTCTATCACTCTCTGACACTCTCTGACACTCTCAGACACTCTCTGACACTCTCAAACACTCTCAGACACTCTCTGACACTCTCTGACACGCTCTATCACTCTCTGACACTCTCTGACACTCTCAGACACTCTCTGACACTCTCTGACACTCTCAGACACTCTCTGACACTCTCTGACACTCTCTATCACTCTCTGACACTCTCTGACACTCTCTATCACTCTCTGACATTCTCTGACACTCTCAGACACTCTCTGACACTCTCTGACACTCTCAGACACTCTCTATCACTCTCTGACACCCTCTGACACTCTCAGACACTCTCTGACACTCTCTGACACTCTCGGACACTCTCTGACACTCTCTGACACTCTCAGACACTCTCTGACACTCTCTGACACCCTCTATCACTCTCTGACACTCTCTGACACTCTCAGACACTCTCTGACACTCTCTGACACTCTCAGACACTCTCTGACACTCTCAAACACTCTCAGACACTCTCTGACACTCTCTGACACTCTCTATCACTCTCAGACACTCTCTGACAATCTCTGACACTCTCAGACACTCTCTGACACTCTCTGACACTCTCTGACACTCTCTATCACTCTCTGACACTCTCTGACACTCTCAGACACTCTCTGACACTCTCTGACACTCTCAGACACTCTCTGACACTCTCAAACACTCTCAGACACTCTCTGACACTCTCTGACACTCTCTATCACTCTCAGACACTCTCTGACAATCTCTGACACTCTCAGACACTCTCTGACACTCTCAAACACTCTCAGACACTCTCTGACACTCTCTGACACTCTCTATCACTCTCAGACACTCTCTGACACTCTCTGACACTCTCTGACACTCTCTATCACTCTCTGACACTCTCTGACACTCTCTATCACTCTCTGACATTCTCTGACACTCTCAGACACTCTCTGACACTCTCTGACACTCTCAGACACTCTCTATCACTCTCTGACACTCTCTGACACTCTCAGACACTCTCTGACACTCTCTGACACTCTCGGACACTCTCTGACACTCTCTGACACTCTCAGACACTCTCTGACACTCTCTGACACCCTCTATCACTCTCTGACACTCTCTGACACTCTCAGACACTCTCTGACAATCTCAGACACTCTCTGACACTCTCTGACAATCTCTATCACTCTCTGACACTCTCAGACACTCTCTGACACTCTCTGACACTCTCTGACACACTCTGACACTCTCTGACACTCTCAGACACTCTCAGACACTCTCTGACACTCTCTGACACTCTCAGACACTCTCTGACACTCTCTATCACTCTCTGACACTCTCTGACACTCTCAGACACTCTCTGACACTCTCAGACACTCACTATCACACTCTGACACTCTCTGACACTCTCAGACACTCTCTGACACTCTCTGACACTCTCTGACACTCTCTATCACTCTCTGACACTCTCTGACACTCTCAGACACTCTCTGACACTCTCTGACACTCTCTGACTCTCTCTGACACTCTCTGACACTCTCTGACACTCTCAGACACTCTCTGACACTCTCTGACACTCTCTGACACTCACTATCACTCTCTGACACTCTCTGACACTCTCAGACACTCCCTGACACTCTCTGACAATCTCAGACACTCTCTGACACTCTCTGACAATCTCTATCACTCTCTGACACTCTCTGACACTCTCTGACACTCTCACACACTCTCAGACACTCTCTGACACTCTCAGACACTCTCAGACACTCTCTGACACTCTCTGACACTCTCTATCACTCTCTATCACTGTCTGAAACTCTCTGACTCTCTCTGACACTCTCTGACACTCTCAGACACTCTCAGACACTCTCTGACACTCTCTGACACTCTCTATCACTCTCTGACACTCTCTATCACTCTCTGACACTCTCTGACACTCTCTGACTCTCTCTGACACTCTCTGACACTTTCTGACACTCTCTGACACTCACTATCACTCTCTGACACTCTCTGACACTCTCAGACACTCTCTGACACTCTCTATCACTCTCTGACACTCTCTGACACTCTCAGACAGTCTCAGACACTCTCTGACCCTCTCTGACACTCTCAGACACTCTCTAACACTCTCTGACACTCTCTGACACTCTCTATCACTCTCTGACACTCTCTGACACTCTCAGACACTCTCTGACACTCTCTGACACTCTCTGACACTCTGTGACACTCTCTGACACTCTCTCACTCTCTCTCACTCTCAGTCACTCTCTGACACTCTCTGACACTCTCTATCACTCTCTGACACTCTCTATCACTTTCTGACACTCTCTGACACTCTCTGACTCTCTCTGACACTCTCTATCACTCTCTGACACTCTCTGACACTCTCTATCACTCTCTGACATTCTCTGACACTCTCAGACACTCTCTGACACTCTCTGACACTCTCAGACACTCTCTATCACTCTCTGACACTCTCTGACACTCTCAGACACTCTCTGACACTCTCTGACACTCTCGGACACTCTCTGACACTCTCTGACACTCTCAGACACTCTCTGACACTCTCTGACACCCTCTATCACTCTCTGACACTCTCTGACACTCTCAGACACTCTCTGACAATCTCAGACACTCTCTGACACTCTCTGACATTCTCTATCACTCTCTGACACTCTCAGACACTCTCTGACACTCTCTGACACTCTCTGACACTCTCAGACACTCTCTGACACTCTCTGACACTCTCAGACACTCTCAGACACTCTCTGACACTCTCTGACACTCTCTATCACTCTCTGACATTCTCTGACACTCTCAGACACTCTCTGACACTCTCTGACACTCTCAGACACTCTCTATCACTCTCTGACACCCTCTGACACTCTCAGACACTCTCTGACACTCTCTGACACTCTCTGACACTCTCAGACACTCTCTGACACTCTCTGACACCCTCTATCACTCTCTGACACTCTCTGACACTCTCAGACACTCTCTGACAATCTCAGACACACTCTGACACTCTCTGACAATCTCTATCACTTTCTGACACTCTCAGACACTCTCTGACACTCTCTGACACTCTCTGACACACTCTGACACTCTCTGACACTCTCAGACACTCTCAGACACTCTCTGACACTCTCAGACACTCTCAGACACTCTCTGACACTCTCTATCACTCTCTGACACTCTCTGACACTCTCAGACACTCTCTGACACTCTCAGACACTCACTATCACAATCTGACACTCTCTGACACTCTCAGAAACTCTCTGACACTCTCTGACACTCTCTGACACTCTCTATCACTCTCTGACACTCTCTGACACTCTCTGACACTCTCTGACACTCTCAGACACTCTCTGACACTCTATATCACTCTCTGACACTCTCTGACACTCTCTGACACTCTCTATCACTCTCTGACACTCTCTGACACTCTCAGAAACTCTCTGACACTCTCTGACACTCTCTGACACTCTCTATCACTCTCTGACACTCTCTGACACTCTCTGACATTCTCTGACACTCTCTGACACTCTCAGACACTCTCTGACACTCTATATCACTCTCTGACACTCTCTGACACTCTCTGACACTCTCTATCACTCTCTGACACTCTCTGACACTCTCAGACACTCTCTGACACTCTCTGACACTCTCAGACACTCTCTGACACTCTCAAACACTCTCAGACACTCTCTGACACTCTCTGACACTCTCTATCACTCTCAGACACTCTCTGACGCTCTCAGACACTCTCAGACACTCTCTGACACTCTCAAACACTCTCAGACACTCTCTGACACTCTCTGACACTCTCTATCACTCTCAGACACTCTCTGACACTCTCTGACACTCTCTGACACTCTCTATCACTCTCTGACACTCTCTGACACTCTCTATCACTCTCTGACATTCTCTGACACTCTCAGACACTCTCTGACACTCTCTGACACTCTCAGACACTCTCTATCACTCTCTGACACTCTCTGACACTCTCAGACACTCTCTGACACTCTCTGACACTCTCGGACACTCTCTGACACTCTCTGACACTCTCAGACACTCTCTGACACTCTCTGACACCCTCTATCACTCTCTGACACTCTCTGACACTCTCAGACACTCTCTGACAATCTCAGACACTCTCTGACAATCTCTATCACTCTCTGACACTCTCAGACACTCTCTGACACTCTCTGACACTCTCTGACACACTCTGACACTCTCTGACACTCTCAGACACTCTCAGACACTCTCTGACACTCTCTGACACTCTCAGACACTCTCTGACACTCTCTATCACTCTCTGACACTCTCTGACACTCTCAGACACTCTCTGACACTCTCAGACACTCACTATCACACTCTGACACTCTCTGACACTCTCAGACACTCTCTGACACTCTCTGACACTCTCTGACACTCTCTATCACTCTCTGACACTCTCTGACACTCTCAGACACTCTCTGACACTCTCTGACACTCTCTGACTCTCTCTCTGACACTCTCTGACACTCTCAGACACTCTCAGACACTCTCTGACACTCTCTGACACTCTCAGACACTCACTATCACACTCTGACACTCTCTGACACTCTCAGACACTCTCTGACACTCTCTGACACTCTCTGACACTCTCTATCACTCTCTGACACTCTCTGACACTCTCAGACACTCTCTGACACTCTCTGACACTCTCTGACTCTCTCTCTGACACTCTCTGACACTCTCAGACACTCTCAGACACTCTCTGACACTCTCTGACACTCTCTGACACTCACTATCACTCTCTGACACTCTCTGACACTCTCAGACACTCCCTGACACTCTCTGACAATCTCAGACACTCTCTGACACTCTCTGACAATCTCTATCACTCTCTGACACTCTCTGACACTCTCTGACACTCTCACACACTCTCAGACACTCTCTGACACTCTCAGACACTCTCAGACACTCTCTGACACTCTCTGACACTCTCTATCACTCTCTATCACTGTCTGAAACTCTCTGACTCTCTCTGACACTCTCTGACACTCTCAGACACTCTCAGACACTCTCTGACACTCTCTGACACTCTCTATCACTCTCTGACACTCTCTATCACTCTCTGACACTCTCTGACACTCTCTGACTCTCTCTGACACTCTCTGACACTTTCTGACACTCTCTGACACTCACTATCACTCTCTGACACTCTCAGACACTCTCTGACACTCTCTGACACTCTCTATCACTCTCTGACACTCTCTGACACTCTCTGTCACTCTCAGACACTCTCAGACACTCTCTGACACTCGCTATCACTCTCTGACACTCTATGACACTCTCAGACACTCTCTAACACTCTCAGACACTCTCTGACACTCTCTGACAATCTCTATCACTCTCTGACACTCTCTGACACTCTCTGACAATCTCAGACATTCTCTGACACACTCTGACACTCTCTATCACTCTCTGACACTCTCAGACACTCTCAGACACTCTCTGACACTCTCAGACACTCTCAGACACTCTCTGACACTCTCTGACACTCTCTATCACTCGCTGACACTCTCTGACACTCTCAGACACTCTCTGACACTCTCAGACACTCACTATCACTCTCTGACACTCTCTGACACTCTCAGACACTCTCTGACACTGTCAAACACTCTCAGACACTCTCTGACACTCTCTGACACTCTCTGACACTCTCTATCACTCTCTGACACTCTCTGACACTCTCTATCACTCTCTGACACTCTCTGACACTCTCAGACACTCTCTATCACTCTCTGACACTCTCTGACACTCTCAGACACTCTCTGACACTCTCAAACACTCTCAGACACTCTCTGACACTCTCTGACACGCTCTATCACTCTCTGACACTCTCTGACACTCTCAGACACTCTCTGACACTCTCTGACACTCTCAGACACTCTCTGACACTCTCTGACACTCTCTATCACTCTCTGACACTCTCTGACACTCTCTATCACTCTCTGACATTCTCTGACACTCTCAGACACTCTCTGACACTCTCTGACACTCTCAGACACTCTCTATCACTCTCTGACACCCTCTGACACTCTCAGACACTCTCTGACACTCTCTGACACTCTCGGACACTCTCTGACACTCTCTGACACTCTCAGACACTCTCTGACACTCTCTGACACCCTCTATCACTCTCTGACACTCTCTGACACTCTCAGACACTCTCTGACACTCTCTGACACTCTCAGACACTCTCTGACACTCTCAAACACTCTCAGACACTCTCTGACACTCTCTGACACTCTCTATCACTCTCAGACACTCTCTGACAATCTCTGACACTCTCAGACACTCTCTGACACTCTCTGACACTCTCTGACACTCTCTATCACTCTCTGACACTCTCTGACACTCTCAGACACTCTCTGACACTCTCTGACACTCTCAGACACTCTCTGACACTCTCAAACACTCTCAGACACTCTCTGACACTCTCTGACACTCTCTATCACTCTCAGACACTCTCTGACAATCTCTGACACTCTCAGACACTCTCTGACACTCTCAGACACTCTCTATCACTCTCTGACATTCTCTGACACTCTCAGACACTCTCTGACACTCTCTGACACTCTCAGACACTCTCTATCACTCTCTGACACTCTCTGACACTCTCAGACACTCTCTGACACTCTCTGACACTCTCGGACACTCTCTGACACTCTCTGACACTCTCAGACACTGTCTGACACTCTCTGACACCCTCTATCACTCTCTGACACTCTCTGACACTCTCAGACACTCTCTGACAATCTCAGACACTCTCTGACACTCTCTGACAATCTCTATCACTCTCTGACACTCTCAGACACTCTCTGACACTCTCTGACACTCTCTGACACACTCTGACACTCTCTGACACTCTCAGACACTCTCAGACACTCTCTGACACTCTCTGACACTCTCAGACACTCTCTGACACTCTCTATCACTCTCTGACACTCTCTGACACTCTCAGACACTCTCTGACACTCTCTGACACTCTCAGACACTCTCTATCACTCTCTGACACTCTCTGACACTCTCAGACACTCTCTGACACTCTCTGACACTCTCGGACACTCTCTGACACTCTCTGACACTCTCAGACACTCTCTGACACTCTCTGACACCCTCTATCACTCTCTGACACTCTCTGACACTCTCAGACACTCTCTGACAATCTCAGACACTCTCTGACACTCTCTGACAATCTCTATCACTCTCTGACACTCTCAGACACTCTCTGACACTCTCTGACACTCTCTGACACACTCTGACACTCTCTGACACTCTCAGACACTCTCAGACACTCTCTGACACTCTCTGACACTCTCAGACACTCTCTGACACTCTCTATCACTCTCTGACACTCTCTGACACTCTCAGACACTCTCTGACACTCTCAGACACTCACTATCACACTCTGACACTCTCTGACACTCTCAGACACTCTCTGACACTCTCTGACACTCTCTGACACTCTCTATCACTCTCTGACACTCTCTGACACTCTCAGACACTCTCTGACACTCTCTGACACTCTCTGACTCTCTCTGACACTCTCTGACACTCTCTGACACTCTCAGACACTCTCTGACACTCTCTGACACTCTCTGACACTCACTATCACTCTCTGACACTCTCTGACACTCTCAGACACTCCCTGACACTCTCTGACAATCTCAGACACTCTCTGACACTCTCTGACAATCTCTATCACTCTCTGACACTCTCTGACACTCTCTGACACTCTCACACACTCTCAGACACTCTCTGACACTCTCAGACACTCTCAGACACTCTCTGACACTCTCTGACACTCTCTATCACTCTCTATCACTGTCTGAAACTCTCTGACTCTCTCTGACACTCTCTGACACTCTCAGACACTCTCAGACACTCTCTGACACTCTCTGACACTCTCTATCACTCTCTGACACTCTCTATCACTCTCTGACACTCTCTGACACTCTCTGACTCTCTCTGACACTCTCTGACACTTTCTGACACTCTCTGACACTCACTATCACTCTCTGACACTCTCTGACACTCTCAGACACTCTCTGACACTCTCTATCACTCTCTGACACTCTCTGACACTCTCAGACAGTCTCAGACACTCTCTGACCCTCTCTGACACTCTCAGACACTCTCTAACACTCTCTGACACTCTCTGACACTCTCTATCACTCTCTGACACTCTCTGACACTCTCAGACACTCTCTGACACTCTCTGACACTCTCTGACACTCTGTGACACTCTCTGACACTCTCTCACTCTCTCTCACTCTCAGTCACTCTCTGACACTCTCTGACACTCTCTATCACTCTCTGACACTCTCTATCACTTTCTGACACTCTCTGACACTCTCTGACTCTCTCTGACACTCTCTATCACTCTCTGACACTCTCTGACACTCTCTATCACTCTCTGACATTCTCTGACACTCTCGGACACTCTCTGACACTCTCTGACACTCTCAGACACTCTCTATCACTCTCTGACACTCTCTGACACTCTCAGACACTCTCTGACACTCTCTGACACTCTCGGACACTCTCTGACACTCTCTGACACTCTCAGACACTCTCTGACACTCTCTGACACCCTCTATCACTCTCTGACACTCTCTGACACTCTCAGACACTCTCTGACAATCTCAGACACTCTCTGACACTCTCTGACATTCTCTATCACTCTCTGACACTCTCAGACACTCTCTGACACTCTCTGACACTCTCTGACACTCTCAGACACTCTCTGACACTCTCTGACACTCTCAGACACTCTCAGACACTCTCTGACACTCTCTGACACTCTCTATCACTCTCTGACATTCTCTGACACTCTCAGACACTCTCTGACACTCTCTGACACTCTCAGACACTCTCTATCACTCTCTGACACCCTCTGACACTCTCAGACACTCTCTGACACTCTCTGACACTCTCTGACACTCTCAGACACTCTCTGACACTCTCTGACACCCTCTATCACTCTCTGACACTCTCTGACACTCTCAGACACTCTCTGACAATCTCAGACACACTCTGACACTCTCTGACAATCTCTATCACTTTCTGACACTCTCAGACACTCTCTGACACTCTCTGACACTCTCTGACACACTCTGACACTCTCTGACACTCTCAGACACTCTCAGACACTCTCTGACACTCTCAGACACTCTCAGACACTCTCTGACACTCTCTATCACTCTCTGACACTCTCTGACACTCTCAGACACTCTCTGACACTCTCAGACACTCACTATCACAATCTGACACTCTCTGACACTCTCAGAAACTCTCTGACACTCTCTGACACTCTCTGACACTCTCTATCACTCTCTGACACTCTCTGACACTCTCTGACACTCTCTGACACTCTCAGACACTCTCTGACACTCTATATCACTCTCTGACACTCTCTGACACTCTCTGACACTCTCTATCACTCTCTGACACTCTCTGACACTCTCAGAAACTCTCTGACACTCTCTGACACTCTCTGACACTCTCTATCACTCTCTGACACTCTCTGACACTCTCTGACATTCTCTGACACTCTCTGACACTCTCAGACACTCTCTGACACTCTATATCACTCTCTGACACTCTCTGACACTCTCTGACACTCTCTATCACTCTCTGACACTCTCTGACACTCTCAGACACTCTCTGACACTCTCTGACACTCTCAGACACTCTCTGACACTCTCAAACACTCTCAGACACTCTCTGACACTCTCTGACACTCTCTATCACTCTCAGACACTCTCTGACGCTCTCAGACACTCTCAGACACTCTCTGACACTCTCAAACACTCTCAGACACTCTCTGACACTCTCTGACACTCTCTATCACTCTCAGACACTCTCTGACACTCTCTGACACTCTCTGACACTCTCTATCACTCTCTGACACTCTCTGACACTCTCTATCACTCTCTGACATTCTCTGACACTCTCAGACACTCTCTGACACTCTCTGACACTCTCAGACACTCTCTATCACTCTCTGACACTCTCTGACACTCTCAGACACTCTCTGACACTCTCTGACACTCTCGGACACTCTCTGACACTCTCTGACACTCTCAGACACTCTCTGACACTCTCTGACACCCTCTATCACTCTCTGACACTCTCTGACACTCTCAGACACTCTCTGACAATCTCAGACACTCTCTGACAATCTCTATCACTCTCTGACACTCTCAGACACTCTCTGACACTCTCTGACACTCTCTGACACACTCTGACACTCTCTGACACTCTCAGACACTCTCAGACACTCTCTGACACTCTCTGACACTCTCAGACACTCTCTGACACTCTCTATCACTCTCTGACACTCTCTGACACTCTCAGACACTCTCTGACACTCTCAGACACTCACTATCACACTCTGACACTCTCTGACACTCTCAGACACTCTCTGACACTCTCTGACACTCTCTGACACTCTCTATCACTCTCTGACACTCTCTGACACTCTCAGACACTCTCTGACACTCTCTGACACTCTCTGACTCTCTCTCTGACACTCTCTGACACTCTCAGACACTCTCAGACACTCTCTGACACTCTCTGACACTCTCAGACACTCACTATCACACTCTGACACTCTCTGACACTCTCAGACACTCTCTGACACTCTCTGACACTCTCTGACACTCTCTATCACTCTCTGACACTCTCTGACACTCTCAGACACTCTCTGACACTCTCTGACACTCTCTGACTCTCTCTCTGACACTCTCTGACACTCTCAGACACTCTCAGACACTCTCTGACACTCTCTGACACTCTCTGACACTCACTATCACTCTCTGACACTCTCTGACACTCTCAGACACTCCCTGACACTCTCTGACAATCTCAGACACTCTCTGACACTCTCTGACAATCTCTATCACTCTCTGACACTCTCTGACACTCTCTGACACTCTCACACACTCTCAGACACTCTCTGACACTCTCAGACACTCTCAGACACTCTCTGACACTCTCTGACACTCTCTATCACTCTCTATCACTGTCTGAAACTCTCTGACTCTCTCTGACACTCTCTGACACTCTCAGACACTCTCAGACACTCTCTGACACTCTCTGACACTCTCTATCACTCTCTGACACTCTCTATCACTCTCTGACACTCTCTGACACTCTCTGACTCTCTCTGACACTCTCTGACACTTTCTGACACTCTCTGACACTCACTATCACTCTCTGACACTCTCAGACACTCTCTGACACTCTCTGACACTCTCTATCACTCTCTGACACTCTCTGACACTCTCTGTCACTCTCAGACACTCTCAGACACTCTCTGACACTCGCTATCACTCTCTGACACTCTATGACACTCTCAGACACTCTCTAACACTCTCAGACACTCTCTGACACTCTCTGACAATCTCTATCACTCTCTGACACTCTCTGACACTCTCTGACAATCTCAGACATTCTCTGACACACTCTGACACTCTCTATCACTCTCTGACACTCTCAGACACTCTCAGACACTCTCTGACACTCTCAGACACTCTCAGACACTCTCTGACACTCTCTGACACTCTCTATCACTCGCTGACACTCTCTGACACTCTCAGACACTCTCTGACACTCTCAGACACTCACTATCACTCTCTGACACTCTCTGACACTCTCAGACACTCTCTGACACTGTCAAACACTCTCAGACACTCTCTGACACTCTCTGACACTCTCTGACACTCTCTATCACTCTCTGACACTCTCTGACACTCTCTATCACTCTCTGACACTCTCTGACACTCTCAGACACTCTCTATCACTCTCTGACACTCTCTGACACTCTCAGACACTCTCTGACACTCTCAAACACTCTCAGACACTCTCTGACACTCTCTGACACGCTCTATCACTCTCTGACACTCTCTGACACTCTCAGACACTCTCTGACACTCTCTGACACTCTCAGACACTCTCTGACACTCTCTGACACTCTCTATCACTCTCTGACACTCTCTGACACTCTCTATCACTCTCTGACATTCTCTGACACTCTCAGACACTCTCTGACACTCTCTGACACTCTCAGACACTCTCTATCACTCTCTGACACCCTCTGACACTCTCAGACACTCTCTGACACTCTCTGACACTCTCGGACACTCTCTGACACTCTCTGACACTCTCAGACACTCTCTGACACTCTCTGACACCCTCTATCACTCTCTGACACTCTCTGACACTCTCAGACACTCTCTGACACTCTCTGACACTCTCAGACACTCTCTGACACTCTCAAACACTCTCAGACACTCTCTGACACTCTCTGACACTCTCTATCACTCTCAGACACTCTCTGACAATCTCTGACACTCTCAGACACTCTCTGACACTCTCTGACACTCTCTGACACTCTCTATCACTCTCTGACACTCTCTGACACTCTCAGACACTCTCTGACACTCTCTGACACTCTCAGACACTCTCTGACACTCTCAAACACTCTCAGACACTCTCTGACACTCTCTGACACTCTCTATCACTCTCAGACACTCTCTGACAATCTCTGACACTCTCAGACACTCTCTGACACTCTCAGACACTCTCTATCACTCTCTGACATTCTCTGACACTCTCAGACACTCTCTGACACTCTCTGACACTCTCAGACACTCTCTATCACTCTCTGACACTCTCTGACACTCTCAGACACTCTCTGACACTCTCTGACACTCTCGGACACTCTCTGACACTCTCTGACACTCTCAGACACTGTCTGACACTCTCTGACACCCTCTATCACTCTCTGACACTCTCTGACACTCTCAGACACTCTCTGACAATCTCAGACACTCTCTGACACTCTCTGACAATCTCTATCACTCTCTGACACTCTCAGACACTCTCTGACACTCTCTGACACTCTCTGACACACTCTGACACTCTCTGACACTCTCAGACACTCTCAGACACTCTCTGACACTCTCTGACACTCTCAGACACTCTCTGACACTCTCTATCACTCTCTGACACTCTCTGACACTCTCAGACACTCTCTGACACTCTCAGACACTCACTATCACACTCTGACACTCTCTGACACTCTCAGACACTCTCTGACACTCTCTGACACTCTCTGACACTCTCTATCACTCTCTGACACTCTCTGACACTCTCTGACACTCTCTGACACTCTCTGACACTCACTATCACTCTCTGACACTCTCTGACACTCTCAGACACTCCCTGACACTCTCTGACAATCTCAGACACTCTCTGACACTCTCTGAGAATCTCTATCACTCTCTGACACTCTCTGACACTCTCTGACACTCTCACACACTCTCAGACACTCTCTGACACTCTCAGACACTCTCAGACACTCTCTGACACTCTCTGACACTCTCTATCACTCTCTATCACTGTCTGAAACTCTCTGACACTCTCAGACACTGTCTGACACTCTCTGACACCCTCTATCACTCTCTGACACTCTCTGACACTCTCAGACACTCTCTGACAATCTCAGACACTCTCTGACACTCTCTGACAATCTCTATCACTCTCTGACACTCTCAGACACTCTCTGACACTCTCTGACACTCTCTGACACACTCTGACACTCTCTGACACTCTCAGACACTCTCAGACACTCTCTGACACTCTCTGACACTCTCAGACACTCTCTGACACTCTCTATCACTCTCTGACACTCTCTGACACTCTCAGACACTCTCTGACACTCTCAGACACTCACTATCACACTCTGACACTCTCTGACACTCTCAGACACTCTCTGACACTCTCTGACACTCTCTGACACTCTCTATCACTCTCTGACACTCTCTGACACTCTCTGACACTCTCTGACACTCTCTGACTCTCTCTGACACTCTCTGACACTCTCTGACACTCTCAGACACTCTCTGACACTCTCTGACACTCTCTGACACTCACTATCACTCTCTGACACTCTCTGACACTCTCAGACACTCCCTGACACTCTCTGACAATCTCAGACACTCTCTGACACTCTCTGAGAATCTCTATCACTCTCTGACACTCTCTGACACTCTCTGACACTCTCACACACTCTCAGACACTCTCTGACACTCTCAGACACTCTCAGACACTCTCTGACACTCTCTGACACTCTCTATCACTCTCTATCACTGTCTGAAACTCTCTGACTCTCTCTGACACTCTCTGACACTCTCAGACACTCTCAGACACTCTCTGACACTCTCTGACACTCTCTATCACTCTCTGACACTCTCTATCACTCTCTGACACTCTCTGACACTCTCTGACTCTCTCTGACACTCTCTGACACTTTCTGACACTCTCTGACACTCACTATCACTCTCTGACACTCTCTGACACTCTCAGACACTCTCTGACACTCTCTATCACTCTCTGACACTCTCTGACACTCTCAGACAGTCTCAGACACTCTCTGACCCTCTCTGACACTCTCAGACACTCTCTAACACTCTCTGACACTCTCTGACACTCTCTATCACTCTCTGACACTCTCTGACACTCTCAGACACTCTCTGACACTCTCTGACACTCTCTGACACTCTGTGACACTCTCTGACACTCTCTCACTCTCTCTCACTCTCAGTCACTCTCTGACACTCTCTGACACTCTCTATCACTCTCTGACACTCTCTATCACTTTCTGACACTCTCTGACACTCTCTGACTCTCTCTGACACTCTCTGACGCTCTCTGACACTCTCTGACACTCACTATCACTCTCTGACACTCTCTGACACTCTCACACACTCTCAGACACTCTCTGACACTCTCTATCACTCTCTGACACTCTCTATCACTCTCTGACACTCTCTGACACTCTCTGACTCTCTCTGACACTCTCTGACACTTTCTGACACTCTCTGACACTCACTATCACTCTCTGACACTCTCTGACACTCTCTGACACTCTCAGACACTCTCTGACACTCTCTATCACTCTCTGACACTCTGACACTCTCTATCACTCTCTGACACTCTCTGACACTCTCTGACTCTCTCTGACACTCTCTGACGCTCTCTGACACTCTCTGACACTCACTATCACTCTCTGACACTCTCTGACACTCTCACACACTCTCAGACACTCTCTGACACTCTCAGACACTCTCAGACACTCTCTGACACTCTCTGATACTCTCTATCACTCTCTATCACTCTCTGACACTCTCTGACTTTCTCTGACACTCTCTGACACTCTCAGACACTCTCAGACACTCTCTGACACTCTCTGACACTCTCTATCACTCTCTGACACTCTCTATCACTCTCTGACACTCTCTGACACTCTCTGACTCTCTCTGACACTCTCTGACACTTTCTGACACTCTCTGACACTCACTATCACTCTCTGACACTCTGTGACACTCTCTGACACTCTCAGACACTCTCTGACACTCTCTATCACTCTCTGACACTCTCTGACACTCTCTATCACTCTCTGACACTCTCTGACACTCTCAGACACTCTCTGACACTCTCTGACACTCTCTATCACTCTCTGACACTCTCAGACACTCTCTGACACTCTCAGACACTCACTATCACTCTCTGACACTCTCAGACACTCACTATCACTCTCTGACACGCTCTGACACTCTCTGACACTCACTATCACTCTCTGACACTCTCAGACACTCACTATCACTCTCTGACACGCTCTGACACTCTCAGACACTCACTATCAGTCTCTGACACTCTCAGACACTCACTATCAGTCTCTGACACGCTCTGACACTCTCTGACACTCACTATCACTCTCTGACACTCTCTGAAACTCTCAGACACTCTCTGACACTCTCAGACACTCACTTTCACTCTCTGACACTCTCTGACACTCACTATCACTCTCTGACACTCTCTGACACTCTCAGACACTCACTATCACTCTCTGACACGCTCTGACACTCTCTGACACTCACTATCACTCTCTGACACTCTCTGACACTCTCAGACACTCTCTGACACTCTCAGACACTCACTATCACTCTCTGACACTCTCTGACACTCACTATCACTCTCTGACACTCTCTGACACTCTCAGACACTCTCTGACACTCTCAGACACTCTCTGACACTCTCTGACACTCTCTATCACTCTCTGGCTCTTTCTGACACTCTCTGACACTCTCTGACACTCTCAGACACTCTCTGACACTCTCAGACACTCTCTATCACTCTCTGACACTCTCTGACACTCTCAGACACTCTCAGACACTCACTATCACTCTCTGACACACTCAGACACTCACTATCACTCTCTGACACGCTCTGACACTCTCTGACACTCACTATCACTCTCTGACACTCTCAGACACTCACTATCACTCTCTGACACGCTCTGACACTCTCAGACACTCACTATCACTCTCTGACACTCTCAGACACTCACTATCACTCTCTGACACGCTCTGACACTCTCTGACACTCACTATCACTCTCTGACACTCTCTGACACTCTCAGACACTCTCTGACACTCTCAGACACTCACTATCACTCTCTGACACTCTCTGACACTCACTATCACTCTCTGACACTCTCTGACACTCTCAGACACTCACTATCACTCTCTGAAACGCTCTGACACTCTCTGACACTCACTATCACTCTCTGACACTCTCTGACACTCTCAGACACTCTCTGACACTCTCAGACACTCACTATCACTCTCTGACACTCTCTGACACTCACTATCACTCTCTGACACTCTCTGACACTCTCAGACACTCTCTGAAACTCTCAGACACTCACTATCACTCTCTGACACGCTCTGACACTCTCTGACACTCTCAGACACTCTCTATCACTCTCTATCACTCTCTGACACTCTCTGACACTCTCAGACACTCTCTGACACTCTCTGACACTCTCGGACACTCTCTGACACTCTCTGACACTCTCAGACACTCTCTGACACTCTCTGACACCCTCTATCACTCTCTGACACTCTCTGACACTCTCAGACACTCTCTGACAATCTCAGACACTCTCTGACACTCTCTGACAATCTCTATCACTCTCTGACACTCTCAGACACTCTCTGACACTCTCTGACACTCTCTGACACACTCTGACACTCTCTGACACTCTCAGACACTCTCAGACACTCTCTGACACTCTCTGACACTCTCAGACACTCTCTGACACTCTCTGACACTCTCTGACACTCTCTGACACTCTCAGACACTCTCTGACACTCACTATCACACTCTGACACTCTCTGACACTCTCAGACACTCTCTGACACTCTCTGACACTCTCTGACACTCTCTATCACTCTCTGACACTCTCTGACACTCTCAGACACTCTCTGACACTCTCTGACACTCTCTGACTCTCTCTGACACTCTCTGACACTCTCTGACACTCTCAGACACTCTCTGACACTCTCTGACACTCTCTGACACTCACTATCACTCTCTGACACTCTCTGACACTCTCAGACACTCCCTGACACTCTCTGACAATCTCAGACACTCTCTGACACTCTCTGACAATCTCTATCACTCTCTGACACTCTCTGACACTCTCTGACACTCTCACACACTCTCAGACACTCTCTGACACTCTCAGACACTCTCAGACACTCTCTGACACTCTCTGACACTCTCTATCACTCTCTATCACTGTCTGAAACTCTCTGACTCTCTCTGACACTCTCTGACACTCTCAGACACTCTCAGACACTCTCTGACACTCTCTGACACTCTCTATCACTCTCTGACACTCTCTATCACTCTCTGACACTCTCTGACTCTCTCTGACACTCTCTGACACTTTCTGACACTCTCTGACACTCACTATCACTCTCTGACACTCTCTGACACTCTCAGACACTCTCTGACACTCTCTGACACTCTCTATCACTCTCTGACACTCTCTGACACTCTCAGACAGTCTCAGACACTCTCTGACACTCTCTGACACTCTCAGACACTCTCTAACACTCTCTGACACTCTCTGACACTCTCTATCACTCTCTGACACTCTCTGACACTCTCAGACACTCTCTGACACTCTCTGACACTCTCTGACACTCTGTGACACTCTCTGACACTCTCTCACTCTCTCTCACTCTCAGTCACTCTCTGACACTCTCTGACACTCTCTATCACTCTCTGACACTCTCTATCACTTTCTGACACTCTCTGACACTCTCTGACTCTCTCTGACACTCTCTGACGCTCTCTGACACTCTCTGACACTCACTATCACTCTCTGACACTCTCTGACACTCTCACACACTCTCAGACACTCTCTGACACTCTCTGACACTCTCTGACGCTCTCTGACACTCTCTGACACTCACTATCACTCTCTGACACTCTCTGACACTCTCACACACTCTCAGACACTCTCTGACACTCTCAGACACTCTCAGACACTCTCTGACACTCTCTGATACTCTCTATCACTCTCTATCACTCTCTGACACTCTCTGACTTTCTCTGACACTCTCTGACACTCTCAGACACTCTCAGACACTCTCTGACACTCTCTGACACTCTCTATCACTCTCTGACACTCTCTATCACTTTCTGACACTCTCTGACACTCTCTGACTCTCTCTGACACTCTCTGACGCTCTCTGACACTCTCTGACACTCACTATCACTCTCTGACACTCTCTGACACTCTCACACACTCTCAGACACTCTCTGACACTCTCAGACACTCTCAGACACTCTCTGACACTCTCTGATACTCTCTATCACTCTCTATCACTCTCTGACACTCTCTGACTTTCTCTGACACTCTCTGACACTCTCAGACACTCTCAGACACTCTCTGACACTCTCTGACACTCTCTATCACTCTCTGACACTCTCTATCACTCTCTGACACTCTCTGACACTCTCTGACTCTCTCTGACACTCTCTGACACTTTCTGACACTCTCTGACACTCACTATCACTCTCTGACACTCTCTGACACTCTCTGACACTCTCAGACACTCTCTGACACTCTCTATCACTCTCTGACACTCTCTGACACTCTCTATCACTCTCTGACACTCTCTGACACTCTCTGACTCTCTCTGACACTCTCTGACGCTCTCTGACACTCTCTGACACTCACTATCACTCTCTGACACTCTCTGACACTCTCACACACTCTCAGACACTCTCTGACACTCTCAGACACTCTCAGACACTCTCTGACACTCTCTGATACTCTCTATCACTCTCTATCACTCTCTGACACTCTCTGACTTTCTCTGACACTCTCTGACACTCTCAGACACTCTCAGACACTCTCTGACACTCTCTGACACTCTCTATCACTCTCTGACACTCTCTATCACTCTCTGACACTCTCTGACACTCTCTGACTCTCTCTGACACTCTCTGACACTTTCTGACACTCTCTGACACTCACTATCACTCTCTGACACTCTCTGACACTCTCTGACACTCTCAGACACTCTCTGACACTCTCTATCAGTCTCTGACACTCTCTGACACTCTCTATCACTCTCTGACACTCTCTGACACTCTCAGACACTCTCTGACACTCTCTGACACTCTCTATCACTCTCTGACACTCTCAGACACTCTCTGACACTCTCAGACACTCACTATCACTCTCTGACACTCTCAGACACTCACTATCACTCTCTGACACGCTCTGACACTCTCTGACACTCACTATCACTCTCTGACACTCTCAGACACTCACTATCACTCTCTGACACGCTCTGACACTCTCAGACACTCACTATCAGTCTCTGACACTCTCAGACACTCACTATCACTCTCTGACACGCTCTGACACTCTCTGACACTCACTATCACTCTCTGACACTCTCTGAAACTCTCAGACACTCTCTGACACTCTCAGACACTCACTTTCACTCTCTGACACTCTCTGACACTCACTATCACTCTCTGACACTCTCTGACACTCTCAGACACTCACTATCACTCTCTGACACGCTCTGACACTCTCTGACACTCACTATCACTCTCTGACACTCTCTGACACTCTCAGACACTCTCTGACACTCTCAGACACTCACTATCACTCTCTGACACTCTCTGACACTCACTATCACTCTCAGACACTCACTATCACTCTCTGACACTCTCAGACACTCACTGTCACTCTCTGACACTCTCTGACACTCTCAGACACTCTCTGACACTCTCAGACACTCTCTGACACTCTCTGACACTCTCTATCACTCTCTGACTCTTTCTGACACTCTCTGACACTCTCTGACACTCTCAGACACTCTCTGACACTCTCAGACACTCTCTATCACTCTCTGACACTCTCTGACACTCTCAGACACTCTCAGACACTCACTATCACTCTCTGACACACTCAGACACTCACTATCACTCTCTGACACGCTCTGACACTCTCTGACACTCACTATCACTCTCTGACACTCTCAGACACTCACTATCACTCTCTGACACGCTCTGACACTCTCAGACACTCACTATCACTCTCTGACACTCTCAGACACTCACTATCACTCTCTGACACGCTCTGACACTCTCTGACACTCACTATCACTCTCTGACACTCTCTGACACTCTCAGACACTCTCTGACACTCTCAGACACTCACTATCACTCTCTGACACTCTCTGACACTCACTATCACTCTCTGACACTCTCTGACACTCTCAGACACTCACTATCACTCTCTGACACGCTCTGACACTCTCTGACACTCACTATCACTCTCTGACACTCTCTGACACTCTCAGACACTCTCTGACACTCTCAGACACTCACTATCACTCTCTGACACTCTCTGACACTCACTATCACTCTCTGACACTCTCTGACACTCTCAGACACTCTCTGAAACTCTCAGACACTCACTATCACTCTCTGACACGCTCTGACACTCTCTGACACTCACTATCACTCTCTGACACTCTCTGACACTCTCAGACACTCTCTGGCACTCTCAGACACTCACTATCACTCTCTGACACTCTCTGACACTCACTATCACTCTCTGACACTCTCTGACACTCTCAGACACTCTCTGACACTCTCAGACACTCACTATCACTCTCTGACACTCTCAGACACTCACTGTCACTCTCTGACACGCTCTGACACTCACTGTCACTCTCTGACACTCTCTGACACTCTCAGACACTCTCTGACACTCTCAGACACTCTCTGACACTCTCTGACACGCTCTGACACTCACTGTCACTCTCTGACACTCTCTGACACTCTCAGACACTCTCTGACACTCTCAGACACTCTCTGACACTCTCTGACACTCTCAGACACTCACTATCACTCTCTGACACTCTCTGACACTCTCTGACACTCTGTGACACTCTCTGACACTCTCTGACACTCTCAGACACTCTCTGACACTCTCTGACACTCTCTTTCACTCTCTGACACTCTCTGACACTCTCAGACACTCACTGTCACTCTCTGACACTCTCTGACACTCTCAGACACTCTCTGACACTCTCTGACACTCTCTGACACTCTCTATCACTCTCTGACACTTTCTGACACTCTCTGACACTCTCTGACACTCTCAGACACTCTCTGACACTCTCTATCACTCTCTGACACTCTCTGACACTCTCTGACACTCTCAGACACTCTCAGACACTCTCTGACACTCTCAGACACTCTCCGACACTCTCTGACACTCTCTGACACTCTGTGACACTCTCTGACACTCTCTGACACTCTCAGACACTCTCTGACACTCTCTGACACTCTCAGACACTCTCTTTCACTCTCTGACACTCTCTGACACTCTCTGACACTCTCAGACACTCTCTGACACTCTCTGACACTCTCTATCACTCTCTGACACTCTCTGACACTCTCAGACACTCTCAGACACTCTCTGACACTCTCAGACACTCTCTGACACTCTCTGACACTCTCTGACACACTCTATCACTCTCTGACACTCTCTGACACTCTCTGACACTCTCAGACACTCTCTGACACTCTCAGACACTCGCTATCTCTCTCTGACACTCTCTGACACTCTCAGACACTCTCTGACACTCTCAGACACTCTCTGACACTCTCTGACACTCTCTGACACTCTCTATCACTCTCTGACACTCTCAGACACTCTGTGACACTCTCTATCACTCTCTGACACTCTCTGACACTCTCTGACTCTCTCTGACACTCTCTGACACTCTCTGACACTCTCAGACACTCTCTGACACTCTCTGACACTCTCTGTCACTCTCAGACTCTCTCAGACACTCTCTGACACTCTCAGACACTCTCAGACACTCTCTATCACTCTCTGACATTCTCTGACACTCTCAGACACTCTCAGACACTCTCTGACACTCTCAGACACTCTCAGACACTCTCTGACACTCTCTGACACTCTCTATCACTCTCTGACACTCTCTGACACTCTCTGACACTCTCTGACACTCTCAGACACTCTCTGACACTCTCAGACACTCGCTATCACTCTCTGACACTCTCAGACACTCTCTAACACTCTCAGACACTCTCAGACACTCTCTGACACTCTCTATCACTCTCTGACACTCTCAGACACTCTGTGACACTCTCTATCACTCTCTGATACTCTCTGACACTCTCTGACTCTCTCTGACACTCTCTGACACTCTCTGACACTCTCAGACACTCTCTGACACTCTCAGACACTCTCTGACACTCTCTGTCACTCTCAGACACTCTCAGACACTCTCTGACACTCGCTATCACTCTCTGACACTCTCTGACACTCTCAGACACTCTCTAACACTCTCAGACACTCTCTGACACTCTGTGACACTCTCTATCACTCTCTGACACTCTCTGACACTCTCTGACTCTCTCTGACACTCTCTGACACTCTCTGACACTCTCAGACACTCTCTGACACTCTCAGACACTCTCTGACACTCTCTGTCACTCTCAGACACTCTCAGACACTCTCTGACATTCTCAGACACTCTCAGACACTCTCTGACACTCTCTGACAATCTCTATCACTCTCTGACACTCTCTGACACTCTCAGACACTCTCTGACACTCTCTGACAATCTCTATCACTCTCTGACAATCTCTATCACTCTCTGACAATCTCTGACACTCTCAGACACTCACTATCACTCTCTGACACTCTCTGACACTCTCAGACACTCTCTGACACTCTCAGACACACTCTGACACTCTCTGACAATCTCCATCACTCTCTGACATACTCTGACACTCTCTGACACTCTCAGACATTCTCTGACACACTCTGACACTCTCTATCACTCTCTGACACTCTCTGACACTCTCAGACACTCTCAGACACTCTCAGACACTCTCTGACACTCTCTGACAATCTCTATCACTCTCTGACACTCTCTGACACTCTCAGACACTCACTATCACTCTCTGACACTCTCTGACACTCTCAGACACTCTCTGACACTCTCAGACACTCTCTGACACTCTCTGACAATCTCTATCACTCTCTGACACTCTCTGACACTCTCTGACACTCTCAGACATTCTCTGACACACTCTGACACTCTCTATCACTCTCTGACACTCTCTGACACTCTCAGACACTCTCAGACACACTCTGACACTCTCTGACACTCTCAGACACTCTCTGACACTCTCAGACACTCTCAGACACTCTCTGACACTCTCTGACACTCTCGATCACTCTCCGACACTCTCTGACACTCTCAGACACTCTCTGACACTCTCAGACACTCACTATCACTCTCTGACACTCTCTGACACTCTCTGACAATCTCTATCACTCTCTGACACTCTCTGACACTCTCTGACACTCTCAGACATTCTCTGACACACTCTGACACTCTCTATCACTCTCTGACACTCTCTGACACTCTCAGACACTCTCAGACACACTCTGACACTCTCTGACACTCTCAGACACTCTCTGACACTCTCAGACACTCACTATCACTCTCTGACACTCTCTATCACTCTCTGACACTCTCTGACACTCTCAGACACTCTCAGACACTCTCTGACACTCTCAGACACTCTCTGACACTCTCTGACAATCTCTATCACTCTCTATCACTCTCTGACACTCTCTGACACTCTCAGACATTCTCTGACACACTCTGACACTCTCTATCACTCTCTGACACTCTCTGACACTCTCAGACACTCTCAGGCACACTCTGACACTCTCTGACACTCTCAGACACTCTCAGACACTCTCTGACACTCTCAGACACTCTCAGACACTCTCTGACACTCTCTGACACTCTCGATCACTCTCTGACACTCTCTGACACTCTCAGACACTCTCTGACACTCTCAGACACTCACTATCACTCTCTGACACTCTCTATCACTCTCTGACACTCTCTGACACTCTCAGACACTCTCAGACACTCTCTGACACTCTCAGACACTCTCTGACACTCTCTGACACTCTCTATCACTCACTGACACTCTCTGACACTCTCAGACACTCTCTGACACTCTCAGACACTCGCTATCACTCTCTGACACTCTCTGACACTCTCAGACTCTCTCTAACACTCTCAGACACTCTCAGACACTCTCTGACACTCTCTGACACTCTCTATCACTCTCTGACACTCTCAGACACTCTGTGACACTCTCTATCACTCTCTGACACTCTCTGACACTCTCTGACTCTCTCTGACACTCTCTGACACTCTCTGACACTCTCAGACACTCTCTGACACTCTCAGACACTCTCTGACACTCTCTGTCACTCTCAGACACTCTCAGACACTCTCTGACACTCGCTATCACTCTCTGACACTCTCTGACACTCTCAGACACTGTCTAACACTCTCTGACACTCTCAGACACTCTCTGACACTCTCAGACACTCTCTGACACTCTCTGTCACTCTCAGACACTCTCAGACACTCTCTGACACTCTCAGACACTCTCAGACACTCTCTGACACTCTCTGACAATCTCTATCACTCTCTGACACTCTCTGACACTCTCAGACACTCTCAGACACTCTCTGACACTCTCTGACAATCTCTATCACTCTCTGACACTCTCTGACACTCTCAGACACTCACTATCACTCTCTGACACTCTCTGACACTCTCAGACACTCTCTGACACTCTCTGACAATCTCTATCACTCTCTGACACTCTCTGACACTCTCTGACACTCTCAGACATTCTCTGACACACTCTGACACTCTCTATCACTCTCTGACACTCTCTGACACTCTCAGACACTCTCAGACACACTCTGACACTCTCAGACACTCACTATCACTCTCTGACACTCTCTGACACTCTCAGACACTCTCTGACACTCTCTGACAATCTCTATCACTCTCTGACACTCTCTGACACTCTCTGACACTCTCAGACATTCTCTGACACACTCTGACACTCTCTATCACTCTCTGACACTCTCTGACACTCTCAGACACTCTCAGACACACTCTGACACTCTCAGACACTCTCAGACACTCTCTGACACTCTCTGACACTCTCTATCACTCTCTGACACTCTCAGACACTCTCTGACACTCTCAGACACTCACTATCACTCTCTGACACTCTCTGACACTCTCAGACACTCTCTGACACTCTCAAACACTCTCAGACACTCTCTGACACTCTCTGACACTCTCTATCACTCTCTGACACTCTCTGACACTCTCAGACACTCTCTGACACTCTCTGACACTCTCTGACACTCTCTATCACTCTCTGACACTCTCTGATGCTCTCAGACACTCTCTGACACTCTCTGACACTCTCAGACACTCTCTATCACTCTCTGACACTCTCTGACACTCTCAGACACTCTCTGACACTCTCAAACACTCTCAGACACTCACTATCACTCTCTGACATTCTCTATCACTCTCTGACACTCTCTGACACTCTCAGACACTCTCAGACACTCTCTGACATTCTCAGACACTCTCTGACACTCTCTGACACTCTCAGACTCTCTCAGACACTCTCTGACACTCTCAGACACTCTCTGACACTCTCTGACACTCTCTGACACTCTCAGACACTCTCTGACACTCTCAGACACTCGCTATCACTCTCTGACACTCTCTGACACTCTCAGACACTCTCTAACACTCTCAGACACTCTCAGACACTCTCTGACACTCTCTGACACTCTCTATCACTCTCTGACACTCTCAGACACTCTGTGACACTCTCTATCACTCTCTGACACTCTCTGACACTCTCTGACTCTCTCTGACACTCTCTGACACTCTCTGACACTCTCAGACACTCTCTGACACTCTCAGACACTCTCTGACACTCTCTGTCACTCTCAGACACTCTCAGACACTCTCTGACACTCGCTATCACTCTCTGACACTCTATGACACTCTCAGACACTCTCTAACACTCTCAGACACTCTCAGACACTCTCTGACACTCTCTGACACTCTATCGCTCTCTGACACTCTCAGACACTCTGTGACACTCTCTATCACTCTCTGACACTCTCTGACACTCTCTGACTCTCTCTGACACTCTCTGACACTCTCTGACACTCTCAGACACTCTCTGACACTCTCAGACACTCTCTGACACTCTCTGTCACTCTCAGACACTCTCAGACACTCTCAGACACTCTCTGACACTCTCTGACAATCTCTATCACTCTCTGACACTCTCTGACACTCTCAGACACTCTCAGACACTCTCTGACACTCTCTGACAATCTCTATCACTCTCTGACACTCTCTGACACTCTCAGACACTCACTATCACTCTCTGACACTCTCTGACACTCTCTGACACTCTCAGACACTCTCTGACACTCTCAGACACTCTCTGACACTCTCTGACAATCTCTATCACTCTCTGACACTCTCTGACACTCTCTGACACTCTCAGACATTCTCTGACACACTCTGACACTCTCTATCACTCTCTGACACTCTCTGACACTCTCAGACACTCTCAGACACTCTCTGACACTCTCAGACACTCTCAGACACTCTCTGACACTCTCTGACACTCTCTATCACTCGCTGACACTCTCTGACACTCTCAGACACTCTCTGACACTATCAGACACTCACTATCACTCTCTGACACTCTCTGACACTCTCAGACACTCTCTGACACTGTCAAACACTCTCAGACACTCTCTGACACTCTCTGACACTCTCTATCACTCTCTGACACTCTCTGACACTCTCAGACACTCTCTGACACTCTCTGACACTCTCAGACACTCTCTGACACTCTCTGACACTCTCTGACACTCTCTATCACTCTCTGACACTCTCTGACACTCTCTATCACTCTCTGACATTCTCTGACACTCTCAGGCACTCTCTGACACTCTCTGACACTCTCAGACACTCTCTATCACTCTCTGACACTCTCTGACACTCTCAGACACTCTCTGACACTCTCAAACACTCTCAGACACTCTCTGACACTCTCTGACACGCTCTATCACTCTCTGACACTCTCTGACACTCACAGACACTCTCTGACACTCTCTGACACTCTCAGACACTCTCTGACACTCTCTGACACTCTCTGACACTCTCTATCACTCTCTGACATTCTCTGACACTCTCAGACACTCTCTGACACTCTCTGACACTCTCAGACACTCTCTATCACTCTCTGACACCCTCTGACACTCTCAGACACTCTCTGACACTCTCTGACACTCTCTGACACTCTCTATCACTCTCTGTCACTCTCTGACACACTCTGACACTTTCAGACACTCACTATCGCTCTCTGACACTCTCTGACACTCTCAGACACTCACTATCACTCTCTGACACGCTCTGACACTCTCTGACACTCACTATCACTCTCTGACACTCTCTGACACTCTCAGACACTCTCTGACACTCTCAGACACTCACTATCACTCTCTGACACTCTCTGACACTCACTATCACTCTCTGACACTCTCTGACACTCTCAGACACTCTCTGAAACTCTCAGACACTCACTATCACTCTCTGACACGCTCTGACACTCTCTGACACTCACTATCACTCTCTGACACTCTCTGACACTCTCAGACACTCTCTGGCACTCTCAGACACTCACTATCACTCTCTGACACTCTCTGACACTCACTATCACTCTCTGACACTCTCTGACACTCTCAGACACTCTCTGACACTCTCAGACACTCACTATCACTCTCTGACACTCTCAGACACTCACTGTCACTCTCTGACACGCTCTGACACTCACTGTCACTCTCTGACACTCTCTGACACTCTCAGACACTCTCTGACACTCTCAGACACTCTCTGACACTCTCTGACACGCTCTGACACTCACTGTCACTCTCTGACACTCTCTGACACTCTCAGACACTCTCTGACACTCTCAGACACTCTCTGACACTCTCTGACACTCTCAGACACTCTCAGACACTCTCTGACACTCTCTGACACTCTCTGACACTCTGTGACACTCTCTGACACTCTCTGACACTCTCAGACACTCTCTGACACTCTCTGACACTCTCTTTCACTCTCTGACACTCTCTGACACTCTCAGACACTCACTGTCACTCTCTGACACTCTCTGACACTCTCAGACACTCTCTGACACTCTCTGACACTCTCTGACACTCTCTATCACTCTCTGACACTTTCTGACACTCTCTGACACTCTCTGACACTCTCAGACACTCTCTGACACTCTCTATCACTCTCTGACACTCTCTGACACTCTCTGACACTCTCAGACACTCTCAGACACTCTCTGACACTCTCAGACACTCTCCGACACTCTCTGACACTCTCTGACACTCTGTGACACTCTCTGACACTCTCTGACACTCTCAGACACTCTCTGACACTCTCTGACACTCTCAGACACTCTCTTTCACTCTCTGACACTCTCTGACACTCTCTGACACTCTCAGACACTCTCTGACACTCTCTGACACTCTCTATCACTCTCTGACACTCTCTGACACTCTCAGACACTCTCAGACACTCTCTGACACTCTCAGACACTCTCTGACACTCTCTGACACTCTCTGACACACTCTATCACTCTCTGACACTCTCTGACACTCTCTGACACTCTCAGACACTCTCTGACACTCTCAGACACTCGCTATCTCTCTCTGACACTCTCTGACACTCTCAGACACTCTCTGACACTCTCAGACACTCTCTGACACTCTCTGACACTCTCTGACACTCTCTATCACTCTCTGACACTCTCAGACACTCTGTGACACTCTCTATCACTCTCTGACACTCTCTGACACTCTCTGACTCTCTCTGACACTCTCTGACACTCTCTGACACTCTCAGACACTCTCTGACACTCTCTGACACTCTCTGTCACTCTCAGACTCTCTCAGACACTCTCTGACACTCTCAGACACTCTCAGACACTCTCTATCACTCTCTGACATTCTCTGACACTCTCAGACACTCTCAGACACTCTCTGACACTCTCAGACACTCTCAGACACTCTCTGACACTCTCTGACACTCTCGATCACTCTCTGACACTCTCTGACACTCTCAGACACTCTCTGACACTCTCAGACACTCACTATCACTCTCTGACACTCTCTATCACTCTCTGACACTCTCAGACACTCTCAGACACTCTCAGACACTCTCTGACACTCTCAGACACTCTCTGACACTCTCTGACACTCTCTATCACTCTCTGACACTCTCTGACACTCTCAGACACTCTCTGACACTCTCAGACACTCGCTATCACTCTCTGACACTCTCAGACACTCTCTAACACTCTCAGACACTCTCAGACACTCTCTGACACTCTCTATCACTCTCTGACACTCTCAGACACTCTGTGACACTCTCTATCACTCTCTGATACTCTCTGACACTCTCTGACTCTCTCTGACACTCTCTGACACTCTCTGACACTCTCAGACACTCTCTGACACTCTCAGACACTCTCTGACACTCTCTGTCACTCTCAGACACTCTCAGACACTCTCTGACACTCGCTATCACTCTCTGACACTCTCTGACACTCTCAGACACTCTCTAACACTCTCAGACACTCTCTGACACTCTGTGACACTCTCTATCACTCTCTGACACTCTCTGACACTCTCTGACTCTCTCTGACACTCTCTGACACTCTCTGACACTCTCAGACACTCTCTGACACTCTCAGACACTCTCTGACACTCTCTGTCACTCTCAGACACTCTCAGACACTCTCTGACATTCTCAGACACTCTCAGACACTCTCTGACACTCTCTGACAATCTCTATCACTCTCTGACACTCTCTGACACTCTCAGACACTCTCTGACACTCTCTGACAATCTCTATCACTCTCTGACAATCTCTATCACTCTCTGACAATCTCTGACACTCTCAGACACTCACTATCACTCTCTGACACTCTCTGACACTCTCAGACACTCTCTGACACTCTCAGACACACTCTGACACTCTCTGACAATCTCCATCACTCTCTGACATACTCTGACACTCTCTGACACTCTCAGACATTCTCTGACACACTCTGACACTCTCTATCACTCTCTGACACTCTCTGACACTCTCAGACACTCTCAGACACTCTCAGACACTCTCTGACACTCTCTGACAATCTCTATCACTCTCTGACACTCTCTGACACTCTCAGACACTCACTATCACTCTCTGACACTCTCTGACACTCTCGATCACTCTCTGACACTCTCTGACACTCTCAGACACTCTCTGACACTCTCAGACACTCACTATCACTCTCTGACACTCTCTGACACTCTCTGACAATCTCTATCACTCTCTGACACTCTCTGACACTCTCTGACACTCTCAGACATTCTCTGACACACTCTGACACTCTCTATCACTCTCTGACACTCTCTGACACTCTCAGACACTCTCAGACACACTCTGACACTCTCTGACACTCTCAGACACTCTCTGACACTCTCAGACACTCACTATCACTCTCTGACACTCTCTGACACTCTCAGACACTCTCTGACACTCTCTATCACTCTCTGACACTCTCTGACAATCTCTATCACTCTCTGACACTCTCTGACACTCTCTGACACTCTCAGACATTCTCTGACACACTCTGACACTCTCTATCACTCTCTGACACTCTCTGACACTCTCAGACACTCTCAGACACACTCTGACACTCTCTGACACTCTCAGACACTCTCTGACACTCTCAGACACTCTCAGACACTCTCTGACACTCTCTGACACTCTCGATCACTCTCTGACACTCTCAGACACTCTCTGACACTCTCAGACACTCACTATCACTCTCTGACACTCTCTGACACTCTCTGACAATCTCTATCACTCTCTGACACTCTCTGACACTCTCTGACACTCTCAGACATTCTCTGACACACTCTGACACTCTCTATCACTCTCTGACACTCTCTGACACTCTCAGACACTCTCAGACACACTCTGACACTCTCTGACACTCTCAGACACTCTCTGACACTCTCAGACACTCACTATCACTCTCTGACACTCTCTATCACTCTCTGACACTCTCTGACACTCTCAGACACTCTCAGACACTCTCTGACACTCTCAGACACTCTCTGACACTCTCTGACAATCTCTATCACTCTCTATCACTCTCTGACACTCTCTGACACTCTCAGACATTCTCTGACACACTCTGACACTCTCTATCACTCTCTGACACTCTCTGACACTCTCAGACACTCTCAGGCACACTCTGACACTCTCTGACACTCTCAGACACTCTCAGACACTCTCTGACACTCTCAGACACTCTCAGACACTCTCTGACACTCTCTGACACTCTCGATCACTCTCTGACACTCTCTGACACTCTCAGACACTCTCTGACACTCTCAGACACTCACTATCACTCTCTGACACTCTCTATCACTCTCTGACACTCTCTGACACTCTCAGACACTCTCAGACACTCTCTGACACTCTCAGACACTCTCTGACACTCTCTGACACTCTCTATCACTCACTGACACTCTCTGACACTCTCAGACACTCTCTGACACTCTCAGACACTCGCTATCACTCTCTGACACTCTCTGACACTCTCAGACTCTCTCTAACACTCTCAGACACTCTCAGACACTCTCTGACACTCTCTGACACTCTCTATCACTCTCTGACACTCTCAGACACTCTGTGACACTCTCTATCACTCTCTGACACTCTCTGACACTCTCTGACTCTCTCTGACACTCTCTGACACTCTCTGACACTCTCAGACACTCTCTGACACTCTCAGACACTCTCTGACACTCTCTGTCACTCTCAGACACTCTCAGACACTCTCTGACACTCGCTATCACTCTCTGACACTCTCTGACACTCTCAGACACTGTCTAACACTCTCTGACACTCTCAGACACTCTCTGACACTCTCAGACACTCTCTGACACTCTCTGTCACTCTCAGACACTCTCAGACACTCTCTGACACTCTCAGACACTCTCAGACACTCTCTGACACTCTCTGACAATCTCTATCACTCTCTGACACTCTCTGACACTCTCAGACACTCTCAGACACTCTCTGACACTCTCTGACAATCTCTATCACTCTCTGACACTCTCTGACACTCTCAGACACTCACTATCACTCTCTGACACTCTCTGACACTCTCAGACACTCTCTGACACTCTCTGACAATCTCTATCACTCTCTGACACTCTCTGACACTCTCTGACACTCTCAGACATTCTCTGACACACTCTGACACTCTCTATCACTCTCTGACACTCTCTGACACTCTCAGACACTCTCAGACACACTCTGACACTCTCAGACACTCACTATCACTCTCTGACACTCTCTGACACTCTCAGACACTCTCTGACACTCTCTGACAATCTCTATCACTCTCTGACACTCTCTGACACTCTCTGACACTCTCAGACATTCTCTGACACACTCTGACACTCTCTATCACTCTCTGACACTCTCTGACACTCTCAGACACTCTCAGACACACTCTGACACTCTCAGACACTCTCAGACACTCTCTGACACTCTCTGACACTCTCTATCACTCTCTGACACTCTCAGACACTCTCTGACACTCTCAGACACTCACTATCACTCTCTGACACTCTCTGACACTCTCAGACACTCTCTGACACTCTCAAACACTCTCAGACACTCTCTGACACTCTCTGACACTCTCTATCACTCTCTGACACTCTCTGACACTCTCAGACACTCTCTGACACTCTCTGACACTCTCTGACACTCTCTATCACTCTCTGACACTCTCTGATGCTCTCAGACACTCTCTGACACTCTCTGACACTCTCAGACACTCTCTATCACTCTCTGACACTCTCTGACACTCTCAGACACTCTCTGACACTCTCAAACACTCTCAGACACTCACTATCACTCTCTGACATTCTCTATCACTCTCTGACACTCTCTGACACTCTCAGACACTCTCAGACACTCTCTGACATTCTCAGACACTCTCTGACACTCTCTGACACTCTCAGACTCTCTCAGACACTCTCTGACACTCTCAGACACTCTCTGACACTCTCTGACACTCTCTGACACTCTCAGACACTCTCTGACACTCTCAGACACTCGCTATCACTCTCTGACACTCTCTGACACTCTCAGACACTCTCTAACACTCTCAGACACTCTCAGACACTCTCTGACACTCTCTGACACTCTCTATCACTCTCTGACACTCTCAGACACTCTGTGACACTCTCTATCACTCTCTGACACTCTCTGACACTCTCTGACTCTCTCTGACACTCTCTGACACTCTCTGACACTCTCAGACACTCTCTGACACTCTCAGACACTCTCTGACACTCTCTGTCACTCTCAGACACTCTCAGACACTCTCTGACACTCGCTATCACTCTCTGACACTCTATGACACTCTCAGACACTCTCTAACACTCTCAGACACTCTCAGACACTCTCTGACACTCTCTGACACTCTATCGCTCTCTGACACTCTCAGACACTCTGTGACACTCTCTATCACTCTCTGACACTCTCTGACACTCTCTGACTCTCTCTGACACTCTCTGACACTCTCTGACACTCTCAGACACTCTCTGACACTCTCAGACACTCTCTGACACTCTCTGTCACTCTCAGACACTCTCAGACACTCTCAGACACTCTCTGACACTCTCTGACAATCTCTATCACTCTCTGACACTCTCTGACACTCTCAGACACTCTCAGACACTCTCTGACACTCTCTGACAATCTCTATCACTCTCTGACACTCTCTGACACTCTCAGACACTCACTATCACTCTCTGACACTCTCTGACACTCTCTGACACTCTCAGACACTCTCTGACACTCTCAGACACTCTCTGACACTCTCTGACAATCTCTATCACTCTCTGACACTCTCTGACACTCTCTGACACTCTCAGACATTCTCTGACACACTCTGACACTCTCTATCACTCTCTGACACTCTCTGACACTCTCAGACACTCTCAGACACTCTCTGACACTCTCAGACACTCTCAGACACTCTCTGACACTCTCTGACACTCTCTATCACTCGCTGACACTCTCTGACACTCTCAGACACTCTCTGACACTATCAGACACTCACTATCACTCTCTGACACTCTCTGACACTCTCAGACACTCTCTGACACTGTCAAACACTCTCAGACACTCTCTGACACTCTCTGACACTCTCTATCACTCTCTGACACTCTCTGACACTCTCAGACACTCTCTGACACTCTCTGACACTCTCAGACACTCTCTGACACTCTCTGACACTCTCTGACACTCCCTATCACTCTCTGACACTCTCTGACACTCTCTATCACTCTCTGACATTCTCTGACACTCTCAGGCACTCTCTGACACTCTCTGACACTCTCAGACACTCTCTATCACTCTCTGACACTCTCTGACACTCTCAGACACTCTCTGACACTCTCAAACACTCTCAGACACTCTCTGACACTCTCTGACACGCTCTATCACTCTCTGACACTCTCTGACACTCACAGACACTCTCTGACACTCTCTGACACTCTCAGACACTCTCTGACACTCTCTGACACTCTCTGACACTCTCTATCACTCTCTGACATTCTCTGACACTCTCAGACACTCTCTGACACTCTCTGACACTCTCAGACACTCTCTATCACTCTCTGACACCCTCTGACACTCTCAGACACTCTCTGACACTCTCTGACACTCTCGGACACTCTCTGACACTCTCTGACACTCTCTGACACTCTCTGACACCCTCTATCACTCTCTGACACTCTCTGACACTCTCAGACACTCTCTGACAATCTCAGACACACTCTGACACTCTCTGACAATCTCTATCACTTTCTGACACTCTCAGACACTCTCTGACACTCTCTGACACTCTCTGACACACTCTGACACTCTCTGACACTCTCAGACACTCTCAGACACTCTCTGACACTCTCAGACACTCTCAGACACTCTCTGACACTCTCTATCAGTCTCTGACACTCTCTGACACTCTCAGACACTCTCTGACAGTCTCAGACACTCACTATCACAATCTGACACTCTCTGACACTCTCTGACACTCTCTATCACTCTCTGACACTCTCTGACACTCTCTGACACTCTCTGACACTCTCTGACACTCTATATCACTCTCTGACACTCTCTGACACTCTCTGACACTCTCTATCACTCTCTGACACTCTCTGACACTCTCTGACACTCTCTGACACTCTCTGACACTCTCTGACACTCTCTATCACTCTCTGACACTCTCTGACACTCTCTGACACTCTCTGACACTCTCAGACACTCTCTGACACTCTCTGACACTCTATATCACTCTCTGACACTCTCTGACACTCTCTGACACTCTCTATCACTCTCTGACACTCTCTGACACTCTCAGACACTCTCTGACACTCTCTGACACTCTCAGACACTCTCTGACACTCTCAAACACTCTCAGACACTCTCTGACACTCTCTGACACTCTCTATCACTCTCAGACACTCTCTGACACTCTCAGACACTCACTATCACAATCTGACACTCTCTGACACTCTCTGACACTCTCTGACACTCTCTATCACTCTCTGACACTCTCTGACACTCTCTGACACTCTCTGACACTCTCTGACACTCTCAGACACTCTCTGACACTCTATATCACTCTCTGACACTCTCTGACACTCTCTGACACTCTCTATCACTCTCTGACACTCTCTGACACTCTCAGACACTCTCTGACACTCTCTGACACTCTCTGACACTCTCTGACACTCTCTATCACTCTCTGACACTCTCTGACACTCTCTGACACTCTCTGACACTCTCAGACACTCTCTGACACTCTCTGACACTCTATATCACTCTCTGACACTCTCTGACACTCTCTGACACTCTCTATCACTCTCTGACACTCTCTGACACTCTCAGACACTCTCTGACACTCTCTGACACTCTCAGACACTCTCTGACACTCTCAAACACTCTCAGACACTCTCTGACACTCTCTGACACTCTCTATCACTCTCAGACACTCTCTGACACTCTCTGACACTCTCAGACACTCTCTGACACTCTCAAACACTCTCAGACACTCTCTGACACTCTCTGACACTCTCTATCACTCTCAGACACTCTCTGACACTCTCTGACACTCTCTGACACTCTCTATCACTCTCTGACACTCTCTGACACTCTCTATCACTCTCTGACATTCTCTGACACTCTCAGACACTCTCTGACACTCTCTGACACTCTCAGACACTCTCTATCACTCTCTGACACTCTCTGACACTCTCAGACACTCTCTGACACTCTCTGACACTCTCGGACACTCTCTGACACTCTCTGACACTCTCAGACACTCTCTGACACTCTCTGACACCCTCTATCACTCTCTGACACTCTCTGACACTCTCAGACACTCTCTGACAATCTCAGACACTCTCTGACACTCTCTGACAATCTCTATCACTCTCTGACACTCTCAGACACTCTCTGACACTCTCTGACACTCTCTGACACACTCTGACACTCTCTGACACTCTCAGACACTCTCAGACACTCTCTGACACTCTCTGACACTCTCAGACACTCTCTGACACTCTCTATCACTCACTGACACTCTCTGACACTCTCAGACACTCTCTGACAATCTCAGACACTCTCTGACAATCTCTATCACTCTCTGACACTCTCAGACACTCTCAGACACTCTCAGACACTCTCTGACACTCTCAGACACTCTCAGACACTCTCTGACACTCTCAGACACTCTCAGACACTCTCTGACACTCTCTGACACTCTCTATCACTCGCTGACACTCTCTGACACTCTCAGACACTCTCTGACACTCTCAGACACTCACTATCACTCTCTGACACTCTCTGACACTCTCAGACACTCTCTGACACTCTCAAACACTCTCAGACACTCTCTGACACTCTCTGACACTCTCAGACACTCTCTGACACTCTCTGACACTCTCTGACACTCTCTATCACTCTCTGACACTCTCTGACACTCTCTATCACTCTCTGACACTCTCAGACACTCACTATCACACTCTGACACTCTCTGACACTCTCTATCACTCTCTGACACTCTCAGACACTCTCTGACACTCACTATCACACTCTGACACTCTCTGACACTCTCAGACACTCTCTGACACTCTCTGACACTCTCTGACACTCTCTATCACTCTCTGACACTCTCTGACACTCTCAGACACTCTCTGACACTCTCTGACACTCTCAGACACTCTCTGACACTCTCTGACACTCTCTATCACTCTCTGACACTCTCTGACACTCTCTGACACTCTCTGACACTCTCTATCACTCTCTGACACTCTCTGACACTCTCAGACACTCTCTGTCACTCTCTGACACTCTCAGACACTCTCTGACACTCTCAGACACTCTCTGACACTCTCTGTCACTCTCAGACACTCTCAGACACTCTCTGACACTCTCAGACACTCTCTGACACTCTCTGACACTCTCAGACACTCTCTGACACTCTCTGACACCCTCTATCACTCTCTGACACTCTCTGACACTCTCAGACACTCTCTGACAATCTCAGACACTCTCTGACACTCTCTGACAATCTCTATCACTCTCTGACACTCTCAGACACTCTCTGACACTCTCTGACACTCTCTGACACACTCTGACACTCTCTGACACTCTCAGACACTCTCAGACACTCTCTGACACTCACTATCACACTCTGACACTCTCTGACACTCTCAGACACTCTCTGACACTCTCTGACACTCTCTGACACTCTCTATCACTCTCTGACACTCTCTGACACTCTCAGACACTCTCTGACACTCTCTGACACTCTCAGACACTCTCTGACACTCTCTGACACTCTCTATCACTCTCTGACACTCTCTGACACTCTCTGACACTCTCTGACACTCTCTATCACTCTCTGACACTCTCTGACACTCTCAGACACTCTCTGTCACTCTCTGACACTCTCAGACACTCTCTGACACTCTCAGACACTCTCTGACACTCTCTGTCACTCTCAGACACTCTCAGACACTCTCTGACACTCTCAGACACTCTCTGACACTCTCTGACACTCTCAGACACTCTCTGACACTCTCTGACACCCTCTATCACTCTCTGACACTCTCTGACACTCTCAGACACTCTCTGACAATCTCAGACACTCTCTGACACTCTCTGACAATCTCTATCACTCTCTGACACTCTCAGACACTCTCTGACACTCTCTGACACTCTCTGACACACTCTGACACTCTCTGACACTCTCAGACACTCTCAGACACTCTCTGACACTCTCTGACACTCTCAGACACTCTCTGACACTCTCTATCACTCACTGACACTCTCTGACACTCTCAGACACTCTCTGACAATCTCAGACACTCTCTGACACTCTCTGACAATCTCTATCACTCTCTGACACTCTCAGACACTCTCAGACACTCTCAGACACTCTCTGACACTCTCAGACACTCTCAGACACTCTCTGACACTCTCAGACACTCTCAGACACTCTCTGACACTCTCTGACACTCTCTATCACTCGCTGACACTCTCTGACACTCTCAGACACTCTCTGACACTCTCAGACACTCACTATCACTCTCTGACACTCTCTGACACTCTCAGACACTCTCTGACACTCTCAAACACTCTCAGACACTCTCTGACACTCTCTGACACTCTCAGACACTCTCTGACACTCTCTGACACTCTCTGACACTCTCTATCACTCTCTGACACTCTCTGACACTCTCTATCACTCTCTGACACTCTCAGACACTCACTATCACACTCTGACACTCTCTGACACTCTCTATCACTCTCTGACACTCTCAGACACTCTCTGACACTCACTATCACACTCTGACACTCTCTGACACTCTCAGACACTCTCTGACACTCTCTGACACTCTCTGACACTCTCTATCACTCTCTGACACTCTCTGACACTCTCAGACACTCTCTGACACTCTCTGACACTCTCAGACACTCTCTGACACTCTCTGACACTCTCTATCACTCTCTGACACTCTCTGACACTCTCTGACACTCTCTGACACTCTCTGACACTCTCTGACACTCTCTATCACTCGCTGACACTCTCTGACACTCTCAGACACTCTCTGACACTCTCAGACACTCACTATCACTCTCTGACACTCTCTGACACTCTCAGACACTCTCTGACACTCTCAAACACTCTCAGACACTCTCTGACACTCTCTGACACTCTCAGACACTCTCTGACACTCTCTGACACTCTCTGACACTCTCTATCACTCTCTGACACTCTCTGACACTCTCTATCACTCTCTGACACTCTCAGACACTCACTATCACACTCTGACACTCTCTGACACTCTCTATCACTCTCTGACACTCTCAGACACTCTCTGACACTCACTATCACACTCTGACACTCTCTGACACTCTCAGACACTCTCTGACACTCTCTGACACTCTCTGACACTCTCTATCACTCTCTGACACTCTCTGACACTCTCAGACACTCTCTGACACTCTCTGACACTCTCAGACACTCTCTGACACTCTCTGACACTCTCTATCACTCTCTGACACTCTCTGACACTCTCTGACACTCTCTGACACTCTCTATCACTCTCTGACACTCTCTGACACTCTCAGACACTCTCTGACACTCTCTGACACTCTCAGACACTCTCTGACACTCTCAGACACTCTCTGACACTCTCTGTCACTCTCAGACACTCTCAGACACTCTCTGACACTCTCAGACACTCTCAGACACTCTCAGACACTCTCTGACACTCTCTGACAATCTCTATCACTCTCTGACACTCTCAGACACTCTCTGACAATCTCAGACACTCTCTGACAATCTCTATCACTCTCTGACACTCTCTATCACTCTCTGACACTCTCTGACACTCTCTGACACTCTCTGACACTCTCAGACACTCTCTGACACTCTCTGACACTCTCAGACACTCTCTGACACTCTCTATCACTCTCTGACACTCTCTGACACTCTCTATCACTCTCTGACACTCTCTGACACTCTCTATCACTCTCTGACATTCTCTGACACTCTCAGACACTCTCTGACACTCTCTGACACTCTCAGACACTCTCTATCACTCTCTGACACCCTCTGACACTCTCAGACACTCTCTGACACTCTCTGACACTCTCGGACACTCTCTGACACTCTCTGACACTCTCAGACACTCTCTGACACTCTCTGACACCCTCTATCACTCTCTGACACTCTCTGACACTCTCAGACACTCTCTGACAATCTCAGACACACTCTGACACTCTCTGACAATCTCTATCACTTTCTGACACTCTCAGACACTCTCTGACACTCTCTGACACTCTCTGACACACTCTGACACTCTCTGACACTCTCAGACACTCTCAGACACTCTCTGACACTCTCAGACACTCTCAGACACTCTCTGACACTCTCTATCTCTCTCTGACACTCTCTGACACTCTCAGACACTCTCTGACACTCTCTGACACTCTATATCACTCTCTGACACTCTCTGACTCTCTCTGACACTCTCTATCACTCTCTGACACTCTCTGACACTCTCAGACACTCTCTGACACTCTCTGACACTCTCAGACACTCTCTGACACTCTCAAACACTCTCAGACACTCTCTGACACTCTCTGACACTCTCTATCACTCTCAGACACTCTCTGACACTCTCTGACACTCTCAGACACTCTCTGACACTCTCAAACACTCTCAGACACTCTCTGACACTCTCTGACACTCTCTATCACTCTCAGACACTCTCTGACACTCTCTGACACTCTCTATCACTCTCTGACACTCTCTGACACTCTCTATCACTCTCTGACATTCTCTGACACTCTCAGACACTCTCTGACACTCTCTGACACTCTCAGACACTCTCTATCACTCTCTGACACTCTCTGACACTCTCAGACACTCTCTGACACTCTCGGACACTCTCTGACACTCTCTGACACTCTCTGACACTCTCTGACACTCTCTGACACCCTCTATCACTCTCTGACACTCTCTGACACTCTCAGACACTCTCTGACAATCTCAGACACTCTCAGACACTCTCTGACAATCTCTATCACTCTCTGACACTCTCAGACACTCTCTGACACTCTCTGACACTCTCTGACACACTCTGACACTCTCTGACACTCTCAGACACTCTCAGACACTCTCTGACACTCTCTGACACTCTCAGACACTCTCTGACACTCTCTATCACTCTCTGACACTCTCTGACACTCTCAGACACTCTCTGACACTCTCAGACACTCACTATCACACTCTGACACTCTCTGACACTCTCAGACACTCTCTGACACTCTCTGACACTCTCTGACACTCTCTATCACTCTCTGACACTCTCTGACACTCTCAGACACTCTCTGACACTCTCTGACACTCTCTGACACTCTCTGACACTCTCTATCACTCTCTGACACTCTCTGACACTCTCTGACACTCTCTATCACTCTCTGACACTCTCTGACACTCTCAGACACTCTCTGACACTCTCTGACACTCTCAGACACTCTCTGACACTCTCTATCACTCTCTGACACTCTCTGACACTCTCAGACACTCTCTGACACTCACTATCACACTCTGACACTCTCTGACACTCTCTATCACTCTCTGACACTCTCTGACACTCTCAGACACTCTCTGACACTCTCAGACACTCACTATCACACTCTGACACTCTCTGACACTCTCAGACACTCTCTGACACTCTCTGACACTCTCTGACACTCTCTATCACTCTCTGACACTCTCTGACACTCTCTGACACTCTCTATCACTCTCTGACACTCTCTGACACTCTCAGACACTCTCTGACACTCTCTGACACTCTCAGACACTCTCTGACACTCTCTGACACTCTCTATCACTCTCTGACACTCTCTGACACTCTCAGACACTCTCTGACACTCTCAGACACTCTCTATCACTCTCTGACACTCCCTGACACTCTCTGACACTCTCTATCACTCTCTGACACTCTCTGACACTCTCTATCACTCTCTGACACTCTCTGACACTCTCAGACACTCTCTGACACTCTCTGACACTCTCTGACACTCTCTATCACTCTCTGACACTCTCTGACACTCTCAGACACTCTCTGACACTCTCTGACACTCTCAGACACTCTCTGACACTCTCTGACACTCTCAGACACTCTCTGACACTCTCTGACACTCTCTATCACTCTCTGACACTCCCTGACACTCTCTGACACTCTCTATCACTCTCTGACACTCTCTGACACTCTCTATCACTCTCTGACACTCTCAGACACTCTCTGACACTCTCTATCACTCTCTGACACTCTCTGACACTCTCAGACACTCTCTGACACTCTCTGACACTCTCTATCACTCTCTGACACTCCCTGACACTCTCTGACACTCTCTATCACTCTCTGACACTCTCTGACACTCTCTATCACTCTCTGACACTCTCTGACACTCTCAGACACTCTCTGACACTCTCTGACACTCTCTGACACTCTCTATCACTCTCTGACACTCTCTGACACTCTCAGACACTCTCTGACACTCTCTGACACTCTCAGACACTCTCTGACACTCTCTGACACTCTCTATCACTCTCTGACACTCTCTGACACTCTCTATCACTCTCTGACACTCTCTGACACTCTCTGACACTCTCTATCACTCTCTGACACTCTCAGACACTCACTATCACACTCTGACACTCTCTGAAACTCTCTATCACTCTCTGACACTCTCAGACACTCTCTGACACTCACTATCACACTCTGACACTCTCTGACACTCTCAGACACTCTCTGACACTCTCTGACACTCTCTGACACTCTCTATCACTCTCTGACACTCTCTGACACTCTCTATCACTCTCTGACACTCTCAGACACTCACTATCACACTCTGACACTCTCTGACACTCTCTATCACTCTCTGACACTCTCAGACACTCTCTGACACTCACTATCACACTCTGACACTCTCTGACACTCTCAGACACTCTCTGACACTCTCTGACACTCTCTGACACTCTCTATCACTCTCTGACACTCTCTGACACTCTCAGACACTCTCTGACACTCTCTGACACTCTCAGACACTCTCTGACACTCTCTGACACTCTCTATCACTCTCTGACACTCTCTGACACTCTCTGACACTCTCTGACACTCTCTATCACTCTCTGACACTCTCTGACACTCTCAGACACTCTCTGACACTCTCTGACACTCTCAGACACTCTCTGACACTCTCTGACACTCTCAGACACTCTCTGACACTCTCAGACACTCTCTGACACTCTCTGTCACTCTCAGACACTCTCAGACACTCTCTGACACTCTCAGACACTCTCAGACACTCTCTGACACTCTCTGACAATCTCTATCACTCTCTGACACTCTCTGACACTCTCAGACACTCTCTGACAATCTCAGACACTCTCTGACACTCACTATCACACTCTGACACTCTCTGACACTCTCTGACACTCTCTGACACTCTCTGACACTCTCTATCACTCTCTGACACTCTCTGACACTCTCTGACACTCTCAGACACTCTCTGACACTCTCTGACACCCTCTATCACTCTCTGACACTCTCTGACACTCTCAGACACTCTCTGACAATCTCAGACACTCTCTGACACTCTCTGACAATCTCTATCACTCTCTGACACTCTCAGACACTCTCTGACACTCTCTGAAACTCTCTGACACCCTCTATCACTCTCTGACACTCTCTGACACTCTAAGACACTCTCTGACAATCTCAGACACTCTCTGACGCTCTCTGACAATCTCTATCACTCTCTGACACTCTCAGACACTCTCTGACACTCTCTGACACTCTCTGACACACTCTGACACTCTCTGACACTCTCAGACACTCTCAGACACTCTCTGACACTCTCTGACACTCTCTGACACTCTCTATCACTCTCTGACACTCTCTGACACTCTCAGACACTCTCAGACACTCTCTGACACTCTCTGACACTCTATATCACTCTCTGACACTCTCTGACACTCTCTGACACTCTCTATCACTCTCTGACACTCTCTGACACTCTCTGACACTCTCTATCACTCTCTGACACTCTCTGACACTCTCTGACACTCTCAGACACTCTCTGACACTCTCTGACACCCTCTATCACTCTCTGACACTCTCTGACACTCTCAGACACTCTCTGACAATCTCAGAGACTCTCTGCCACTCTCTGACAATCTCTATCACTCTCTGACACTCTCAGACACTCTCTGACACTCTCTGACACTCTCTGACACACTCTGACACTCTCTGACACTCTCAGACACTCTCAGACACTCTCTGACACTCTCTGACACTCTCTGACACTCTCTATCACTCTCTGACACTCTCAGACACTCACTATCACTCTCTGACACTCTCTGACACTCTCAGACACTCTCTGACACTCTCTGACACTCTCTATCACTCTCTGACACTCTCTGACACTCTCTGACACTCTCTGACACTCTCAGACACTCTCTGACACTCTCTGACACTCTCTATCACTCTCTGACACTCTCTGACACTCTCAGACACTCTCTGACACTCTCTGACACCCTCTATCACTCTCTGACACACTCTGACACTCTCTGACACTCTCAGACACTCTCTGACAATCTCAGACACTCACTATCACTCTCTGACACTCTCAGACACTCACTATCACTCTCTGACACTCTCTGACACACTCAGACACTCTCTGACAGTCTCTGACACTCTCTGACACTCTCTATCACTCTCTGACACTCTCTGACACTCTCAGACACTCTCTGACACTCTCAGCCACTCTCTGACACTCTCTATCACTCTCTGACACTCTCTGACACTCTCTGACACTCTCTATCACTCTCTGACACTCTCTGACACTCTCAGACACTCTCTGACACTCTCTGACACTCTCAGACACTCTCTGACACTCTCTGACACTCTCTATCACTCTCTGACACTCTCTGACACTCTCTGACACTCTCGGACACTCTCTGACACTCTCTGACACTCTCAGACACTCTCTGACACTCTCTGACACTCTCAGACACTCTCTGACACTCTCTGACACTCTCTATCACTCTCTGACACTCTCTGACACTCTCGGACACTCTCTGACACTCTCTGACACTCTCTATCACTCTCTGACACTCTCTGACACTCTCAGACACTCTCTGACACTCTCTGACACCCTCTATCACTCTCTGACACTCTCTGACACTCTCTGACACTCTCTGACAATCTCAGACACTCACTATCACTCTCTGACACTCTCAGACACTCACTATCACTCTCTGACACTCTCAGACACTGTCTGACTCTCTCTGACTCTCTCTGACACTCTCAGACACTCTCTGACACTCTCTGACACTCTGTATCACTCTCTGACACTCTCTGACACTCTCTGACACCCTCTATCACTCTCTGACACTCTCTGACACTCTCTGACACTCTCAGACACTCTCTGACTATCTCAGACACTCACTATCACTCTCTGACACTCTCAGACACTGTCTGACTCTCTCTGACTCTCTCTGACACTCTCAGACACTCTCAGACACTCTCTGACACTCTCTGACACTCTCAGACACTCTCCGACACTCTCTGACACTCTCTGACACTCTCTATCACTCTCTGACACTCTCTGACACTCTCAGACACTCTCTGACACTCTCTGACACCCTCTATCACTCTCTGACACTCTCTGACACTCTCTGACACTCTCAGACACTCTCTGACAATCTCAGACACTCACTATCACTCTCTGACACTCTCAGACACTCACTATCACTCTCTGACACTCTCAGACACTGTCTGACTCTCTCTGACTCTCTCTGACACTCTCTGACACTCTCAGACACTCTCTGACACTCTCTGACACTCTCTGACACTCTCAGACACTCTCTGACACTCTCAGACACTCACTATCACTCTCTGACACTCTCTGACACTCTCAGACACTCTCTGACACTCTCTGACAATCTCAGACACTCACTATCACTCTCTGACACTCTCAGACACTCACTATCACTCTCTGACACTCCCAGACACTGTCTGACTCTCTCTGACTCTCTCTGACACTCTCAGACACTCTCAGACACTCTCTGACACTCTCTGACACTCTCAGACACTCTCCGACACTCTCTGACACTCTCTGACACTCTCTATCACTCTCTGACACTCTCTGACACTCTCAGACACTCTCTGACACTCTCTGACACCCTCTATCACTCTCTGACACTCTCTGACACTCTCTGACACTCTCAGACACTCTCTGACAATCTCAGACACTCACTATCACTCTCTGACACTCTCAGACACTCACTATCACTCTCTGACACTCTCTGACACTCTCTATCACTCTCTGACACTCTCTGACACTCTCAGACACTCTCTGACACTCTCAGACACTCTCTGACACTCTCTGACACTCTCTATCACTCTCTGACACTCTCTGACACTCTCAGACACTCTCTGACACTCTCTGACACCCTCTATCACTCTCTGACACACTCTGACACTCTCTGACACTCTCAGACACTCTCTGACAATCTCAGACACTCACTATCACTCTCTGACACTCTCAGACACTCACTATCACTCTCTGACACTCTCTGACACTCTCAGACACTCTCTGACACTCTCTGACACTCTCTGACACTCTCTATCACTCTCTGACACTCTCTGACACCCTCTATCACTCTCTGACACTCTCTGACACTCTCAGACACTCTCTGACACTCTCTGACACTCTCTGACACTCTCTATCACTCTCTGACACTCTCTGACACTCTCAGACACTCTCTGACACTCTCAGACACTCTCTGACACTCTCTGACACTCTCTATCAGTCTCTGACACTCTCTGACACTCTCTGACACTCTCTGACACTCTCTGACACTCTCTATCACTCTCTGACACTCTCTGACACTCTCAGACACTCTCTGACACTCTCTGACACTCTCAGACACTCTCTGACACTCTCTATCACTCTCTGACACTCTCTGACACTCTCTGACACTCTCTATCACTCTCTGACACTCTCTGACACTCTCAGACACTCTCTGACACTCTCTGACACTCTCAGACACTCTCTGACACTCTCTGACACTCTCTGACACTCTCTATCACTCTCTGACACTCTCTGACACTCTCTGACACTCTCTGACACTCTCTGACACCCTCTATCACTCTCTGACACTCTCTGACACTCTCTGACACTCTCAGACACTCTCTGACAATCTCAGACACTCTCTGACACTCTCGGACACTCTCTGACACTCTCTGACACTCTCAGACACTCTCTGACACTCTCTATCACTCTCTGACACTCTCTGACACTCTCTGACACTCTCTATCACTCTCTGACACTCTCTGACACTCTCAGACACTCTCTGACACTCTCTGACACTCTCAGACACTCTCTGACACTCTCTGACACTCTCTGACACTCTCTATCACTCTCTGACACTCTCTGACACTCTCTGACACTCTCTGACACTCTCTGACACTCTCGGACACTCTCTGACACTCTCTGACACTCTCTATCACTCTCTGACACTCTCTGACACTCTCAGACACTCTCTGACACTCTCTGACACCCTCTATCACTCTCTGACACTCTCTGACACTCTCTGACACTCTCTGACAATCTCAGACACTCACTATCACTCTCTGACACTCTCAGACACTCACTATCACTCTCTGACACTCTCAGACACTGTCTGACTCTCTCTGACTCTCTCTGACACTCTCAGACACTCTCTGACACTCTCTGACACTCTGTATCACTCTCTGACACTCTCTGACACTCTCTGACACCCTCTATCACTCTCTGACACTCTCTGACACTCTCTGACACTCTCAGACACTCTCTGACTATCTCAGACACTCACTATCACTCTCTGACACTCTCAGACACTGTCTGACTCTCTCTGACTCTCTCTGACACTCTCAGACACTCTCAGACACTCTCTGACACTCTCTGACACTCTCAGACACTCTCCGACACTCTCTGACACTCTCTGACACTCTCTATCACTCTCTGACACTCTCTGACACTCTCAGACACTCTCTGACACTCTCTGACACCCTCTATCACTCTCTGACACTCTCTGACACTCTCTGACACTCTCAGACACTCTCTGACAATCTCAGACACTCACTATCACTCTCTGACACTCTCAGACACTCACTATCACTCTCTGACACTCTCAGACACTGTCTGACTCTCTCTGACTCTCTCTGACACTCTCTGACACTCTCAGACACTCTCTGACACTCTCTGACACTCTCTGACACTCTCAGACACTCTCTGACACTCTCAGACACTCACTATCACTCTCTGACACTCTCTGACACTCTCAGACACTCTCTGACACTCTCTGACAATCTCAGACACTCACTATCACTCTCTGACACTCTCTGACACTCTCAGACACTCTCTGACACTCTCTGACAATCTCAGACACTCACTATCACTCTCTGACACTCTCAGACACTCACTATCACTCTCTGACACTCCCAGACACTGTCTGACTCTCTCTGACTCTCTCTGACACTCTCAGACACTCTCAGACACTCTCTGACACTCTCTGACACTCTCAGACACTCTCCGACACTCTCTGACACTCTCTGACACTCTCTATCACTCTCTGACACTCTCTGACACTCTCAGACACTCTCTGACACTCTCTGACACCCTCTATCACTCTCTGACACTCTCTGACACTCTCTGACACTCTCAGACACTCTCTGACAATCTCAGACACTCACTATCACTCTCTGACACTCTCAGACACTCACTATCACTCTCTGACACTCTCTGACACTCTCTATCACTCTCTGACACTCTCTGACACTCTCAGACACTCTCTGACACTCTCAGACACTCTCTGACACTCTCTGACACTCTCTATCACTCTCTGACACTCTCTGACACTCTCAGACACTCTCTGACACTCTCTGACACCCTCTATCACTCTCTGACACACTCTGACACTCTCTGACACTCTCAGACACTCTCTGACAATCTCAGACACTCACTATCACTCTCTGACACTCTCAGACACTCACTATCACTCTCTGACACTCTCTGACACTCTCAGACACTCTCTGACACTCTCTGACACTCTCTGACACTCTCTATCACTCTCTGACACTCTCTGACACCCTCTATCACTCTCTGACACTCTCTGACACTCTCAGACACTCTCTGACACTCTCTGACACTCTCTGACAATCTCAGACACTCACTATCACTCTCTGACACTCTCAGACACTCACTATCACTCTCTGACACTCTCTGACACTCTCAGACACTCTCTGACTATCTCAGACACTCACTATCACTCTCTGACACTCTCAGACACTGTCTGACTCTCTCTGACTCTCTCTGACACTCTCAGACACTCTCAGACACTCTCTGACACTCTCTGACACTCTCAGACACTCTCCGACACTCTCTGACACTCTCTGACACTCTCTATCACTCTCTGACACTCTCTGACACTCTCAGACACTCTCTGACACTCTCTGACACCCTCTATCACTCTCTGACACTCTCTGACACTCTCTGACACTCTCAGACACTCTCTGACAATCTCAGACACTCACTATCACTCTCTGACACTCTCAGACACTCACTATCACTCTCTGACACTCTCAGACACTGTCTGACTCTCTCTGACTCTCTCTGACACTCTCTGACACTCTCAGACACTCTCTGACACTCTCTGACACTCTCTGACACTCTCAGACACTCTCTGACTCTCTCAGACACTCACTATCACTCTCTGACACTCTCTGACACTCTCAGACACTCTCTGACACTCTCTGACAATCTCAGACACTCACTATCACTCTCTGACACTCTCTGACACTCTCAGACACTCTCTGACACTCTCTGACAATCTCAGACACTCACTATCACTCTCTGACACTCTCAGACACTCACTATCACTCTCTGACACTCCCAGACACTGTCTGACTCTCTCTGACTCTCTCTGACACTCTCAGACACTCTCAGACACTCTCTGACACTCTCTGACACTCTCAGACACTCTCCGACACTCTCTGACACTCTCTGACACTCTCTATCACTCTCTGACACTCTCTGACACTCTCAGACACTCTCTGACACTCTCTGACACCCTCTATCACTCTCTGACACTCTCTGACACTCTCTGACACTCTCAGACACTCTCTGACAATCTCAGACACTCACTATCACTCTCTGACACTCTCAGACACTCACTATCACTCTCTGACACTCTCTGACACTCTCTATCACTCTCTGACACTCTCTGACACTCTCAGACACTCTCTGACACTCTCAGACACTCTCTGACACTCTCTGACACTCTCTATCACTCTCTGACACTCTCTGACACTCTCAGACACTCTCTGACACTCTCTGACACCCTCTATCACTCTCTGACACACTCTGACACTCTCTGACACTCTCAGACACTCTCTGACAATCTCAGACACTCACTATCACTCTCTGACACTCTCAGACACTCACTATCACTCTCTGACACTCTCTGACACTCTCAGACACTCTCTGACACTCTCTGACACTCTCTGACACTCTCTATCACTCTCTGACACTCTCTGACACCCTCTATCACTCTCTGACACTCTCTGACACTCTCAGACACTCTCTGACACTCTCTGACACTCTCTGACACTCTCTATCACTCTCTGACACTCTCTGACACTCTCAGACACTCTCTGACACTCTCTGACACTCTCAGACACTCTCTGACACTCTCTGACACTCTCTATCACTCTCTGACACTCTCTGACACTCTCTGACACTCTCTGACACTCTCTATCACTCTCTGACACTCTCTGACACTCTCAGACACTCTCTGACACTCTCTGACACTCTCAGACACTCTCTGACACTCTCTATCACTCTCTGACACTCTCTGACACTCTCTGACACTCTCTATCACTCTCTGACACTCTCTGACACTCTCAGACACTCTCTGACACTCTCTGACACTCTCAGACACTCTCTGACACTCTCTGACACTCTCTGACACTCTCTATCACTCTCTGACACTCTCTGACACTCTCTGACACTCTCTGACACCCTCTATCACTCTCTGACACTCTCTGACACTCTCTGACACTCTCAGACACTCTCTGACAATCTCAGACACTCTCTGACACTCTCAGACACTCTCTGACACTCTCTGACACTCTCAGACACTCTCTGACACTCTCTATCACTCTCTGACACTCTCTGACACTCTCTGACACTCTCTATCACTCTCTGACACTCTCTGACACTCTCAGACACTCTCTGACACTCTCTGACACTCACAGACACTCTCTGACACTCTCTGACACTCTCTGACACTCTCTATCACTCTCTGACACTCTCTGACACTCTCTGACACTCTCTGACACTCTCTGACACCCTCTATCACTCTCTGACACTCTCTGACACTCTCTGACACTCTCAGACACTCTCTGACAATCTCAGACACTCACTATCACTCTCTGACACTCTCAGACACTCACTATCACTCTCTGACACTCTCTGACACTCTCAGACACTCTCTGACACTCTCTGACACTCTCTGACACTCTCTATCACTCTCTGACACTCTCTGACACTCTCAGACACTCTCTGACACTCTCTGACACTCTCAGACACTCTCTGACACTCTCTATCACTCTCTGACACTCTCTGACACTCTCTATCACTCTCTGACACTCTCTGACACTCTCAGACACTCTCTGACACTCTCAGACACTCTCTGACACTCTCTATCACTCTCTGACACTCTCTGACACTCTCTGACACTCTCTATCACTCTCTGACACTCTCTGACACTCTCAGACACTCTCTGACACTCTCTATCACTCTCTGACACTCTCTGACACTCTCAGACACTCTCTGACACTCTCTGACACCCTCTATCACTCTCTGACACTCTCTGACACTCTCTGACACTCTCAGACACTCTCTGACAATCTCAGACACTCACTATCACTCTCTGACACTCTCAGACACTCACTATCACTCTCTGACACTCTCAGACACTGTCTGACTCTCTCTGACTCTCTCTGACACTCTCTGACACTCTCAGACACTCTCTGACACTCTCTGACACTCTCTGACACTCTCAGACAATCTCAGACACTCACTATCACTCTCTGACACTCTCAGACACTCACTATCACTCTCTGACACTCTCAGACACTGTCTGACTCTCTCTGACTCTCTCTGACACTCTCTGACACTCTCAGACACTCTCTGACACTCTCTGACACTCTCTGACACTCTCAGACACTCTCTGACACTCTCAGACACTCACTATCACTCTCTGACACTCTCTGACACTCTCAGACACTCTCTGACACTCTCTGACAATCTCAGACACTCACTATCACTCTCTGACACTCTCAGACACTCACTATCACTCTCTGACACTCCCAGACACTGTCTGACTCTCTCTGACTCTCTCTGACACTCTCAGACACTCTCTGACACTCTCTGACACTCTCAGACACTCTCCGACACTCTCTGACACTCTCTGACACTCTCTATCACTCTCTGACACTCTCTGACACTCTCAGACACTCTCTGACACTCTCTGACACCCTCTATCACTCTCTGACACTCTCTGACACTCTCTGACACTCTCAGACACTCTCTGACAATCTCAGACACTCACTATCACTCTCTGACACTCTCAGACACTCACTATCACTCTCTGACACTCTCAGACACTGTCTGACTCTCTCTGACTCTCTCTGACACTCTCTGACACTCTCAGACACTCTCTGACACTCTCTATCACTCTCTGACACTCTCTGACACTCTCAGACACTCTCTGACACTCTCAGACACTCACTATCACTCTCTGACACTCTCTGACACTCTCTGACACTCTCTGACACTCTCAGACACTCTCTGACACTCTCAGACACTCTCTATCACTCTCTGACACTCTCTGACACTCTCAGACACTCTCTGACACTCTCAGACACTCTCTGACACTCTCTGACACTCTCAGACACTCTCTGACACTCTCTGACACTCTCTATCACTCTCTGACACTCTCTGACACTCTCTGACACTATCTATCACTCTCTGACACTCTCTGACACTCTCTGACACTCTCTACCACTCTCTGACACTCTCTGACACTCTCTGACACTCTCTATCACTCTCTGACACTCTCTGACACTCTCTATCACTCTCTGAAACTCTCTGACACTCTCAGACACTCTCTGACACTCTCTGACACTCTCAGACACTCTCTGACACTCTCTGACACTCTCTATCACTCTCTGACACTCTCTGACACTCTCAGACACTCTCTGACACTCTCAGACACTCTCTGACACTCTCTGACACTCTCTATCACTCTCTGACACTCTCTGACACTCTCAGACACTCTCTGACACTCTCTGACACCCTCTATCACTCTCTGACACATTCTGACACTCTCTGACACTCTCAGACACTCTCTGACACTCTCAGACACTCTCTGACAGTCTCAGACACTCTCTATCACTCTCTGACACTCTCTGACACTCTCAGACACTCTCTGACACTCTCTGACACTCTCAGACAATCTCTGACACTCTCTGACACTCTCTATCACTCTCTGACACTCTCTGACACTCTCTGACACTATCTATCACTCTCTGACACTCTCTGACACTCTCTGACACTCTCTATCACTCTCTGACACTCTCTGACACTCTCTGACACTCTCTATCACTCTCTGACACTCTCTGACACTCTCTATCACTCTCTGAAACTCTCTGACACTCTCAGACACTCTCTGACACTCTCTGACACTCTCAGACACTCTCTGACACTCTCTGACACTCTCTATCACTCTCTGACACTCTCTGACACTCTTAGACACTCTCTGACACTCTCAGACACTCTCTGACACTCTCTGACACTCTCTATCACTCTCTGACACTCTCTGACACTCTCAGACACTCTCTGACACTCTCTGACACCCTCTATCACTCTCTGACACACTCTGACACTCTCTGACACTCTCAGACACTCTCTGACAATCTCAGACACTCACTATCACTCTCTGACACTCTCAGACACTCACTATCACTCTCTGACACTCTCTGACACTCTCAGACACTCTCTGACACTCTCTGACACTCTCTGACACTCTCTATCACTCTCTGACACTCTCAGACACTCTCTATCACTCTCTGACACTCTCTGACACTCTCAGACACTCTCTGACACTCTCTGACACTCTCAGACACTCTCTGACACTCTCTATCACTCTCTGACACTCTCTGACACTCTCTGACACTATCTATCACTCTCTGACACTCTCTGACACTCTCTGACACTCTCTATCACTCTCTGACACTCTCTGACACTCTCTGACACTCTCTATCACTCTCTGACACTCTCTGACACTCTCTATCACTCTCTGAAACTCTCTGACTCTCTCAGACACTCTCTGACACTCTCTGACAATCTCAGACACTCTCTGACACTCTCTGACACTCTCTATCACTCTCTGACACTCTCTGACACTCTCAGACACTCTCTGACACTCTCAGACACTCTCTGACACTCTCTGACACTCTCTATCACTCTCTGACACTCTCTGACACTCTCAGACACTCTCTGACACTCTCTGACACCCTCTATCACTCTCTGACACACTCTGACACTCTCTGACACTCTCAGACACTCTCTGACACTCTCAGACACTCTCTGACACTCTCAGACACTCTCTATCACTCTCTGACACTCTCTGACACTCTCAGACACTCTCTGACACTCTCTGACACTCTCAGACACTCTCTGACACTCTCTGACACTCTCTATCACTCTCTGACACTCTCTGACACTCTCTGACACTATCTATCACTCTCTGACACTCTCTGACACTCTCTGACACTCTCTATTACTCTCTGACACTCTCTGACACTCTCTGACACTCTCTATCACTCTCTGACACTCTCTGACACTCTCTATCACTCTCTGAAACTCTCTGACACTCTCAGACACTCTCTGACACTCTCTGACACTCTCAGACACTCTCTGACACTCTCTGACACTCTCTATCACTCTCTGACACTCTCTGACACTCTCAGACACTCTCTGACACTCTCAGACACTCTCTGACACTCTCTGACACTCTCTATCACTCTCTGACACTCTCTGACACCCTCTATCACTCTCTGACACACTCTGACACTCTCTGACACTCTCAGACACTCTCTGACAATCTCAGACACTCACTATCACTCTCTGACACTCTCAGACACTCACTATCACTCTCTGACACTCTCTGACACTCTCAGACACTCTCTGACACTCTCTGACACTCTCTGACACTCTCTGACACTCTCTGACACTCTCTATCACTCTCTGACACTCTCTGACACTCTCAGACACTCTCTGACACTCTCTGACACTCTCAGACACTCTCTGACACTCTCTGACACTCTCTATCACTCTCTGACACTCTCTGACACTCTCTGACACTCTCTGACACTCTCAGACACTCTCTGACACTCTCTGACACTCTCAGACACTCTCTGACACTCTCTATCACTCTCTGACACTCTCTGACACTCTCTGACACTCTCAGACACTCTCTGACACTCTCAGACACTCTCTGACACTCTCTGACACTCTCGGACACTCTCTGACACTCTCTGACACTCTCTGACACTCTCTATCACTCTCTGACACTCTCTGACACTCTCTGACACTCTCTGACACTCTCTGACACCCTCTATCACTCTCTGACACTCTCTGACACTCTCTGACACTCTCAGACACTCTCTGACAATCTCAGACACTCACTATCACTCTCTGACACTCTCAGACACTCACTATCACTCTCTGACACTCTCTGACACTCTCAGACACTCTCTGACACTCTCTGACACTCTCTGACACTCTCTATCACTCTCTGACACTCTCTGACACTCTCAGACACTCTCTGACACTCTCTGACACTCTCAGACACTCTCTGACACTCTCTGACACTCTCTATCACTCTCTGACACTCTCTGACACTCTCTGACACTCTCTGACACTCTCTATCACTCTCTGACACTCTCTGACACTCTCAGACACTCTCTGACACTCTCTGACACTCTCAGACACTCTCTGACACTCTCTATCACTCTCTGACACTCTCTGACACTCTCTCACACTCTCTATCACTCTCTGACACTCTCTGACACTCTCAGACACTCTCTGACACTCTCTGACACTCTCAGACACTTTCTGACACTCTCTGACACTCTCTGACACTCTCTATCACTCTCTGACACTCTCTGACACTCTCTGACACTCTCTGACACCCTCTATCACTCTCTGACACTCTCTGACACTCTCTGACACTCTCAGACACTCTCTGACAATCTCAGACACTCACTATCACTCTCTGACACTCTCAGACACTCACTATCACTCTCTGACACTCTCAGACACTCACTATCACTCTCAGACACTCTCTGACACTCTCTGACACTCTGTATCACTCTCTGACACTCTCAGACACTCTCAGACACTCTCTGACACTCTCAGACACTGTCTGACTCTCTCTGACTCTCTCTGACACTCTCAGACACTCTCTGACACTCTCTGACACTCTGTATCACTCTCTGACACTCTCAGACACTCTCTGACACTCTGTATCACTCTCTGACACTCTCAGACACTCACTATCACTCTCTGACACTCTCTGACACTCTCTGACACTCTCTGACACTCTCAGACATTCTGACACTCTCTGACACTCTCTGACACTCTCTATCACTCTCTGACACTCTCTGACACTCTCTGACACTCTCTGACACTCTCTGACACCCTCTATCACTCTCTGACACTCTCTGACACTCTCAGACACTCTCTGACAATCTCAGACACTCACTATCACTCTCTGACACTCTCAGACACTCACTATCACTCTCTGACACACTCTGACACTCTCAGACACTCACTATCACTCTCTGACACTCTCAGACACTCACTATCACTCTCAGACACTCTCTGACACTCTCTGACACTCTGTATCACTCTCTGACACTCTCTGACACTCTGTATCACTCTCTGACACTCTCAGACACTCTCAGACACTCTCTGACACTCTCAGACACTGTCTGACTCTCTCTGACTCTCTCTGACACTCTCAGACACTCTCTGACACTCTCTGACACTCTGTATCACTCTCTGACACTCTCAGACACTCACTATCACTCTCTGACACTCTCAGACACTGTCTGACTCTCTCTGACTCTCTCTGACACTCTCAGACACTCTGTATCACTCTCTGACACTCTCAGACACTCTCTGACACTCTCTGACACTCTCAGACACTCTCTGACACTCTCTGACACTCTCTGACACTCTCAGACACTCTCTGACACTCTCAGACACTCACTATCACTCTCTGACACTCTCTGACACTCTCAGACACTCTCTGACACTCTCAGACACTCTCTATCACTCTCTGACACTCTCTGACACTCTCAGACACTCTCTGACACTCTCTGACACTCTCAGACACTCTCTGACACTCTCTGACACTCTCTATCACTCTCTGACACTCTCTGACACTCTCTGACACTATCTATCACTCTCTGACACTCTCTGACACTCTCTGACACTCTCTATCACTCTCTGACACTCTCTGACACTCTCTGACACTCTCTATCACTCTCTGACACTCTCTGACACTCTCTATCACTCTCTGAAACTCTCTGACACTCTCAGACACTCTCTGACACTCTCTGACACTCTCAGACACTCTCTGACACTCTCTGACACTCTCTATCACTCTCTGACACGCTCTGACACTCTCTGACACTCTCTATCACTCTCTGACACTCACTATCACTCTCTGACACTCTCTGACACTCTCAGACACTCACTGTCACTCTCTGACACTCTCTGACACTCTCAGACACTCTCTGACACTCTCAGACACTCTCTGACACTCTCTGACACTCTCTATCACTCTCTGACACTTTCTGACACTCTCTGACACTCTCTGACACTCTCAGACACTCTCTGACACTCTCAGACACTCTCTATCACTCTCTGACACTCTCTGACACTCTCAGACACTCTCTGACACTCTCTGACACTCTCTATCACTCTCTGACACTCTCTGACACTCTCAGACACTCTCTGACACTCTCTGACACCCTCTATCACTCTCTGACACTCTCTGACACTCTCTGACACTCTCAGACACTCTCTGACACTCTCAGACACTCTCTGACACTCTCTGACACTCTCTATCACTCTCTGACACTCTCTGACACTCTCTGACACTCTCTGACACCCTCTATCACTCTCTGACACTCTCTGACACTCTCTGACACTCTCAGACACTCTCTGACAATCTCTGACACTCTCTGACACTCTCTGACACTCTCAGACACTCTCTGGCACTCACTGACACTATCTATCACTCTCTGACACTCTCTGACACTCTCTGACACTCTCTATCACTCTCTGACACTCTCTGACACTCTCTGACACTCTCTATCACTCTCTGACACTCTCTGACACTCTCAGACACTCTCAGACACTCTCTGACACTCTCTGACACTCTCTATCACTCTCTGACACTCTCTGACACTCTCTGACACTCTCTATCACTCTCTGACACTCTCTGACACTCTCAGACACTCTCTGACACTCTCTGACACTCTCAGACACTCTCTGACACTCTCTGACACTCTCTATCACTCTCTGACACTCTCTGACACTCTCTGACACTCTCTATCACTCTCTGACACTCTCTGACACTCTCAGACACTCTCTGACACTCTCTGACACTCTCAGACACTCTCTGACACTCTCTGACAATCTCTATCACTCTCTGACACTCTCTGACACTCTCAGACACTCTCTGACACTCTCTGACACCCTCTATCACTCTCTGACACTCTCTGACACTCTCTGAAAATCTCAGACACTCACTATCACTCTCTGACACTCTCAGAGACTCACTATCACTCTCTGACACTCTCTGACACTCTCAGACACTCTCTGACTCTCTCTGACACTCTCTGACACTCTCAGACACTCTCTGACACTATCTGACACTCTCTGACACTCTCTATCACTCTCTGACACTCTCTGACACTCTCTGACACTCTCTGACACTCTCAGACACTCTCTGACACTCTCTGACACTCTCTATCACTCTCTGACACTCTCTGACACTCTCAGACACTCTCTGACACTCTCTGACACTCTCAGACACTCTCTGACACTCTCTGACACTCTCTATCACTCTCTGACACTCTCTGACACTCTCTGACACTATCTATGACTCTCTGACACTCTCTGACACTCTCTGACACTCTCTGAGACTCAATATCACTCTCTGACGCTATCTCTCTCTGACACTCTCTGACAATCTCTGACACTCTCTAACACTCTCTGACACTCTCTGAAACTCTATGACACTCTCTGAATCTCTCTGGCACTCTCCAGCACTCTCTGACACTCGCTATCACTCTATGACACTCTCTGACACTCTCAGACACTCTCAGACACTCACTATCGCTCTCAGACACTCACTATCACTCTGACACTCACGATCACTCTCTGACACTCACTATCATTCGCTGACACTCTCTCACTCTCTCTGACACTCACTGAAATTCTCTATCTCTCTCTGACACTCTCTATCACTCTCTGACACTCCCTATCACTCTATGACACTCTCTGACACTCACTATCACTCTGTGATACTCTCTGACACTCACTATCACTCTCTGACACTCTCTGTCACTCTCTGACACTCTCTGACACTCACTATCACTCTCTGACACTCTCTGACACTCACTAGCACTCTCTGACACTCTCTATCTCTCTCTGACACTCTCTATCACTCTCAGACACTCTCTGACACTCACTATCACTCTCTGACACTCTCTATCTCTCTCTGACACACTCTATCTCTCTCTGACACTCTCTGACACTCTCTATCACTCTCTGACACTCTCTGACACTCTCAGACACTCTCAGACACTCACTATCACTCTATGATACTCTCTGACACTCACTATCACTCTCTGATACTCTCAGATAATCTCTGACTCTCACTATCACTCTCTGACACTCTCCATCACTCTCTGACACACTCTGACACTCACTATCACTCTCTGACACTCTCTGGCACACACTATCACTCTCTGACAATCTCTGACAGTCTCCGACAATCTCTGACACTCTCTATCACTCTCTGACACTCTCAATCGCTCTCTGACACTCTCTGACACTCTCAGACACTCACAGACACTCACTATCACTCTCTGACACACTCTGACACTCACTATCAAACTCTGACACTCTCTATCACTCTCTGACACTCTCTGACACTCTCTGACAGTCACTATCACTCTCTGACACGATCACTCTCTGACACTCTCTGACACTCTCTGACACTCTCTGACAGTCTCTGACTCTCTCTGACACTCTCTATCACTCTATGACGCACACTGACACTCACTATCACTCTCTGACACTCTCTGATACTCCCTATCAATCTCTGACAATCTCAATCACTCTCTGACACTCTCTGACACTCTCAGACACTCAGTGTCAATCTCTGACACTCTCTGACACTCACTATCAGTCTCTGACACTCTCTGACACTCTCTGACACTCTCTATCAATCTCTGACACTCTCTATCAATCTCTGACACTCTCTTACACTCACTATCACTCTCTGACACTCTCTGACACTCTCTATCAATCTCTGACTCTCTCTGACACTCTCTATCATACTCTGACACTCTCAGACACTCACTATCGCTCTCTGACACTCTCTATCACTCACTATCACTCTCTGACACTCTCTGACACACACTATCACTCTCTGACACTCTCTGACACTCTCTATCAATCTCTGACTCTCTCTGACACTCTCTATCATACTCTGACACTCTCAGACACTCACTATCGCTCTCTGACACTCTCTATCACTCTCTGACACTCTCTGACACTCTCTGACACTCTCTGACACCCTCTATCACTCTCTGACACTCTCTGACACTCTCTGACACTCTCAGACACTCTCTGACAATCTCAGACACTCACTATCACTCTCTGACACTCTCAGACACTCACTATCACTCTCTGACACTCTCAGACACTCACTATCACTCTCAGACACTCTCTGACACTCTCTGACACTCTGTATCACTCTCTGACACTCTCAGACACTCTCAGACACTCTCTGACACTCTCAGACACTGTCTGACTCTCTCTGACTCTCTCTGACACTCTCAGACACTCTCTGACACTCTCTGACACTCTGTATCACTCTCTGACACTCTCAGACACTCTCTGACACTCTGTATCACTCTCTGACACTCTCAGACACTCACTATCACTCTCTGACACTCTCTGACACTCTCTGACACTCTCTGACACTCTCAGACATTCTGACACTCTCTGACACTCTCTGACACTCTCTATCACTCTCTGACACTCTCTGACACTCTCTGACACTCTCTGACACTCTCTGACACCCTCTATCACTCTCTGACACTCTCTGACACTCTCAGACACTCTCTGACAATCTCAGACACTCACTATCACTCTCTGACACTCTCAGACACTCACTATCACTCTCTGACACACTCTGACACTCTCAGACACTCACTATCACTCTCTGACACTCTCAGACACTCACTATCACTCTCAGACACTCTCTGACACTCTCTGACACTCTGTATCACTCTCTGACACTCTCTGACACTCTGTATCACTCTCTGACACTCTCAGACACTCTCAGACACTCTCTGACACTCTCAGACACTGTCTGACTCTCTCTGACTCTCTCTGACACTCTCAGACACTCTCTGACACTCTCTGACACTCTGTATCACTCTCTGACACTCTCAGACACTCACTATCACTCTCTGACACTCTCAGACACTGTCTGACTCTCTCTGACTCTCTCTGACACTCTCAGACACTCTCTGACACTCTCTGACACTCTGTATCACTCTGTGACACTCTCAGACACTCACTATCACTCTCTGACACTCTCAGACACTGTCTGACTCTCTCTGACTCTCTCTGACACTCTCAGACACTCTCTGACACTCTGTATCACTCTCTGACACTCTCAGACACTCTCTGACACTCTCTGACACTCTCAGACACTCTCTGACACTCTCTGACACTCTCTGACACTCTCTATCACTCTCTGACACTCTCTGACACTCTCAGACACTCTCTGACACTCTCAGACACTCACTATCACTCTCTGACACTCTCTGACACTCTCAGACACTCTCTGACACTCTCAGACACTCTCTATCACTCTCTGACACTCTCTGACACTCTCAGACACTCTCTGACACTCTCTGACACTCTCAGACACTCTCTGACACTCTCTGACACTCTCTATCACTCTCTGACACTCTCTGACACTCTCTGACACTATCTATCACTCTCTGACACTCTCTGACACTCTCTGACACTCTCTATCACTCTCTGACACTCTCTGACACTCTCTGACACTCTCTATCACTCTCTGACACTCTCTGACACTCTCTATCACTCTCTGAAACTCTCTGACACTCTCAGACACTCTCTGACACTCTCTGACACTCTCAGACACTCTCTGACACTCTCTGACACTCTCTATCACTCTCTGACACGCTCTGACACTCTCTGACACTCTCTATCACTCTCTGACACTCACTATCACTCTCTGACACTCTCTGACACTCTCAGACACTCACTGTCACTCTCTGACACTCTCTGACACTCTCAGACACTCTCTGACACTCTCAGACACTCTCTGACACTCTCTGACACTCTCTATCACTCTCTGACACTTTCTGACACTCTCTGACACTCTCTGACACTCACTATCACTCTCTGACACTCTCTGACACTCTCAGACACTCTCTGACACTCTCAGACACTCTCTATCACTCTCTGACACTCTCTGACACTCTCAGACACTCTCTGACACTCTCTGACACTCTCAGACACTCTCTGACACTCTCTGACACTCTCTATCACTCTCTGACACTCTCTGACACTCTCTGACACTATCTATCACTCTCTGACACTCTCTGACACTCTCTGACACTCTCTATCACTCTCTGACACTCTCTGACACTCTCTGACACTCTCTATCACTCTCTGACACTCTCTGACACTCTCTATCACTCTCTGAAACTCTCTGACACTCTCAGACACTCTCTGACACTCTCTGACACTCTCAGACACTCTCTGACACTCTCTGACACTCTCTATCACTCTCTGACACGCTCTGACACTCTCTGACACTCTCTATCACTCTCTGACACTCACTATCACTCTCTGACACTCTCTGACACTCTCAGACACTCACTGTCACTCTCTGACACTCTCTGACACTCTCAGACACTCTCTGACACTCTCAGACACTCTCTGACACTCTCTGACACTCTCTATCACTCTCTGACACTTTCTGACACTCTCTGACACTCTCTGACACTCTCAGACACTCTCTGACACTCTCAGACACTCTCTATCACTCTCTGACACTCTCTGACACTCTCAGACACTCTCTGACACTCTCTGACACTCTCTATCACTCTCTGACACTCTCTGACACTCTCAGACACTCTCTGACACTCTCTGACACCCTCTATCACTCTCTGACACTCTCTGACACTCTCTGACACTCTCAGACACTCTCTGACACTCTCAGACACTCTCTGACACTCTCTGACACTCTCTATCACTCTCTGACACTCTCTGACACTCTCTGACACTCTCTGACACCCTCTATCACTCTCTGACACTCTCTGACACTCTCTGACACTCTCAGACACTCTCTGACAATCTCTGACACTCTCTGACACTCTCTGACACTCTCAGACACTCTCTGGCACTCACTGACACTATCTATCACTCTCTGACACTCTCTGACACTCTCTGACACTCTCTATCACTCTCTGACACTCTCTGACACTCTCTGACACTCTCTATCACTCTCTGACACTCTCTGACACTCTCAGACACTCTCAGACACTCTCTGACACTCTCTGACACTCTCTATCACTCTCTGACACTCTCTGACACTCTCTGACACTCTCTATCACTCTCTGACACTCTCTGACACTCTCAGACACTCTCTGACACTCTCTGACACTCTCAGACACTCTCTGACACTCTCTGACACTCTCTATCACTCTCTGACACTCTCTGACACTCTCTGACACTCTCTATCACTCTCTGACACTCTCTGACACTCTCAGACACTCTCTGACACTCTCTGACACTCTCAGACACTCTCTGACACTCTCTGACAATCTCTATCACTCTCTGACACTCTCTGACACTCTCAGACACTCTCTGACACTCTCTGACACCCTCTATCACTCTCTGACACTCTCTGACACTCTCTGAAAATCTCAGACACTCACTATCACTCTCTGACACTCTCAGAGACTCACTATCACTCTCTGACACTCTCTGACACTCTCAGACACTCTCTGACTCTCTCTGACACTCTCTGACACTCTCAGACACTCTCTGACACTATCTGACACTCTCTGACACTCTCTATCACTCTCTGACACTCTCTGACACTCTCTGACACTCTCTGACACTCTCAGACACTCTCTGACACTCTCTGACACTCTCTATCACTCTCTGACACTCTCTGACACTCTCAGACACTCTCTGACACTCTCTGACACTCTCAGACACTCTCTGACACTCTCTGACACTCTCTATCACTCTCTGACACTCTCTGACACTCTCTGACACTATCTATGACTCTCTGACACTCTCTGACACTCTCTGACACTCTCTGAGACTCAATATCACTCTCTGACGCTATCTCTCTCTGACACTCTCTGACAATCTCTGACACTCTCTAACACTCTCTGACACTCTCTGAAACTCTATGACACTCTCTGAATCTCTCTGGCACTCTCCAGCACTCTCTGACACTCGCTATCACTCTATGACACTCTCTGACACTCTCAGACACTCTCAGACACTCACTATCGCTCTCAGACACTCACTATCACTCTGACACTCACGATCACTCTCTGACACTCACTATCATTCGCTGACACTCTCTCACTCTCTCTGACACTCACTGAAATTCTCTATCTCTCTCTGACACTCTCTATCACTCTCTGACACTCCCTATCACTCTATGACACTCTCTGACACTCACTATCACTCTGTGATACTCTCTGACACTCACTATCACTCTCTGACACTCTCTGTCACTCTCTGACACTCTCTGACACTCACTATCACTCTCTGACACTCTCTGACACTCACTAGCACTCTCTGACACTCTCTATCTCTCTCTGACACTCTCTATCACTCTCAGACACTCTCTGACACTCACTATCACTCTCTGACACTCTCTATCTCTCTCTGACACACTCTATCTCTCTCTGACACTCTCTGACACTCTCTATCACTCTCTGACACTCTCTGACACTCTCAGACACTCTCAGACACTCACTATCACTCTATGATACTCTCTGACACTCACTATCACTCTCTGATACTCTCAGATAATCTCTGACTCTCACTATCACTCTCTGACACTCTCCATCACTCTCTGACACACTCTGACACTCACTATCACTCTCTGACACTCTCTGGCACACACTATCACTCTCTGACAATCTCTGACAGTCTCCGACAATCTCTGACACTCTCTATCACTCTCTGACACTCTCAATCGCTCTCTGACACTCTCTGACACTCTCAGACACTCACAGACACTCACTATCACTCTCTGACACACTCTGACACTCACTATCAAACTCTGACACTCTCTATCACTCTCTGACACTCTCTGACACTCTCTGACAGTCACTATCACTCTCTGACACGATCACTCTCTGACACTCTCTGACACTCTCTGACACTCTCTGACAGTCTCTGACTCTCTCTGACACTCTCTATCACTCTATGACGCACACTGACACTCACTATCACTCTCTGACACTCTCTGATACTCCCTATCAATCTCTGACAATCTCAATCACTCTCTGACACTCTCTGACACTCTCAGACACTCAGTGTCAATCTCTGACACTCTCTGACACTCACTATCAGTCTCTGACACTCTCTGACACTCTCTGACACTCTCTATCAATCTCTGACACTCTCTATCAATCTCTGACACTCTCTTACACTCACTATCACTCTCTGACACTCTCTGACACTCTCTATCAATCTCTGACTCTCTCTGACACTCTCTATCATACTCTGACACTCTCAGACACTCACTATCGCTCTCTGACACTCTCTATCACTCACTATCACTCTCTGACACTCTCTGACACACACTATCACTCTCTGACAATCTCTGACACTCTCTATCACTCTCTGACACTCTCAATCACTCTCTGACACTCTCTATCAATCTCTGACACTCTCTATCAATCTCTGACATTCTCTGACACTCTCTGACACTCTCTATCACTCACTATCACTCTCTGACACTCTCTAACACTCTCTGAAACTCTCTGACACTCTCAGACACTCTCTGACACTCTCTGACACTCTCAGACACTCTCTGACACTCTCTATCACTCTCTGACACTCTCTGACACTCTCAGACACTCTCTGACACTCTCAGACACTCTCTGACACTCTCTGACACTCTCTATCACTCTCTGACACTCTCTGACACTCTGAGACACTCTCTGACACTCTCTGACACCCTCTATCACTCTCTGACACACTCTGACACTCTCTGACACTCTCAGACACTCTCTGACACTCTCAGACACTCCCTATCAATCTCTGACAATCTCAATCACTCTCTGACACTCTCTGACACTCTCAGACACTCAGTGTCAATCTCTGACACTCTCTGACACTCACTATCAGTCTCTGACACTCTCTGACACTCTCTGACACTCTCTATCAATCTCTGACACTCTCTATCAATCTCTGACACTCTCTTACACTCACTATCACTCTCTGACACTCTCTGACACTCTCCATCAATCTCTGACTCTCTCTGACACTCTCTATCATACTCTGACACTCTCAGACACTCACTATCGCTCTCTGACACTCTCTATCACTCACTATCACTCTCTGACACTCTCTGACACACACTATCACTCTCTGACAATCTCTGACACTCTCTATCACTCTCTGACACTCTCAATCACTCTCTGACACTCTCTATCAATCTCTGACACTCTCTATCAATCTCTGACACTCTCTGACACTCTCTGACACTCTCTATCACTCACTATCACTCTCTGACACTCTCTAACACTCTCTGAAACTCTCTGACACTCTCAGACACTCTCTGACACTCTCTGACACTCTCAGACACTCTCTGACACTCTCTGACACTCTCTATCACTCTCTGACACTCTCTGACACTCTCAGACACTCTCTGACACTCTCAGACACTCTCTGACACTCTCTGACACTCTCTATCACTCTCTGACACTCTCTGACACTCTCAGACACTCTCTGACACTCTCTGACACCCTCTATCACTCTCTGACACACTCTGACACTCTCTGACACTCTCAGACACTCTCTGACAATCTCAGACACTCACTATCACTCTCTGACACTCTCAGACACTCACTATCACTCTCTGACACTCTCTGACACTCTCAGACACTCTCTGACACTCTCTGACACTCTCTGACACTCTCTATCACTCTCTGACACTCTCTGACACTCTCAGACACTCTCTGACACTCTCTGACACTCTCAGACACTCTCTGACACTCTCTGACACTCTCTATCACTCTCTGACACTCTCTGACACTCTCTGACACTCTCTGACACTCTCTGACACTCTCAGACACTCTCTGACACTCTCTGACACTCTCTATCACTCTCTGACACTCTCTGACACTCTCAGACACTCTCTGACACTCTCAGACACTCTCTGACACTCTCTGACACTCTCTATCACTCTCTGACACTCTCTGACACTCTCAGACACTCTCTGACACTCTCTGACACTCTCTATCACTCTCTGACACTCTCTGACACTCTCTGACACTCTCTGACACCCTCTATCACTCTCTGACACTCTCTGACACTCTCAGACACTCTCTGACAATCTCAGACACTCACTATCACTCTCTGACACTCTCAGACACTCACTATCACTCTCTGACACTCTCTGACACTCTCAGACACTCTCTGACACTCTCTGACACTCTCAGACACTCTCTGACACTCTCTGACACTCTCTGACACTCTCTGACACTCTCTGACACTCTCTGACACTCTCAGACACTCTCTGACACTCTCTGACACTCTCTGACACTCTCTATCACTCTCTGACACTCTCTGACACTCTCAGACACTCTCTGACACTCTCTGACACTCTCAGACACTCTCTGACACTCTCTGACACTCTCTATCACTCTCTGACACTCTCTGACATTCTCTGACACTCTCTATCACTCTCTGACACTCTCTGACACTCTCAGACACTCTCTGACACTCTCTGACACTCTCAGACACTCTCTGACACTCTCTATCACTCTCTGACACTCTCTGACACTCTCTGACACTCTCTATCACTCTCTGACACTCTCTGACACTCTCAGACACTCTCTGACACTCTCTGACACTCTCAGACACTTTCTGACACTCTCTGACACTCTCTGACACTCTCTATCACTCTCTGACACTCTCTGACACTCTCTGACACTCTCTGACACCCTCTATCACTCTCTGACACTCTCTGACACTCTCTGACACTCTCAGACACTCTCTGACAATCTCAGACACTCACTATCACTCTCTGACACTCTCAGACACTCACTATCACTCTCTGACACTCTCTGACACTCTCAGACACTCTCTGACACTCTCTGACACTCTCTGACACTCTCTATCACTCTCTGACACTCTCTGACACTCTCAGACACTCTCTGACACTCTCTGACACTCTCAGACCCTCTCTGACACTCTCTGACACTCTCTATCACTCTCTGACACTCTCTGACACTCTCTGACACTCTCTATCACTCTCTGACACTCTCTGACACTCTCAGACACTCTCTGACACTCTCTGACACTCTCAGACACTCTCTGACACTCTCTATCACTCTCTGACACTCTCTGACACTCTCTGACACTCTCTATCACTCTCTGACACTCTCTGACACTCTCAGACACTCTCTGACACTCTCTGACACTCTCAGACACTTTCTGACACTCTCTGACACTCTCTGACACTCTCTATCACTCTCTGACACTCTCTGACACTCTCTGACACTCTCTGACACCCTCTATCACTCTCTGACACTCTCTGACACTCTCTGACACTCTCAGACACTCTCTGACAATCTCAGACACTCACTATCACTCTCTGACACTCTCAGACACTCACTATCACTCTCTGACACTCTCAGACACTCACTATCACTCTCAGACACTCTCTGACACTCTCTGACACTCTGTATCACTCTCTGACACTCTCAGACACTCTCAGACACTCTCTGACACTCTCAGACACTGTCTGACTCTCTCTGACTCTCTCTGACACTCTCAGACACTCTCTGACACTCTCTGACACTCTGTATCACTCTCTGACACTCTCAGACACTCTCTGACACTCTGTATCACTCTCTGACACTCTCAGACACTCACTATCACTCACTATCACTCTCTGACACTCTCTGACACTCTCTGACACTCTCAGACACTCTCTGACAATCTCAGACACTCACTATCACTCTCTGACACTCTCAGACACTCACTATCACTCTCTGACACTCTCAGACACTGTCTGACTCTCTCTGACTCTCTCTGACACTCTCAGACACTCTCTGACACTCTCTGACACTCTGTATCACTCTCTGACACTCTCAGACACTCTCAGACACTGTCTGACTCTCTCTGACTCTCTCTGACACTCTCAGACACTCTCTGACACTCTCTGACACTCTGTATCACTCTCTGACACTCTCAGACACTCTCTGACACTCTGTATCACTCTCTGACACTCTCAGACACTCACTATCACTCTCTGACACTCTCTGACACTCTCTGACACTCTCAGACACTCTCTGACAATCTCAGACACTCACTATCACTCTCTGACACTCTCAGACACTCACTATCACTCTCTGACACTCTCAGACACTGTCTGACTCTCTCTGACTCTCTCTGACACTCTCAGACACTCTCTGACACTCTCTGACACTCTCTATCACTCTCTGACAATCTCTGACACTCTCTATCACTCTCTGACACTCTCAATCACTCTCTGACACTCTCTATCAATCTCTGACACTCTCTATCAATCTCTGACATTCTCTGACACTCTCTGACACTCTCTATCACTCACTATCACTCTCTGACACTCTCTAACACTCTCTGAAACTCTCTGACACTCTCAGACACTCTCTGACACTCTCTGACACTCTCAGACACTCTCTGACACTCTCTATCACTCTCTGACACTCTCTGACACTCTCAGACACTCTCTGACACTCTCAGACACTCTCTGACACTCTCTGACACTCTCTATCACTCTCTGACACTCTCTGACACTCTGAGACACTCTCTGACACTCTCTGACACCCTCTATCACTCTCTGACACACTCTGACACTCTCTGACACTCTCAGACACTCTCTGACACTCTCAGACACTCCCTATCAATCTCTGACAATCTCAATCACTCTCTGACACTCTCTGACACTCTCAGACACTCAGTGTCAATCTCTGACACTCTCTGACACTCACTATCAGTCTCTGACACTCTCTGACACTCTCTGACACTCTCTATCAATCTCTGACACTCTCTATCAATCTCTGACACTCTCTTACACTCACTATCACTCTCTGACACTCTCTGACACTCTCTATCAATCTCTGACTCTCTCTGACACTCTCTATCATACTCTGACACTCTCAGACACTCACTATCGCTCTCTGACACTCTCTATCACTCACTATCACTCTCTGACACTCTCTGACACACACTATCACTCTCTGACAATCTCTGACACTCTCTATCACTCTCTGACACTCTCAATCACTCTCTGACACTCTCTATCAATCTCTGACACTCTCTATCAATCTCTGACACTCTCTGACACTCTCTGACACTCTCTATCACTCACTATCACTCTCTGACACTCTCTAACACTCTCTGAAACTCTCTGACACTCTCAGACACTCTCTGACACTCTCTGACACTCTCTGACACTCTCTGACACTCTCTATCACTCTCTGACACTCTCTGACACTCTCAGACACTCTCTGACACTCTCAGACACTCTCTGACACTCTCTGACACTCTCTATCACTCTCTGACACTCTCTGACACTCTCAGACACTCTCTGACACTCTCTGACACCCTCTATCACTCTCTGACACACTCTGACACTCTCTGACACTCTCAGACACTCTCTGACAATCTCAGACACTCACTATCACTCTCTGACACTCTCAGACACTCACTATCACTCTCTGACACTCTCTGACACTCTCAGACACTCCCTGACACTCTCTGACACTCTCTGACACTCTCTATCACTCTCTGACACTCTCTGACACTCTCAGACACTCTCTGACACTCTCTGACACTCTCAGACACTCTCTGACACTCTCTGACACTCTCTATCACTCTCTGACACTCTCTGACACTCTCTGACACTCTCTGACACTCTCTGACACTCTCAGACACTCTCTGACACTCTCTGACACTCTCTATCACTCTCTGACACTCTCTGACACTCTCAGACACTCTCTGACACTCTCAGACACTCTCTGACACTCTCTGACACTCTCTATCACTCTCTGACACTCTCTGACACTCTCAGACACTCTCTGACACTCTCTGACACTCTCTATCACTCTCTGACACTCTCTGACACTCTCTGACACTCTCTGACACCCTCTATCACTCTCTGACACTCTCTGACACTCTCTGACACTCTCTATCACTCTCTGACACTCTCTGACACTCTCAGACACTCTCTGACACTCTCTGACACTCTCAGACCCTCTCTGACACTCTCTGACACTCTCTATCACTCTCTGACACTCTCTGACACTCTCTGACACTCTCTGACACCCTCTATCACTCTCTGACACTCTCTGACACTCTCTGACACTCTCTATCACTCTCTGACACTCTCTGACACTCTCAGACACTCTCTGACACTCTCTGACACTCTCAGACCCTCTCTGACACTCTCTGACACTCTCTATCACTCTCTGACACTCTCTGACACTCTCTGACACTCTCTATCACTCTCTGACACTCTCTGACACTCTCAGACACTCTCTGACACTCTCTGACACTCTCAGACACTCTCTGACACTCTCTATCACTCTCTGACACTCTCTGACACTCTCTGACACTCTCTATCACTCTCTGACACTCTCTGACACTCTCAGACACTCTCTGACACTCTCTGACACTCTCAGACACTTTCTGACACTCTCTGACACTCTCTGACACTCTCTATCACTCTCTGACACTCTCTGACACTCTCTGACACTCTCTGACACCCTCTATCACTCTCTGACACTCTCTGACACTCTCTGACACTCTCAGACACTCTCTGACAATCTCAGACACTCACTATCACTCTCTGACACTCTCAGACACTCACTATCACTCTCTGACACTCTCAGACACTCACTATCACTCTCAGACACTCTCTGACACTCTCTGACACTCTGTATCACTCTCTGACACTCTCAGACACTCTCAGACACTCTCTGACACTCTCAGACACTGTCTGACTCTCTCTGACTCTCTCTGACACTCTCAGACACTCTCTGACACTCTCTGACACTCTGTATCACTCTCTGACACTCTCAGACACTCTCTGACACTCTGTATCACTCTCTGACACTCTCAGACACTCACTATCACTCACTATCACTCTCTGACACTCTCTGACACTCTCTGACACTCTCAGACACTCTCTGACAATCTCAGACACTCACTATCACTCTCTGACACTCTCAGACACTCACTATCACTCTCTGACACTCTCAGACACTGTCTGACTCTCTCTGACTCTCTCTGACACTCTCAGACACTCTCTGACACTCTCTGACACTCTGTATCACTCTCTGACACTCTCAGACACTCTCAGACACTGTCTGACTCTCTCTGACTCTCTCTGACACTCTCAGACACTCTCTGACACTCTCTGACACTCTGTATCACTCTCTGACACTCTCAGACACTCTCTGACACTCTGTATCACTCTCTGACACTCTCAGACACTCACTATCACTCTCTGACACTCTCTGACACTCTCTGACACTCTCAGACACTCTCTGACAATCTCAGACACTCACTATCACTCTCTGACACTCTCAGACACTCACTATCACTCTCTGACACTCTCAGACACTGTCTGACTCTCTCTGACTCTCTCTGACACTCTCAGACACTCTCTGACACTCTCTGACACTCTCTATCACTCTCTGACAATCTCTGACACTCTCTATCACTCTCTGACACTCTCAATCACTCTCTGACACTCTCTATCAATCTCTGACACTCTCTATCAATCTCTGACATTCTCTGACACTCTCTGACACTCTCTATCACTCACTATCACTCTCTGACACTCTCTAACACTCTCTGAAACTCTCTGACACTCTCAGACACTCTCTGACACTCTCTGACACTCTCAGACACTCTCTGACACTCTCTATCACTCTCTGACACTCTCTGACACTCTCAGACACTCTCTGACACTCTCAGACACTCTCTGACACTCTCTGACACTCTCTATCACTCTCTGACACTCTCTGACACTCTGAGACACTCTCTGACACTCTCTGACACCCTCTATCACTCTCTGACACACTCTGACACTCTCTGACACTCTCAGACACTCTCTGACACTCTCAGACACTCCCTATCAATCTCTGACAATCTCAATCACTCTCTGACACTCTCTGACACTCTCAGACACTCAGTGTCAATCTCTGACACTCTCTGACACTCACTATCAGTCTCTGACACTCTCTGACACTCTCTGACACTCTCTATCAATCTCTGACACTCTCTATCAATCTCTGACACTCTCTTACACTCACTATCACTCTCTGACACTCTCTGACACTCTCTATCAATCTCTGACTCTCTCTGACACTCTCTATCATACTCTGACACTCTCAGACACTCACTATCGCTCTCTGACACTCTCTATCACTCACTATCACTCTCTGACACTCTCTGACACACACTATCACTCTCTGACAATCTCTGACACTCTCTATCACTCTCTGACACTCTCAATCACTCTCTGACACTCTCTATCAATCTCTGACACTCTCTATCAATCTCTGACACTCTCTGACACTCTCTGACACTCTCTATCACTCACTATCACTCTCTGACACTCTCTAACACTCTCTGAAACTCTCTGACACTCTCAGACACTCTCTGACACTCTCTGACACTCTCAGACACTCTCTGACACTCTCTGACACTCTCTATCACTCTCTGACACTCTCTGACACTCTCAGACACTCTCTGACACTCTCAGACACTCTCTGACACTCTCTGACACTCTCTATCACTCTCTGACACTCTCTGACACTCTCAGACACTCTCTGACACTCTCTGACACCCTCTATCACTCTCTGACACACTCTGACACTCTCTGACACTCTCAGACACTCTCTGACAATCTCAGACACTCACTATCACTCTCTGACACTCTCAGACACTCACTATCACTCTCTGACACTCTCTGACACTCTCAGACACTCTCTGACACTCTCTGACACTCTCTGACACTCTCTATCACTCTCTGACACTCTCTGACACTCTCAGACACTCTCTGACACTCTCTGACACTCTCAGACACTCTCTGACACTCTCTGACACTCTCTATCACTCTCTGACACTCTCTGACACTCTCTGACACTCTCTGACACTCTCAGACACTCTCTGACACTCTCTGACACTCTCTATCACTCTCTGACACTCTCTGACACTCTCAGACACTCTCTGACACTCTCAGACACTCTCTGACACTCTCTGACACTCTCTATCACTCTCTGACACTCTCTGACACTCTCAGACACTCTCTGACACTCTCTGACACTCTCTATCACTCTCTGACACTCTCTGACACTCTCTGACACTCTCTGACACCCTCTATCACTCTCTGACACTCTCTGACACTCTCAGACACTCTCTGACAATCTCAGACACTCACTATCACTCTCTGACACTCTCAGACACTCACTATCACTCTCTGACACTCTCTGACACTCTCAGACACTCTCTGACACTCTCTGACACTCTCTGACACTCTCTATCACTCTCTGACACTCTCTGACACTCTCAGACACTCTCTGACACTCTCTGACACTCTCAGACACTCTCTGACACTCTCTGACACTCTCTATCACTCTCTGACACTCTCTGACATTCTCTGACACTCTCTATCACTCTCTGACACTCTCTGACACTCTCAGACACTCTCTGACACTCTCTGACACTCTCAGACACTCTCTGACACTCTCTATCACTCTCTGACACTCTCTGACACTCTCTGACACTCTCTATCACTCTCTGACACTCTCTGACACTCTCAGACACTCTCTGACACTCTCTGACACTCTCAGACACTTTCTGACACTCTCTGACACTCTCTGACACTCTCTATCACTCTCTGACACTCTCTGACACTCTCTGACACTCTCTGACACCCTCTATCACTCTCTGACACTCTCTGACACTCTCTGACACTCTCAGACACTCTCTGACAATCTCAGACACTCACTATCACTCTCTGACACTCTCAGACACTCACTATCACTCTCTGACACTCTCTGACACTCTCAGACACTCTCTGACACTCTCTGACACTCTCTGACACTCTCTATCACTCTCTGACACTCTCTGACACTCTCAGACACTCTCTGACACTCTCTGACACTCTCTGACACTCTCTGACACTCTCTGACACTCTCTATCACTCTCTGACACTCTCTGACACTCTCTGACACTCTCTATCACTCTCTGACACTCTCTGACACTCTCAGACACTCTCTGACACTCTCTGACACTCTCAGACACTCTCTGACACTCTCTATCACTCTCTGACACTCTCTGACACTCTCTGACACTCTCTATCACTCTCTGACACTCTCTGACACTCTCAGACACTCTCTGACACTCTCTGACACTCTCAGACACTTTCTGACACTCTCTGACACTCTCTGACACTCTCTATCACTCTCTGACACTCTCTGACACTCTCTGACACTCTCTGACACCCTCTATCACTCTCTGACACTCTCTGACACTCTCTGACACTCTCAGACACTCTCTGACAATCTCAGACACTCACTATCACTCTCTGACACTCTCAGACACTCACTATCACTCTCTGACACTCTCAGACACTCACTATCACTCTCAGACACTCTCTGACACTCTCTGACACTCTGTATCACTCTCTGACACTCTCAGACACTCTCAGACACTCTCTGACACTCTCAGACACTGTCTGACTCTCTCTGACTCTCTCTGACACTCTCAGACACTCTCTGACACTCTCTGACACTCTGTATCACTCTCTGACACTCTCAGACACTCTCTGACACTCTGTATCACTCTCTGACACTCTCAGACACTCACTATCACTCACTATCACTCTCTGACACTCTCTGACACTCTCTGACACTCTCAGACACTCTCTGACAATCTCAGACACTCACTATCACTCTCTGACACTCTCAGACACTCACTATCACTCTCTGACACTCTCAGACACTGTCTGACTCTCTCTGACTCTCTCTGACACTCTCAGACACTCTCTGACACTCTCTGACACTCTGTATCACTCTCTGACACTCTCAGACACTCTCAGACACTGTCTGACTCTCTCTGACTCTCTCTGACACTCTCAGACACTCTCTGACACTCTCTGACACTCTGTATCACTCTCTGACACTCTCAGACACTCTCTGACACTCTGTATCACTCTCTGACACTCTCAGACACTCACTATCACTCTCTGACACTCTCTGACACTCTCTGACACTCTCAGACACTCTCTGACAATCTCAGACACTCACTATCACTCTCTGACACTCTCAGACACTCACTATCACTCTCTGACACTCTCAGACACTGTCTGACTCTCTCTGACTCTCTCTGACACTCTCAGACACTCTCTGACACTCTCTGACACTCTGTATCACTCTCTGACACTCTCAGACACTCTCAGACACTCTCTGACACTCTCAGACACTGTCTCACTCTCTCTGACTCTCTCTGACACTCTCAGACACTCTCTGACACTCTCTGACACTCTGTATCACTCTCTGACACTCTCAGACACTCTCTGACACTCTGTATCACTCTCTGACACTCTCAGACACTCACTATCACTCTCTGACACTCTCAGACACTGTCTGACTCTCTCTGACTCTCTCTGACACTCTCAGACACTCTCTGACACTCTCTGACACTCTGTATCACTCTGTGACACTCTCAGACACTCACTATCACTCTCTGACACTCTCAGACACTGTCTGACTCTCTCTGACTCTCTCTGACACTCTCAGACACTCTCTGACACTCTCTGACACTCTGTATCACTCTCTGACACTCTCTGACAATCTCAGACACTCACTATCACTCTCTGACACTCTCAGACACTCACTATCACTCTCTGACACTCTCAGACACTGTCTGACTCTCTCTGACTCTCTCTGACACTCTCAGACACTCTCTGACACTCTCTGACACTCTGTATCACTCTCTGACACTCTCAGACACTCTCAGACACTCTCTGACACTCTCAGACACTGTCTCACTCTCTCTGACTCTCTCTGACACTCTCTGACACTCTGTATCACTCTCTGACACTCTCAGACACTCTCTGACACTCTGTATCACTCTCTGACACTCTCAGACACTCACTATCACTCTCTGACACTCTCAGACACTGTCTGACTCTCTCTGACTCTCTCTGACACTCTCAGACACTCTCTGACACTCTCTGACACTCTGTATCACTCTGTGACACTCTCAGACACTTACTATCACTCTCTGACACTCTCAGACACTGTCTGACTCTCTCTGACTCTCTCTGACACTCTCAGACACTCTCTGACACTCTCTGACACTCTGTATCACTCTCTGACACTCTCAGACACTCTCTGACACTCTCTGACACTCTCAGACACTCTCTGACACTCTCTGACACTCTCTATCACTCTCTGACACTCTCTGACACTCTCAGACACTCTCTGACACTCTCAGACACTCACTATCACTCTCTGACACTCTCTGACACTCTCAGACACTCTCTGACTCTCTCAGACACTCTCTATCACTCTCTGACACTCTCTGACACTCTCAGACACTCTCTGACACTCTCTGACACTCTCAGACACTCTCTGACACTCTCTGACACTCTCTATCACTCTCTGACACTCTCTGACACTCTCTGACACTATCTATCACTCTCTGACACTCTCTGACACTCTCTGACACTCTCTATCACTCTCTGACACTCTCTGACACTCTCTGACACTCTCTATCACTCTCTGACACTCTCTGACACTCTCTATCACTCTCTGAAACTCTCTGACACTCTCAGACACTCTCTGACACTCTCTGACACTCTCAGACACTCTCTGACACTCTCTGACACTCTCTATCACTCTCTGACACTCTCTGACACTCTCTGACACTCTCTATCACTCTCTGACACTCACTATCACTCTCTGACACTCTCTGACACTCTCAGACACTCACTGTCACTCTCTGACACTCTCTGACACTCTCAGACACTCTCTGACACTCTCAGACACTCTCTGACACTCTCTGACACTCTCTATCACTCTCTGACACTTTCTGACACTCTCTGACACTCTCTGACACTCTCAGACACTCTCTGACACTCTCAGACACTCTCTATCACTCTCTGACACTCTCTGACACTCTCAGACACTCTCTGACACTCTCTGACACTCTCTATCACTCTCTGACACTCTCTGACACTCTCAGACACTCTCTGACACTCTCTGACACCCTCTATCACTCTCTGACACTCTCTGACACTCTCTGACACTCTCAGACACTCTCTGACACTCTCAGACACTCTCTGACACTCTCTGACACTCTCTATCACTCTCTGACACTCTCTGACACTCTCTGACACTCTCTGACACCCTCTATCACTCTCTGACACTCTCTGACACTCTCTGACACTCTCAGACACTCTCTGACAATCTCTGACACTCTCTGACAATCTCTGACACTCTCTGACACTCTCTGACACTCTCTGACACTCTCAGACACTCTCTGACACTCACTGACACTATCTATCACTCTCTGACACTCTCTGACACTCTCTGACACCCTCTATCACTCTCTGACACTCTCTGAAAATCTCAGACACTCACTATCACTCTCTGACAATCTCAGAGACTCACTATCACTCTCTGACACTCTCTGACACTCTCAGACACTCTCTGACTCTCTCTGACACTCTCAGACACTCTCTGACACTCTCTGACACTCTCTATCACTCTCTGACACTCTCAGACACTCTCTGACACTATCTGACACTCTCAGACACTCTCTGACACTCTCAGACACTCACTACCACTCTCTGACACTCTCTGACACTCTCAGACACTCACTATCACTCTCTGACACTCTCAGACACTCACTATCACTCTCTGACACTCTCTGACACTCTCAGACACTCACTATCACTCTCTGACACTCTCAGACACTCACTATCACTCTCTGACAATCTCAGACACTCACTACCACTCTCTGACACTCTCTGACACTCTCAGACACTCACTATCACTCTCTGACACTCTCAGACACTCACTATCACTCTCTGACAATCTCAGACACTCACTACCACTCTCTGACACTCTCTGACACTCTCAGACACTCACTATCACTCTCTGACACTCTCAGACACTCACTATCACTCTCTGACACTCTCAGACACTCACTACCACTCTCTGACACTCTCTGACACTCTCAGACACTCACTATCACTCTCTGACACTCTCAGACACTCACTATCACTCTCTGACACTCTCAGACACTCACTACCACTCTCTGACACTCTCTGACACTCACTATCACTCTCTGACACTCTCAGACACTCACTACCACTCTCTGACACTCTCTGACACTCTCAGACACTCACTATCACTCTCTGACACTCTCAGACACTCACTATCACTCTCTGACACTCTCAGACACTCACTACCACTCTCTGACACTCTCTGACACTCTCAGACACTCACTATCACTCTCTGACACTCTCAGACACTCACTATCACTCTCTGACACTCTCAGACACTCACTATCACTCTCTGACACTCTCAGACACTCACTATCACTCTCTGACACTCTCAGACACTCTCTGACACTCTCAGACACTCTCTGACACTCTCTGACACTCTCTATCACTCTCTGACACTCTCTGACACTCTCAGACACTCTCTGACACTCTCTGACACTCTCAGACACTCTCTGACACTCTCTGACACTCTCTATCACTCTCTGACACTCTCTGACACTCTCTGACACTATCTATGACTCTCTGACACTCTCTGACACTCTCTGACACTCAATATCACTCTCTGACGCTATCTCTCTCTGACACTCTCTGACAATCTCTGACACTCTCTAACACTCTCTGACACTCTCTGAAACTCTATGACACTCTCTGAATCTCTCTGGCACTCTCCAGCACTCTCTGACACTCGCTATCACTCTATGACACTCTCTGACACTCTCAGACACTCTCAGACACTCACTATCGCTCTCAGACACTCACTATCACTCTGACACTCACGATCACTCTCTGACACTCACTATCATTCGCTGACACTCTCTCACTCTCTCTGACACTCACTGAAATTCTCTATCTCTCTCTGACACTCTCTATCACTCTCTGACACTCCCTATCACTCTATGCCACTCTCTGACACTCACTATCACTCTGTGATACTCTCTGACACTCACTATCACTCTCTGACACTCTCTGTCACTCTCTGACACTCTCTGACACTCACTATCACTCTCTGACACTCTCTGACACTCACTAGCACTCTCTGACACTCTCTATCTCTCTCTGACACTCTCTATCACTCTCTGACACTCTCTGACACTCACTATCACTCTCTGACACTCTCTATCTCTCTCTGACACACTCTATCTCTCTCTGACACTCTCTGACACTCTCTATCACTCTCTGACACTCTCTGACACTCTCAGACACTCTCAGACACTCACTATCACTCTATGATACTCTCTGACACTCACTATCACTCTCTGATACTCTCAGATAATCTCTGACTCTCACTATCACTCTCTGACACTCTCCATCACTCTCTGACACACTCTGACACTCACTATCACTCTCTGACACTCTCTGGCACACACTATCACTCTCTGACAATCTCTGACAGTCTCCGACAATCTCTGACACTCTCTATCACTCTCTGACACTCTCAATCGCTCTCTGACACTCTCTGACACTCTCAGACACTCACAGACACTCACTATCACTCTCTGACACTCTCTGACACTCACTATCAAACTCTGACACTCTCTATCACTCTCTGACACTCTCTGACACTCTCTGACAGTCACTATCACTCTCTGACACGATCACTCTCTGACACTCTCTGACACTCTCTGACAGTCTCTGACTCTCTCTGACACTCTCTATCACTCTATGACGCACACTGACACTCACTATCACTCTCTGACACTCTCTGATACTCCCTATCAATCTCTGACAATCTCAATCACTCTCTGACACTCTCTGACACTCTCAGACACTCAGTGTCAATCTCTGACACTCTCTGACACTCACTATCAGTCTCTGACACTCTCTGACACTCTCTGACACTCTCTATCAATCTCTGACACTCTCTATCAATCTCTGACACTCTCTTACACTCACTATCACTCTCTGACACTCTCTGACACTCTCTATCAATCTCTGACTCTCTCTGACACTCTCTATCATACTCTGACACTCTCAGACACTCACTATCGCTCTCTGACACTCTCTATCACTCACTATCACTCTCTGACACTCTCTGACACACACTATCACTCTCTGACAATCTCTGACACTCTCTATCACTCTCTGACACTCTCAATCACTCTCTGACACTCTCTATCAATCTCTGACACTCTCTATCAATCTCTGACACTCTCTGACACTCACTGACACTCTCTATCACTCACTATCACTCTCTGACACTCTCTAACACTCTCTGACACTCTCTGAAACTCTCTGACACTCTCTGACACACTCTGACACTCACTATCGCTCAGACACTCACTATCACTCTGACACTCACGATCACTCTCTGACACTCACTATCATTCTCTGACACTCTCTCACTCTCTCTGACACTCACTGAAATTCTCTATCTCTCTCTGACACTCTCTATCACTCTCTGACACTCCCTATCACTCTATGACACTCTGTGACACTCTCAGACACTCTCAGACACTCACTATCACTCTCTGATACTCTCTGACACTCACTATCACTCTGTGATACTCTCTGACACTCACTATCACTCTCTGACACTCTCTGTCACTCTCTGACACTCTCTGACACTCACTATCACTCTCTGACACTCTCTGACACTCTCTATCTCTCTCTGACACTCTCTATCACTCTCTGACACTCTCTGACACTCACTATCACTCTCTGACACTCTCTATCTCTCTCTGACACACTCTATCTCTCTCTGACACTCTCTGACACTCTCTATCACTCTCTGACACTCTCTGACACTCTCAGACACTCTCAGACACTCACTATCACTCTATGATACTCTCTGACACTCACTATCACTCTCTGATACTCTCTGATAATCTCTGACTCTCACTATCACTCTCTGACACTCTCCATCACTCTCTGACACACTCTGACACTCACTATCACTCTCTGACACTCTCTGGCACACACTATCACTCTCTGACAATCTCTGACAGTCTCCGACAATCTCTGACACTCTCTATCACTCTCTGACACTCTCAATCGCTCTCTGACACTCTCTGACACTCTCAGACACTCACAGACACTCACTATCACTCTCTGACACTCTCTGACACTCACTATCAAACTCTGACACTCTCTATCACTCTCTGACACTCTCTGACACTCTCTGACAGTCACTATCACTCTCTGACACGATCACTCTCTGACACTCTCTGACACTCTCTGACAGTCTCTGACTCTCTCTGACACTCTCTATCACTCTATGACGCACACTGACACTCACTATCACTCTCTGACACTCTCTGATACTCCCTATCAATCTCTGACAATCTCAATCACTCTCTGACACTCTCTGACACTCTCAGACACTCAGTGTCAATCTCTGACACTCTCTGACACTCACTATCAGTCTCTGACACTCTCTGACACTCTCTGACACTCTCTATCAATCTCTGACACTCTCTATCAATCTCTGACACTCTCTTACACTCACTATCACTCTCTGACACTCTCTGACACTCTCTATCAATCTCTGACTCTCTCTGACACTCTCTATCATACTCTGACACTCTCAGACACTCACTATCGCTCTCTGACACTCTCTATCACTCACTATCACTCTCTGACACTCTCTGACACACACTATCACTCTCTGACAATCTCTGACACTCTCTATCACTCTCTGACACTCTCAATCACTCTCTGACACTCTCTATCAATCTCTGACACTCTCTATCAATCTCTGACACTCTCTGACACTCTCTGACACTCTCTATCACTCACTATCACTCTCTGACACTCTCTAACACTCTCTGACACTCTCTGAAACTCTCTGACACTCTCTGACACACTCTGACACTCACTATCGCTCAGACACTCACTATAACTCTGACACTCACGATCACTCTCTGACACTCACTATCATTCTCTGACACTCTCTCACTCTCTCTGACACTCACTGAAATTCTCTATCTCTCTCTGACACTCTCTATCACTCTCTGACACTCTTTGACACTCCCTCTCACTCTATGACACTCTCTGACACTCTCAAACACTCTCAGACACTCACTATCACTCTCTGATACTCTCTGACACTCACTATCACTCTCTGATACTCTCTGACACTCACTACCACTCTCTGACACTCTCTGTCACTCTCTGACACTCTCTGACACTCACTATCAATCTCTGACACTCTCGCCCACTCTCTGACACTCTCTATCACTCTTGGACACTCTCTATCACTCTCTGACACTCTCTATCACTCTCTATCACTCTCTGACAATCTCTGACACTCACTATCACTCTCTGACACTCTCTATCACTCTCTGACACTCTCTGACACTCACTATCACTCTCTGACACTGTCTATCTCTCTCTGACACACTCTATCTCTCTCTGACACTCTCTGACACTCTCTATCACTCTCTGACACTCTCTGACACTCTCAGACACTCTCAGACACTCACTATCACTCTCTGACACTCACTATCACTCTCTGATACTCTCTGATAATCTCTGACTCTCACTATCACTCTCTGACACTCTCCATCACTCTCTGACACACTTTGACACTCACTATCACTCTCTGACACTCTCTGGCACACATTATCACTCTCTGACAATCTCTGACACTCTCCGACAATCTCCGACACTCTCTATCACTCTCTGACACTCTCAATCACTCTCTGACACTCTCTGACACTCTCAGACACTCACAGACACTCACTATCACTCTCTGACACTCTCTGACACTCACTATCAATCTCTGACACTCTCTGACACTCTCTGACACTCTCTATCACTCTCTGACACTCTCCATCAATCTCTGACACTCTCTGACACTCTCTGACACTCTCTGACAGTCACTATCACTCTCTGACACGATCACTCTCTGACACTCTCTGACACTCTATCACTCTCTGACACTCTCTGACACTCACTATCACTCTCTGACACTGTCTATCTCTCTCTGACACACTCTATCTCTCTCTGACACTCTCTGACACTCTCTATCACTCTCTGACACTCTCTGACACTCTCAGACACTCTCAGACACTCACTATCACTCTCTGACACTCACTATCACTCTCTGATACTCTCTGATAATCTCTGACTCTCACTATCACTCTCTGACACTCTCCATCACTCTCTGACACACTTTGAAACTCACTATCACTCTCTGACACTCTCTGGCACACATTATCACTCTCTGACAATCTCTGACACTCTCCGACAATCTCTGACACTCTCTATCACTCTCTGACACTCTCAATCACTCTCTGACACTCTCTGACACTCTCAGACACTCACAGACACTCACTATCACTCTCTGACACTCTCTGACACTCACTATCAATCTCTGACACTCTCTGACACTCTCTGACACTCTCTATCACTCTCTGACACTCTCCATCAATCTCTGACACTCTCTGACACTCTCTGACACTCTCTGACACTCTCTGACAGTCACTATCACTCTCTGACACGATCACTCTCTGACACTCTCTGACACTCTATCACTCTCTGACACTCTCTGACACTCACTATCACTCTCTGACACTGTCTATCTCTCTCTGACACACTCTATCTATCTCTGACACTCTCTGACACTCTCTATCACTCTCTGACACTCTCTGACACTCTCAGACACTCTCAGACACTCACTATCACTCTCTGACACTCACTATCACTCTCTGATACTCTCTGATAATCTCTGACTCTCACTATCACTCTCTGACACTCTCCATCACTCTCTGACACACTTTGAAACTCACTATCACTCTCTGACACTCTCTGGCACACATTATCACTCTCTGACAATCTCTGACACTCTCCGACAATCTCTGACACTCTCTATCACTCTCTGACACTCTCAATCACTCTCTGACACTCTCTGACACTCTCAGACACTCACAGACACTCACTATCACTCTCTGACACTCTCTGACACTCACTATCAATCTCTGACACTCTCTGACACTCTCTGACACTCTCTATCACTCTCTGACACTCTCCATCAATCTCTGACACTCTCTGACACTCTCTGACACTCTCTGACACTCTCTGACAGTCACTATCACTCTCTGACACGATCACTCTCTGACACTCTCTGACACTCTCTGACACTCTCTGACTCTCTCTGACACTCTCTATCACTCTATGACACACACTGACTCTCACTATCACTCTCTGACACTCTCTGACACTCCCTATCAATCTCTGACACTCTCTGACACTCTCTATCAATCTCTGACACTCTCTGACACTCACTATCACTCTCTGACACTCTCTGACACTCTCTATCAATCTCTGACTCTCTCTGACACTCACTATCACTCTCCAACACTCTCTGACACTCTCTGACACTCTCTGACACTCTCTATCACTCTCTGACACACTGTGACATTCGCTATCACTCTCTGACACTCTCTATCATTCTCTGACACACTCTGACACTCTCAGACACTCTCTATCACTCTCTGACACTCTCTGACACTCACTATCAATCTCTGACACTCTCTGACACACACTATCACTCTCTGACAATCTCTGACACTCTCCGACAATCTCTGACACTCTCTATCACTCTCTGACACTCTCAATCAGTCTCTGACACTCTCTGACACTCTCAGACACTCAGTGTCAATCTCTGACACTCTCTGACACTCACTATCAGTCTCTGACACTGTCTGACACTCTCTGACACTCTCTATCAATCTCTGACACTCTCTATCAATCTCTGACACTCTCTGACACTCTCTGACACTCAATATCACTCTCTGACACTATCGCTCTCTGACACTCTCTGACACTCTCTAACACTCTCTGACACTCTCTGAAACTCTCTGACACTATCTGACTCTCTCTGACACTCTCTAGCACCATCTGACACACTCTGACACTCACTATCACTCTCAGACACTCACTATCACTCTGACACTCACGATCACTCTCTGACACTCACTATCATTCTCTGACACTCTCTCACTCTCTCCGACACTCTCTGAAATTCTCTATCTCTCTCTGACACTCTCTATCACTCTCTGACACTCTCTGACACTCCCTATCACACTATGACACTCTCTGACACTCTCAGACACTCTCAGACACTCACTATCACTCTCTGATACTCTCTGACACTCACTATCACTCTCTGATACTCTCTGACACTCACTATCACTCTCTGACACTCTCTGTCACACTCTGACACTCTCTGACACTCTCTATCATTCTCTGACACTCTCTATCACTCTCTATCACTCTCTGACACTCTCTGACACTCACTATCACTTTCTGAAACTCTCTATCTCTCTCTGACACTCTCTATCACTCTCTGACACTCTCTGACACTCACTATCACTCTCTGACACTCTCTATCTCTCTCTGACACACTCTCTCTCTCTCTGACACTCTCTGACACTCTCTATCACTCTCTGACACTCTCTGACACTCTCAGACACTCACTATCACTCTCTGATACTCTCTGACACTCACTATCAATCTCTGACACTCTCTGACACTTTCTATCAATCTCTGACACTGTCTGACACTCACTATCGCTCTCTGACACTCTCTGACACTCTCTATCAGTCTCTGACTCTCTCTGACACTCTCTATCAATCTCTGACACTCTCTGACACTCTCTGACACTCTCTATCAATCTCTGACTCTCTCTGACACTCTCTATCAATCTCTGACACTCTCTGACACGCACTATCACTCTCTAACACTCTCTGACACTCTCTGACACTCTCTGACACTCTCTATCACTCTGTGACATTCACTATCACTCTCTGACACCCTCTATCACTCTCTGACACTCTCAATCACTCTCTGACACACTCTGAGTCTCTCAGACACTCAGTGTCACTCTCTGACACTCACTAACACTCTCTGACACTCTCTGACACTCTCAATCACTTTCTGACACACTCTGAGACTCTCAGATACTCAGTGTCACTCTCTGACACTTTCTGTCACTCTCTGACACTCTCTGACACTCTCAGACACTCACTGTCACTCTCTGACACTCTCTGACACTCTCAGACACTCTCTGACACTCTCTGACACTCTCTATCACTCTCTGACGCTCTCTGACACTCTCAGACACTCTCTGACACTCTCTATCACTCTCTGACACTCTCAGACACTCTCTGACACTCTCTGACACTCTCAGACACTCTCTGACACTCTCTGACACTCTCTATTACTCTCTGACACTCTCTGACGCTCTCTGACACTCTCAGACACTCTCTGACACTCTCTATCACTCTCTGACACTCTCAGACACTCTCTGACACTCTCTGACACTCTCAGACACTCTCTGACACTCTCTGACACTCTCTATTACTCTCTGACACTCTCTGACACTCTCAGACACTCTCAGACACTCTCTGACACTCTCTGACACTCTCAGACACTCTCTGACACTCTCTGACACTCTCTGACACTCTCTATCACTCTCTGACACTCTCTGACACTCTCAGACACTCTCTGACACTCTCTGACACTCTCTATCACTCTCTATCACTCTCTGACACTCTCTGACACTCTCAGACACTCTCAGACACTCTCTGACACTCTCAGACACTCTCTATTACTCTCTGACACTCTCTGACACTCTCTGACACTCTCTGACACTCTCTATCACTCTCTATCACTCTCTGACACTCTCTGACACTCTCAGACACTCTCAGACACTCTCTGACACTCTCAGACACTCTCTATTACTCTCTGACACTCTCTGACACTCTCAGACACTCTCTGACACTCTCTGACACTCTCTATCACTCTCTGACACTCTCTGACACTCTCAGACACTCTCTGACACTCTCTGACACTCTCTATCACTCTCTATCACTCTCTGACACTCTCTGACACTCTCAGACACTCTCAGACACTCTCAGACACTCACTATCACTCTCTGACACTCTCTGACACTCACTATCACTCTCTGACACTCTCTGACACTCTCAGACACTCTCTGACACTCTCAGACACTCTCTATCACTCTCTATCACTCTCTGACACTCACTATCACTTTCTGACACTCTCCATCTCTCTCTGACACTCTCTATCACTCTCTGACACTCTCTGACACTCACTATCACTCTCTGACACTCTCTATCTCTCTCTGACACACTCTCTCTCTCTCTGACACTCTCTGACACTCTCTATCACTCTCTGACACTCTCTGACACTCTCAGACACGCACTATCACTCTCTGATACTCTCTGACACTCTCTGACACTCTCTATCAATCTCTGACTCTCTCTGAAACTCTCTATCAATCTCTGACACTCTCTGACACGCACTATCACTCTCTAACACTCTCTGACACTCTCTGACACTCTCTGACACTCTCTATCACTCTGTGAGATTCACTATCACTCTCTGACACTCTCTATCACTCTCTGACACACTCTGACACTCACTATCACTCTCTGACACTCTCTGACTCACACTATCACTCTCTGACAATCTCTGACACTCTCCGACACTCTCTGACACCCTCTATCACTCTCTGACACTCTCAATCACTCTCTGACACACTGTGGCACCCTCAGACACTCGTGGTCACTCTCTGACTCTCTCTGACACTCTCTGACACTCTCAATCACTCTCTGACACACTCTGAGTCTCTCAGACACTCAGTGTCACTCTCTGACACTCTCTAACACTCTCTGACACTCTCTGACACTCTCAATCACTCTCTGACACACTCTGAGACTCTCAGATACTCAGTGTCACTCTCTGACACTCTCTGACACTCTCTGCCACGCTCTATCACTCTCTATCACTCTCTGACACACTCTGACACACTCTGACACTCTCAGACACTCAGTGTCACTCTCTGACACACTCCGACACTCGCTGACACTCTCTGACACTCTCTATCGCTGTCTATTACTCTCTGACATACTCTGACACTCTCAGACTCTCAGTGTCACTCTCTGACACTCTCAGACACTCTCTGACACTCTCTATCACTCTCTATTACTCTCGGACACACTGTGAAACTCTCAGACACTCAGTGTCACTCTCTGACAAACTGTGACACTCTCAGACACTCAGTGGCACTCTCCGACACTCTCTGACACTCTCAGACAATCACAATCACTCTCTGACCCTCTCTGACACACTTTATCACTCTCTATCAATCTCTGACACTCTCTGACATTCTCAGACACTCACAGACACACACTATCACTGTCTGCCTCTCTCTGACACTCACTATCACTCTCTGACACTCTCTGTCACTCTCTATTACTCTCTGACACACTGTGAAACTCTCAGGCACTCAGTGTCACTCTCTGACACTCTCTGACACTCTCAGACAATCACTATCGCTCTCTGACATTCTCTGTCAAACTCTGACACTCTCAGACACTCTCTGACAATCTCTGACACTCTCTGACTCTCTCTGACACTCTCTATCACTCTATGACACACTCTGACACTCACTATCATTCTCTGACACTGTCACTCTCAGATACTCTCAGACACTCACTATCACTCTGACACTCACGATCACTCTCTGACACTCACTATCATTCTCTGACACTCTCTGACTCTCTTTGACACTCTCTGAAATTCTCCATCTCTATCTGACAATCTCTGTCACTCTCTGACACTCTCTGACACTCTCAGACACTCTCAGACAGTCACTATCACTGTCTGCCACTCTCTGACACTCCCTATCAATCTCTGACACTCTCTGACACCCTCTATCAATCTCTGACACTCTCTGACACTCACTATCACTCTCTGACACTCTCTGACACTCACTATCACTCTCTGACACTCTCTGTCACTCACTATCAATCTCTGACACTCTCGCACACTCTCTGACACTCTCTATCACTCTCTGACACTCTCTATCACTCTCGATCACTCTCTGACACTCTCTATCACTCACTATCACTCTCTGACACTCTCTAAATCTCTCTGACACTATAACACTCTCTGACACTCTCTGACTCTCTCTATCACTCTCTGACACTCTCTATCTTTCTCTGACACGCTCTATCTCTCTCTGACTCTCTCTGACACTCACTATCACTCTCTGATACTCTCTGACACTCTCAGACACTCACTATCACTCTCTGATACTCTCTGACAATCACTATCACTCTCTGATAATCTCTGATACTCTCTGACTCTCACTATCACTCTCTGACACTCTCTATCACTCTCAGACACTCGTGGTCACTCTATGACACTCTCTGACACTCTCTGACGCTCTCAATCACTCTCTGACACACTCTGACACTCTCAGACACTCAGTGTCACTCTCTGACACTCTCTGACACTCTCTGCAACGCTCTATCACTCTCTAAAACTCTCTGACACACTCTGACACTATCAGACACTCAGTGTCACTCTCTGACACTCTCTGACACTCTCTTTCACTCTCTATCACTCTCTGACACACTCTGACAATCTCAGACACTCACGATCACTCTCTGACACTCACTATCATTCTCTGACACTCTCTCACTCTCTCTGACACTCTCTGAAATTCTCTATCTCTCTCTGACACTCTCTATCACTCTCTGACACTCTCTGACACACTTTGACACTCTCTGACACTCTCTATCACTCTCAGACACACGTGGTCACTCTCTGACACTCTCTGACACTATCTGACACTGTCAATCACTCTCTGACACACTCTGACATTTTCAGACACTCAGTGTCACTCTCTGACACTCTCTGATACTCTCTGGCACTCTCTATCACTCTCTATCACTCTCTGACACACTCTGACGATCTCAGACACTCACTGTCACTCTCTGACACTCTCTGAGACTCTCAGACAATCACTATCACCCTCTGACACTCTCTGACACACTCTATCACTATCAATCTCTGACACTCTCAGACACTCTCTGACACTCTCAGACACTCACAGACACTCACTATCACTCTCTGACACTCTCTGACAATCACTATCACTCTCTGACACTCTCTGACACTCTCTATCAATCTCTGACACTCTCTGACACTCTCTATCAATCTCTGACACTCTCTGACACTCACTATCACTCTCTATTACTCTCTGACGCACTCTGAAACTCTCAGACACTCAGTGTCACTCTCTGACACTCACTGACACTCTCAGAAAATCACTATCACTCTCTGACTCTCTCTGACAAACTCTGACACTCTCAGACACTCAGTGTCACTCTCTGTCACTCACTGACACTCTCAGACAATCACTATAACTCTCTGACACTCTCTGACAAACTCTGACACTCTCAGACACTCAGTGGCAATCTCTGACACTCTCTGACACTTTCAGACAATCATTATCACTCTCTGACACTCTCTGACTCTCTCTGATACTCTCTATCACTCTCTGCCACACTCTGACACTCACTATCACTCTCTGACACTATCACTCTCTGACACTCTCAGACACTCTCTGACACTATCTGACACTCTCAGACACTCTCTGACACTCTCAGACACTCACTACCACTCTCTGACACTCTCTGACACTCTCAGACACTCACTATCACTCTCTGACACTCTCAGACACTCACTATCACTCTCTGACACTCTCTGACACTCTCAGACACTCACTATCACTCTCTGACACTCTCAGACACTCACTATCACTCTCTGACAATCTCAGACACTCACTACCACTCTCTGACACTCTCTGACACTCTCAGACACTCACTATCACTCTCTGACACTCTCAGACACTCACTATCACTCTCTGACAATCTCAGACACTCACTACCACTCTCTGACACTCTCTGACACTCTCAGACACTCACTATCACTCTCTGACTCTCTCTGACAAACTCTGACACTCTCAGACACTCAGTGTCACTCTCTGTCACTCACTGACACTCTCAGACAATCACTATAACTCTCTGACACTCTCTGACAAACTCTGACACTCTCAGACACTCAGTGGCAATCTCTGACACTCTCTGACACTTTCAGACAATCATTATCACTCTCTGACACTCTCTGACTCTCTCTGATACTCTCTATCACTCTCTGCCACACTCTGACACTCACTATCACTCTCTGACACTATCACTCTCTGACACTCTCAGACACTCTCTGACACTATCTGACACTCTCAGACACTCTCTGACACTCTCAGACACTCACTACCACTCTCTGACACTCTCTGACACTCTCAGACACTCACTATCACTCTCTGACACTCTCAGACACTCACTATCACTCTCTGACACTCTCTGACACTCTCAGACACTCACTATCACTCTCTGACACTCTCAGACACTCACTATCACTCTCTGACAATCTCAGACACTCACTACCACTCTCTGACACTCTCTGACACTCTCAGACACTCACTATCACTCTCTGACACTCTCAGACACTCACTATCACTCTCTGACAATCTCAGACACTCACTACCACTCTCTGACACTCTCTGACACTCTCAGACACTCACTATCACTCTCTGACACTCTCAGACACTCACTATCACTCTCTGACACTCTCAGACACTCACTACCACTCTCTGACACTCTCTGACACTCTCAGACACTCACTATCACTCTCTGACACTCTCAGACACTCACTATCACTCTCTGACACTCTCAGACACTCACTACCACTCTCTGACACTCTCTGACACTCACTATCACTCTCTGACACTCTCAGACACTCACTACCACTCTCTGACACTCTCTGACACTCTCAGACACTCACTATCACTCTCTGACACTCTCAGACACTCACTATCACTCTCTGACACTCTCAGACACTCACTACCACTCTCTGACACTCTCTGACACTCTCAGACACTCACTATCACTCTCTGACACTCTCAGACACTCACTATCACTCTCTGACACTCTCAGACACTCACTATCACTCTCTGACACTCTCAGACACTCACTATCACTCTCTGACACTCTCAGACACTCACTATCACTCTCTGACACTCTCAGACACTCTCTGACACTCTCAGACACTCTCTGACACTCTCTGACACTCTCTATCACTCTCTGACACTCTCTGACACTCTCAGACACTCTCTGACACTCTCTGACACTCTCAGACACTCTCTGACACTCTCTGACACTCTCTATCACTCTCTGACACTCTCTGACACTCTCTGACACTATCTATGACTCTCTGACACTCTCTGACACTCTCTGACACTCAATATCACTCTCTGACGCTATCTCTCTCTGACACTCTCTGACAATCTCTGACACTCTCTAACACTCTCTGACACTCTCTGAAACTCTATGACACTCTCTGAATCTCTCTGGCACTCTCCAGCACTCTCTGACACTCGCTATCACTCTATGACACTCTCTGACACTCTCAGACACTCTCAGACACTCACTATCGCTCTCAGACACTCACTATCACTCTGACACTCACGATCACTCTCTGACACTCACTATCATTCGCTGACACTCTCTCACTCTCTCTGACACTCACTGAAATTCTCTATCTCTCTCTGACACTCTCTATCACTCTCTGACACTCCCTATCACTCTATGACACTCTCTGACACTCACTATCACTCTGTGATACTCTCTGACACTCACTATCACTCTCTGACACTCTCTGTCACTCTCTGACACTCTCTGACACTCACTATCACTCTCTGACACTCTCTGACACTCACTAGCACTCTCTGACACTCTCTATCTCTCTCTGACACTCTCTATCACTCTCTGACACTCTCTGACACTCACTATCACTCTCTGACACTCTCTATCTCTCTCTGACACACTCTATCTCTCTCTGACACTCTCTGACACTCTCTATCACTCTCTGACACTCTCTGACACTCTCAGACACTCTCAGACACTCACTATCACTCTATGATACTCTCTGACACTCACTATCACTCTCTGATACTCTCAGATAATCTCTGACTCTCACTATCACTCTCTGACACTCTCCATCACTCTCTGACACACTCTGACACTCACTATCACTCTCTGACACTCTCTGGCACACACTATCACTCTCTGACAATCTCTGACAGTCTCCGACAATCTCTGACACTCTCTATCACTCTCTGACACTCTCAATCGCTCTCTGACACTCTCTGACACTCTCAGACACTCACAGACACTCACTATCACTCTCTGACACTCTCTGACACTCACTATCAAACTCTGACACTCTCTATCACTCTCTGACACTCTCTGACACTCTCTGACAGTCACTATCACTCTCTGACACGATCACTCTCTGACACTCTCTGACACTCTCTGACAGTCTCTGACTCTCTCTGACACTCTCTATCACTCTATGACGCACACTGACACTCACTATCACTCTCTGACACTCTCTGATACTCCCTATCAATCTCTGACAATCTCAATCACTCTCTGACACTCTCTGACACTCTCAGACACTCAGTGTCAATCTCTGACACTCTCTGACACTCACTATCAGTCTCTGACACTCTCTGACACTCTCTGACACTCTCTATCAATCTCTGACACTCTCTATCAATCTCTGACACTCTCTTACACTCACTATCACTCTCTGACACTCTCTGACACTCTCTATCAATCTCTGACTCTCTCTGACACTCTCTATCATACTCTGACACTCTCAGACACTCACTATCGCTCTCTGACACTCTCTATCACTCACTATCACTCTCTGACACTCTCTGACACACACTATCACTCTCTGACAATCTCTGACACTCTCTATCACTCTCTGACACTCTCAATCACTCTCTGACACTCTCTATCAATCTCTGACACTCTCTATCAATCTCTGACACTCTCTGACACTCACTGACACTCTCTATCACTCACTATCACTCTCTGACACTCTCTAACACTCTCTGACACTCTCTGAAACTCTCTGACACTCTCTGACACACTCTGACACTCACTATCGCTCAGACACTCACTATCACTCTGACACTCACGATCACTCTCTGACACTCACTATCATTCTCTGACACTCTCTCACTCTCTCTGACACTCACTGAAATTCTCTATCTCTCTCTGACACTCTCTATCACTCTCTGACACTCCCTATCACTCTATGACACTCTGTGACACTCTCAGACACTCTCAGACACTCACTATCACTCTCTGATACTCTCTGACACTCACTATCACTCTGTGATACTCTCTGACACTCACTATCACTCTCTGACACTCTCTGTCACTCTCTGACACTCTCTGACACTCACTATCACTCTCTGACACTCTCTGACACTCTCTATCTCTCTCTGACACTCTCTATCACTCTCTGACACTCTCTGACACTCACTATCACTCTCTGACACTCTCTATCTCTCTCTGACACACTCTATCTCTCTCTGACACTCTCTGACACTCTCTATCACTCTCTGACACTCTCTGACACTCTCAGACACTCTCAGACACTCACTATCACTCTATGATACTCTCTGACACTCACTATCACTCTCTGATACTCTCTGATAATCTCTGACTCTCACTATCACTCTCTGACACTCTCCATCACTCTCTGACACACTCTGACACTCACTATCACTCTCTGACACTCTCTGGCACACACTATCACTCTCTGACAATCTCTGACAGTCTCCGACAATCTCTGACACTCTCTATCACTCTCTGACACTCTCAATCGCTCTCTGACACTCTCTGACACTCTCAGACACTCACAGACACTCACTATCACTCTCTGACACTCTCTGACACTCACTATCAAACTCTGACACTCTCTATCACTCTCTGACACTCTCTGACACTCTCTGACAGTCACTATCACTCTCTGACACGATCACTCTCTGACACTCTCTGACACTCTCTGACAGTCTCTGACTCTCTCTGACACTCTCTATCACTCTATGACGCACACTGACACTCACTATCACTCTCTGACACTCTCTGATACTCCCTATCAATCTCTGACAATCTCAATCACTCTCTGACACTCTCTGACACTCTCAGACACTCAGTGTCAATCTCTGACACTCTCTGACACTCACTATCAGTCTCTGACACTCTCTGACACTCTCTGACACTCTCTATCAATCTCTGACACTCTCTATCAATCTCTGACACTCTCTTACACTCACTATCACTCTCTGACACTCTCTGACACTCTCTATCAATCTCTGACTCTCTCTGACACTCTCTATCATACTCTGACACTCTCAGACACTCACTATCGCTCTCTGACACTCTCTATCACTCACTATCACTCTCTGACACTCTCTGACACACACTATCACTCTCTGACAATCTCTGACACTCTCTATCACTCTCTGACACTCTCAATCACTCTCTGACACTCTCTATCAATCTCTGACACTCTCTATCAATCTCTGACACTCTCTGACACTCTCTGACACTCTCTATCACTCACTATCACTCTCTGACACTCTCTAACACTCTCTGACACTCTCTGAAACTCTCTGACACTCTCTGACACACTCTGACACTCACTATCGCTCAGACACTCACTATAACTCTGACACTCACGATCACTCTCTGACACTCACTATCATTCTCTGACACTCTCTCACTCTCTCTGACACTCACTGAAATTCTCTATCTCTCTCTGACACTCTCTATCACTCTCTGACACTCTTTGACACTCCCTCTCACTCTATGACACTCTCTGACACTCTCAAACACTCTCAGACACTCACTATCACTCTCTGATACTCTCTGACACTCACTATCACTCTCTGATACTCTCTGACACTCACTACCACTCTCTGACACTCTCTGTCACTCTCTGACACTCTCTGACACTCACTATCAATCTCTGACACTCTCGCCCACTCTCTGACACTCTCTATCACTCTTGGACACTCTCTATCACTCTCTGACACTCTCTATCACTCTCTATCACTCTCTGACAATCTCTGACACTCACTATCACTCTCTGACACTCTCTATCACTCTCTGACACTCTCTGACACTCACTATCACTCTCTGACACTGTCTATCTCTCTCTGACACACTCTATCTCTCTCTGACACTCTCTGACACTCTCTATCACTCTCTGACACTCTCTGACACTCTCAGACACTCTCAGACACTCACTATCACTCTCTGACACTCACTATCACTCTCTGATACTCTCTGATAATCTCTGACTCTCACTATCACTCTCTGACACTCTCCATCACTCTCTGACACACTTTGACACTCACTATCACTCTCTGACACTCTCTGGCACACATTATCACTCTCTGACAATCTCTGACACTCTCCGACAATCTCCGACACTCTCTATCACTCTCTGACACTCTCAATCACTCTCTGACACTCTCTGACACTCTCAGACACTCACAGACACTCACTATCACTCTCTGACACTCTCTGACACTCACTATCAATCTCTGACACTCTCTGACACTCTCTGACACTCTCTATCACTCTCTGACACTCTCCATCAATCTCTGACACTCTCTGACACTCTCTGACACTCTCTGACAGTCACTATCACTCTCTGACACGATCACTCTCTGACACTCTCTGACACTCTATCACTCTCTGACACTCTCTGACACTCACTATCACTCTCTGACACTGTCTATCTCTCTCTGACACACTCTATCTCTCTCTGACACTCTCTGACACTCTCTATCACTCTCTGACACTCTCTGACACTCTCAGACACTCTCAGACACTCACTATCACTCTCTGACACTCACTATCACTCTCTGATACTCTCTGATAATCTCTGACTCTCACTATCACTCTCTGACACTCTCCATCACTCTCTGACACACTTTGAAACTCACTATCACTCTCTGACACTCTCTGGCACACATTATCACTCTCTGACAATCTCTGACACTCTCCGACAATCTCTGACACTCTCTATCACTCTCTGACACTCTCAATCACTCTCTGACACTCTCTGACACTCTCAGACACTCACAGACACTCACTATCACTCTCTGACACTCTCTGACACTCACTATCAATCTCTGACACTCTCTGACACTCTCTGACACTCTCTATCACTCTCTGACACTCTCCATCAATCTCTGACACTCTCTGACACTCTCTGACACTCTCTGACACTCTCTGACAGTCACTATCACTCTCTGACACGATCACTCTCTGACACTCTCTGACACTCTATCACTCTCTGACACTCTCTGACACTCACTATCACTCTCTGACACTGTCTATCTCTCTCTGACACACTCTATCTCTCTCTGACACTCTCTGACACTCTCTATCACTCTCTGACACTCTCTGACACTCTCAGACACTCTCAGACACTCACTATCACTCTCTGACACTCACTATCACTCTCTGATACTCTCTGATAATCTCTGACTCTCACTATCACTCTCTGACACTCTCCATCACTCTCTGACACACTTTGAAACTCACTATCACTCTCTGACACTCTCTGGCACACATTATCACTCTCTGACAATCTCTGACACTCTCCGACAATCTCTGACACTCTCTATCACTCTCTGACACTCTCAATCACTCTCTGACACTCTCTGACACTCTCAGACACTCACAGACACTCACTATCACTCTCTGACACTCTCTGACACTCACTATCAATCTCTGACACTCTCTGACACTCTCTGACACTCTCTGACACTCTCCATCAATCTCTGACACTCTCTGACACTCTCTGACACTCTCTGACACTCTCTGACAGTCACTATCACTCTCTGACACGATCACTCTCTGACACTCTCTGACACTCTCTGACACTCTCTGACTCTCTCTGACACTCTCTATCACTCTATGACACACACTGACTCTCACTATCACTCTCTGACACTCTCTGACACTCCCTATCAATCTCTGACACTCTCTGACACTCTCTATCAATCTCTGACACTCTCTGACACTCACTATCACTCTCTGACACTCTCTGACACTCTCTATCAATCTCTGACTCTCTCTGACACTCACTATCACTCTCCAACACTCTCTGACACTCTCTGACACTCTCTGACACTCTCTATCACTCTCTGACACACTGTGACATTCGCTATCACTCTCTGACACTCTCTATCATTCTCTGACACACTCTGACACTCTCAGACACTCTCTATCACTCTCTGACACTCTCTGACACTCACTATCAATCTCTGACACTCTCTGACACACACTATCACTCTCTGACAATCTCTGACACTCTCCGACAATCTCTGACACTCTCTATCACTCTCTGACACTCTCAATCAGTCTCTGACACTCTCTGACACTCTCAGACACTCAGTGTCAATCTCTGACACTCTCTGACACTCACTATCAGTCTCTGACACTGTCTGACACTCTCTGACACTCTCTATCAATCTCTGACACTCTCTATCAATCTCTGACACTCTCTGACACTCTCTGACACTCAATATCACTCTCTGACACTATCGCTCTCTGACACTCTCTGACACTCTCTAACACTCTCTGACACTCTCTGAAACTCTCTGACACTATCTGACTCTCTCTGACATCTCTAGCACCATCTGACACACTCTGACACTCACTATCACTCTCAGACACTCACTATCACTCTGACACTCACGATCACTCTCTGACACTCACTATCATTCTCTGACACTCTCTCACTCTCTCCGACACTCTCTGAAATTCTCTATCTCTCTCTGACACTCTCTATCACTCTCTGACACTCTCTGACACTCCCTATCACACTATGACACTCTCTGACACTCTCAGACACTCTCAGACACTCACTATCACTCTCTGATACTCTCTGACACTCACTATCACTCTCTGATACTCTCTGACACTCACTATCACTCTCTGACACTCTCTGTCACACTCTGACACTCTCTGACACTCTCTATCATTCTCTGACACTCTCTATCACTCTCTATCACTCTCTGACACTCTCTGACACTCACTATCACTTTCTGAAACTCTCTATCTCTCTCTGACACTCTCTATCACTCTCTGACACTCTCTGACACTCACTATCACTCTCTGACACTCTCTATCTCTCTGTGACACACTCTCTCTCTCTCTGACACTCTCTGACACTCTCTATCACTCTCTGACACTCTCTGACACTCTCAGACACTCACTATCACTCTCTGATACTCTCTGACACTCACTATCAATCTCTGACACTCTCTGACACTTTCTATCAATCTCTGACACTGTCTGACACTCACTATCGCTCTCTGACACTCTCTGACACTCTCTATCAGTCTCTGACTCTCTCTGACACTCTCTATCAATCTCTGACACTCTCTGACACTCTCTGACACTCTCTATCAATCTCTGACTCTCTCTGACACTCTCTATCAATCTCTGACACTCTCTGACACGCACTATCACTCTCTAACACGCTCTGACACTCTCTGACACTCTCTGACACTCTCTATCACTCTGTGACATTCACTATCACTCTCTGACACCCTCTATCACTCTCTGACACTCTCAATCACTCTCTGACACACTCTGAGTCTCTCAGACACTCAGTGTCACTCTCTGACACTCACTAACACTCTCTGACACTCTCTGACACTCTCAATCACTTTCTGACACACTCTGAGACTCTCAGATACTCAGTGTCACTCTCTGACACTTTCTGTCACTCTCTGACACTCTCTGACACTCTCAGACACTCACTGTCACTCTCTGACACTCTCTGACACTCTCAGACACTCTCTGACACTCTCTGACACTCTCTATCACTCTCTGACGCTCTCTGACACTCTCAGACACTCTCTGACACTCTCTATCACTCTCTGACACTCTCAGACACTCTCTGACACTCTCTGACACTCTCAGACACTCTCTGACACTCTCTGACACTCTCTATTACTCTCTGACACTCTCTGACACTCTCAGACACTCTCAGACACTCTCTGACACTCTCTGACACTCTCAGACACTCTCTGACACTCTCTGACACTCTCTGACACTCTCTATCACTCTCTGACACTCTCTGACACTCTCAGACACTCTCTGACACTCTCTGACACTCTCTATCACTCTCTATCACTCTCTGACACTCTCTGACACTCTCAGACACTCTCAGACACTCTCTGACACTCTCAGACACTCTCTATTACTCTCTGACACTCTCTGACACTCTCTGACACTCTCTGACACTCTCTATCACTCTCTATCACTCTCTGACACTCTCTGACACTCTCAGACACTCTCAGACACTCTCTGACACTCTCAGACACTCTCTATTACTCTCTGACACTCTCTGACACTCTCAGACACTCTCTGACACTCTCTGACACTCTCTATCACTCTCTGACACTCTCTGACACTCTCAGACACTCTCTGACACTCTCTGACACTCTCTATCACTCTCTATCACTCTCTGACACTCTCTGACACTCTCAGACACTCTCTGACACTCTCAGACACTCTCTATTACTCTCTGACACTCTCTGACACTCTCAGACACTCTCTGACACTCTCTGACACTCTCTATCACTCTCTGACACTCTCTGACACTCTCAGACACTCTCAGACACTCTCTGACACTCTCAGACACTCTCTATTACTCTCTGACACTCTCTGACACTCTCAGACACTCTCTGACACTCTCTGACACTCTCTATCACTCTCTGACACTCTCTGACACTCTCAGACACTCTCTGACACTCTCTGACACTCTCTATCACTCTCTATCACTCTCTGACACTCTCTGACACTCTCAGACACTCTCAGACACTCTCAGACACTCACTATCACTCTCTGACACTCTCTGACACTCACTATCACTCTCTGACACTCTCTGACACTCTCAGACACTCTCTGACACTCTCAGACACTCTCTATTACTCTCTATCACTCTCTGACACTCACTATCACTTTCTGACACTCTCCATCTCTCTCTGACACTCTCTATCACTCTCTGACACTCTCTGACACTCACTATCACTCTCTGACACTCTCTATCTCTCTCTGACACACTCTCTCTCTCTCTGACACTCTCTGACACTCTCTATCACTCTCTGACACTCTCTGACACTCTCAGACACGCACTATCACTCTCTGATACTCTCTGACACTCTCTGACACTCTCTATCAATCTCTGACTCTCTCTGAAACTCTCTATCAATCTCTGACACTCTCTGACACGCACTATCACTCTCTAACACTCTCTGACACTCTCTGACACTCTCTGACACTCTCTATCACTCTGTGAGATTCACTATCACTCTCTGACACTCTCTATCACTCTCTGACACACTCTGACACTCACTATCACTCTCTGACACTCTCTGACTCACACTATCACTCTCTGACAATCTCTGACACTCTCCGACACTCTCTGACACCCTCTATCACTCTCTGACACTCTCAATCACTCTCTGACACACTGTGGCACCCTCAGACACTCGTGGTCACTCTCTGACTCTCTCTGACACTCTCTGACACTCTCAATCACTCTCTGACACACTCTGAGTCTCTCAGACACTCAGTGTCACTCTCTGACACTCTCTAACACTCTCTGACACTCTCTGACACTCTCAATCACTCTCTGACACACTCTGAGACTCTCAGATACTCAGTGTCACTCTCTGACACTCTCTGACACTCTCTGCCACGCTCTATCACTCTCTATCACTCTCTGACACACTCTGACACACTCTGACACTCTCAGACACTCAGTGTCACTCTCTGACACACTCCGACACTCGCTGACACTCTCTGACACTCTCTATCGCTGTCTATTACTCTCTGACATACTCTGACACTCTCAGACTCTCAGTGTCACTCTCTGACACTCTCAGACACTCTCTGACACTCTCTATCACTCTCTATTACTCTCGGACACACTGTGAAACTCTCAGACACTCAGTGTCACTCTCTGACAAACTGTGACACTCTCAGACACTCAGTGGCACTCTCCGACACTCTCTGACACTCTCAGACAATCACAATCACTCTCTGACCCTCTCTGACACACTTTATCACTCTCTATCAATCTCTGACACTCTCTGACATTCTCAGACACTCACAGACACACACTATCACTGTCTGCCTCTCTCTGACACTCACTATCACTCTCTGACACTCTCTGTCACTCTCTATTACTCTCTGACACACTGTGAAACTCTCAGGCACTCAGTGTCACTCTCTGACACTCTCTGACACTCTCAGACAATCACTATCGCTCTCTGACATTCTCTGTCAAACTCTGACACTCTCAGACACTCTCTGACAATCTCTGACACTCTCTGACTCTCTCTGACACTCTCTATCACTCTATGACACACTCTGACACTCACTATCATTCTCTGACACTGTCACTCTCAGATACTCTCAGACACTCACTATCACTCTGACACTCACGATCACTCTCTGACACTCACTATCATTCTCTGACACTCTCTGACTCTCTTTGACACTCTCTGAAATTCTCCATCTCTATCTGACAATCTCTGTCACTCTCTGACACTCTCTGACACTCTCAGACACTCTCAGACAGTCACTATCACTGTCTGCCACTCTCTGACACTCCCTATCAATCTCTGACACTCTCTGACACCCTCTATCAATCTCTGACACTCTCTGACACTCACTATCACTCTCTGACACTCTCTGACACTCACTATCACTCTCTGACACTCTCTGTCACTCACTATCAATCTCTGACACTCTCGCACACTCTCTGACACTCTCTATCACTCTCTGACACTCTCTATCACTCTCGATCACTCTCTGACACTCTCTATCACTCACTATCACTCTCTGACACTCTCTAAATCTCTCTGACACTATAACACTCTCTGACACTCTCTGACTCTCTCTATCACTCTCTGACACTCTCTATCTTTCTCTGACACGCTCTATCTCTCTCTGACTCTCTCTGACACTCACTATCACTCTCTGATACTCTCTGACACTCTCAGACACTCACTATCACTCTCTGATACTCTCTGACAATCACTATCACTCTCTGATAATCTCTGATACTCTCTGACTCTCACTATCACTCTCTGACACTCTCTATCACTCTCAGACACTCGTGGTCACTCTATGACACTCTCTGACACTCTCTGACGCTCTCAATCACTCTCTGACACACTCTGACACTCTCAGACACTCAGTGTCACTCTCTGACACTCTCTGACACTCTCTGCAACGCTCTATCACTCTCTAAAACTCTCTGACACACTCTGACACTATCAGACACTCAGTGTCACTCTCTGACACTCTCTGACACTCTCTTTCACTCTCTATCACTCTCTGACACACTCTGACAATCTCAGACACTCACGATCACTCTCTGACACTCACTATCATTCTCTGACACTCTCTCACTCTCTCTGACACTCTCTGAAATTCTCTATCTCTCTCTGACACTCTCTATCACTCTCTGACACTCTCTGACACACTTTGACACTCTCTGACACTCTCTATCACTCTCAGACACACGTGGTCACTCTCTGACACTCTCTGACACTATCTGACACTGTCAATCACTCTCTGACACACTCTGACATTTTCAGACACTCAGTGTCACTCTCTGACACTCTCTGATACTCTCTGGCACTCTCTATCACTCTCTATCACTCTCTGACACACTCTGACGATCTCAGACACTCACTGTCACTCTCTGACACTCTCTGAGACTCTCAGACAATCACTATCACCCTCTGACACTCTCTGACACACTCTATCAATATCAATCTCTGACACTCTCAGACACTCTCTGACACTCTCAGACACTCACAGACACTCACTATCACTCTCTGACACTCTCTGACAATCACTATCACTCTCTGACACTCTCTATCACTCTCTGACACACTCTATCACTCTCTGACAATCTCTGACACTCTCTATTACTCAATGACACTCTCTGACACTTTCTATCTCTCGCTATCTCTCTCTGACACTCTCTGACACTCTCGGACACACTCTGACACTCTCTGACACTCTCTGACACTATCACTCCCAGACACTCTCAGACACTCTCTATCACTCTGACACTCACGATCACTCTCTGACAATCACTATCATTCTCTGACACTCTCTGACTCTCTCTGACACTCTCTGAAATATTCCATCTCTATCTGACAATCTCTGTCACTCTCTGACACTCTCTGACACTCTCAGACGCTCTCAGACACTCACTATCACTCTCTGATACTCTCTGACATTCACTATCACTCTCTGATACTCTCTGACACTCACTATCACTCTCTGACACTCTCTGTCACTCTCTGACACTCTCTGACACTCACTATCAATCTCTGACTCTCTTGCACACTCTCTGACACTCTCTATCACTCTCTGACACTCTCTAACACTCACTATCACTCTCTGACACTCTCTATCTCTCTCTGACACTCTCTATCACTCTCTGACACTCTCTGACACTCTCTATCACTCTCTGACACTCTCTATCTCTCTCTGACACGCTCTATCTCTCTCTGACACTCTCTGACACTCACTATCACTCTCTGACACTCTCTGACACTCTCAGACACTCTCAGACACTCACTATCACTCTCTGATACTCTCTGACAATCACTATCACTCTCTGATACTCTCTGATACTCTCTGACTCTCACTATCACTCTCTGACACTCTCTATCACTCTCTGACACTCTATATCACGCTCAGACACTCGTGGTCACTCTATGACACTCTCTGACACTCTCTGACTCTCTCAATCACTCTCTGACACACTCTGACACTCTCAGACACTCAGTGTCACTCTCTGACACTCTCTGACACACTCTGCAACGCTCTATCACTCTCTATCACTCTCTGACACACTGACACTATCAGACACTCAGTGTCACTCTCTGACACTCTCTGACAATCACTATCACCCTCTGACACTCTCTGACACACTCTATCACTCTCTATCAATCTCTGACACTCTCTGACACTCTCAGACACTCACAGACACTCACTATCACTCTCTGACACTCTCTGACACTCACTATCACTCTCTGACACTCTCTGACACTCTCTGACACTCTCTCTCAATCTCTGACACTCTCTGACACTCTCTATCAATATCTGACACTCTCTGACACTCTCTATCTCTCTCTGACAAAATCTGACACTCACTATCACTCTCTGACACTATCACTCTCAGACACTCACTATCACTCTCTGACACTCTTAGACACTCTCTATCACTCTCTGACACTCTCAGCCACTCTCTCTCACTCTCTGACACTCTTAGACACTCACTATCACTCTCTGATACTCTCTATCACTCTCTGACACTCTCTGACACTCTCTATCACTCTCTGACAATCTCTGACACACTCTGACAATCTCAGAATCACGCAGACACTCACTATCAGCCTCTGATACTCTCTGACAATCTCTGACAATCTCTGACACTCTCTATCACTCTCTGACACTCACTATCACTCTCAGACACTCACTATCACTCTCTGACTCTCTCTGACTCTCTCTATCACTCTCTGACACTCTCTGACTCTCTCTGACACTCTCAGACACTCTCAGACACTCACTATCACTCTCTGACACATTCTGTCACTCTCTGACACTCTCTGACTCTCTCTGACACTCTCAGACACTCACTATCACTCTCTGACAATCTCTATCACTCTCTGACACTCTCTATCACTCTCTGACACTGTCAGAGACTCACAATCACTCTCTGACACTCTCTATCTCTCACTGACACTCTCCTTCACTCTCTGACACTCTCTGCCACTCTCTGACACTCTCTATCACTCTCTGACACTCTCAGACACTCACTATCACTCCCTGATACTCTCTGACACTCACTATCACTCTCTGACACTCTCTGACACTCTCTATCACTCAGTGACACTCTCTGACAATCTCTTTCACTCTCTGACACGCTCTATCACTCTCTGACACTCTCTATCGCTCTCTATCACTCTCTGTCACTCTCTGACACACTCTGACGCTCTCTGACACTCTCAGACTCTCTCTATCATTCTTTTTCTATCTCTGACAATCTCTATCACTCTCTGACACTCTCTATCACTCTCTGACACACTCTATCACTCCCTGACAATCTCTGACACTCTCTATTACTCAATGACACTCTCTGACACTTTCTATCTCTCGCTATCTCTCTCTGACACTCTCTGACACTCTCGGACACACTCTGACACTCTCTGACACTCTCAGACACTCTATATATCTCTCTATCACTCTCTGACACTCTCTATCACTCTCTGACACTCTCTGACACTCAGACACTCTCAGACACTCACTATCACTCTCTGATACTCTCTGACAATCACTATCACTCTCTGATACTCTCTGATACTCTCTGACTCTCACTATCACTCTCTGACACTCTCTATCACTCTCTGACACTCTATATCACTCTCAGACACTCGAGGTCACTCTATGACACTCTCTGACACTCTCTGACTCTCTCAATCACTCTCTGACACACTCTGACACTCTCAGACACTCAGTGTCACTCTCTGACACTCTCTGACACACTCTGCAACGCTCTATCACTCTCTATCACTCTCTGACACACTGACACTATCAGACACTCAGTGTCACTCTCTGACACTCTCTGACTCTCACTATCACTCTCTGACACTCTCTATCACTCTCTGACACTCTATATCACTCTCAGACACTCGAGGTCACTCTATGACACTCTCTGACACTCTCTGACTCTCTCAATCACTCTCTGACACACTCTGACACTCTCAGACACTCAGTGTCACTCTCTGACACTCTCTGACACACTCTGCAACGCTCTATCACTCTCTATCACTCTCTGACACACTGACACTATCAGACACTCAGTGTCACTCTCTGACACTCTCTGACAATCACTATCACCCTCTGACACTCTCTGACACACTCTATCACTCTCTATCAATCTCTGACACTCTCTGACACTCTCAGGCACTCACAGACACTCACTATCACTCTCTGACACTCTCTGACACTCACTATCACTCTGACACTCTCTGACACTCTCTGACACTCTCTCTCAATCTCTGACACTCTCTGACACTCTCTATCAATATCTGACACTCTCTGACACTCTCTATCACTCTCTGACAAAATCTGACACTCACTATCACTCTCTGACACTATCACTCTCAGACACTCACTATCACTCTCTGACACTCTTAGACACTCTCTATCACTCTCTGACACTCTCAGCCACTCTCTCTCACTCTCTGACACTCTTAGACACTCACTATCACTCTCTGATACTCTCTATCACTCTCTGACACTCTCTGACACTCTCTATCACTCTCTGACAATCTCTGACACACTCTGACAATCTCAGAATCACGCAGACACTCACTATCAGCCTCTGATACTCTCTGACAATCTCTGACAATCTCTGACACTCTCTATCACTCTCTGACACTCACTATCACTCTCAGACACTCACTATCACTCTCTGACTCTCTCTGACTCTCTCTATCACTCTCTGACACTCTCTGACTCTCTCTGACACTCTCAGACACTCTCAGACACTCACTATCACTCTCTGACACATTCTGTCACTCTCTGACACTCTCTGACTCTCTCTGACACTCTCAGACACTCACTATCACTCTCTGACAATCTCTATCACTCTCTGACACTCTCTATCACTCTCTGACACTGTCAGAGACTCACAATCACTCTCTGACACTCTCTGACACTCTCTATCTCTCACTGACACTCTCCTTCACTCTCTGACACTCACTGCCACTCTCTGACACTCTCTATCACTCTCTGACACTCTCAGACACTCACTATCACTCCCTGATACTCTCTGACACTCACTATCACTCTCTGACACTCTCTGACACTCTCTATCACTCAATGACACTCTCTGACAATCTCTTTCACTCTCTGACACGCTCTATCACTCTCTGACACTCTCTATCGCTCTCTATCACTCTCTGTCACTCTCTGACACACTCTGACGCTCTCTGACACTCTCAGACTCTCTCTATCATTCTTTTTCTATCTCTGACAATCTCTATCACTCTCTGACACTCTCTATCACTCTCTGACACACTCTATCACTCTCTGACAATCTCTGACACTCTCTATTACTCAATGACACTCTCTGACACTTTCTATCTCTCGCTATCTCTCTCTGACACTCTCTGACACTCTCGGACACACTCTGACACTCTCTGACACTCTCTGACACTATCACTCCCAGACACTCTCAGACACTCTCTATCACTCTGACACTCACGATCACTCTCTGACAATCACTATCATTCTCTGACACTCTCTGACTCTCTCTGACACTCTCTGAAATATTCCATCTCTATCTGACAATCTCTGTCACTCTCTGACACTCTCTGACACTCTCAGACGCTCTCAGACACTCACTATCACTCTCTGATACTCTCTGACATTCACTATCACTCTCTGATACTCTCTGACACTCACTATCACTCTCTGACACTCTCTGTCACTCTCTGACACTCTCTGACACTCACTATCAATCTCTGACTCTCTCGCACACTCTCTGACACTCTCTATCACTCTCTGACACTCTCTAACACTCACTATCACTCTCTGACACTCTCTATCTCTCTCTGACACTCTCTATCACTCTCTGACACTCTCTGACACTCTCTATCACTCTCTGACACTCTCTATCTCTCTCTGACACGCTCTATCTCTCTCTGACACTCTCTGACACTCACTATCACTCTCTGACACTCTCTGACACTCTCAGACACTCTCAGACACTCACTATCACTCTCTGATACTCTCTGACAATCACTATCACTCTCTGATACTCTCTGATACTCTCTGACTCTCACTATCACTCTCTGACACTCTCTATCACTCTCTGACACTCTATATCACGCTCAGACACTCGTGGTCACTCTATGACACTCTCTGACACTCTCTGACTCTCTCAATCACTCTCTGACACACTCTGACACTCTCAGACACTCAGTGTCACTCTCTGACACTCTCTGACACACTCTGCAACGCTCTATCACTCTCTATCACTCTCTGACACACTGACACTATCAGACACTCAGTGTCACTCTCTGACACTCTCTGACAATCACTATCACCCTCTGACACTCTCTGACACACTCTATCACTCTCTATCAATCTCTGACACTCTCTGACACTCTCAGACACTCACAGACACTCACTATCACTCTCTGACACTCTCTGACACTCACTATCACTCTCTGACACTCTCTGACACTCTCTGACACTCTCTCTCAATCTCTGACACTCTCTGACACTCTCTATCAATATCTGACACTCTCTGACACTCTCTATCTCTCTCTGACAAAATCTGACACTCACTATCACTCTCTGACACTATCACTCTCAGACACTCACTATCACTCTCTGACACTCTTAGACACTCTCTATCACTCTCTGACACTCTCAGCCACTCTCTCTCACTCTCTGACACTCTTAGACACTCACTATCACTCTCTGATACTCTCTATCACTCTCTGACACTCTCTGACACTCTCTATCACTCTCTGACAATCTCTGACACACTCTGACAATCTCAGAATCACGCAGACACTCACTATCAGCCTCTGATACTCTCTGACAATCTCTGACAATCTCTGACACTCTCTATCACTCTCTGACACTCACTATCACTCTCAGACACTCACTATCACTCTCTGACTCTCTCTGACTCTCTCTATCACTCTCTGACACTCTCTGACTCTCTCTGACACTCTCAGACACTCTCAGACACTCACTATCACTCTCTGACACATTCTGTCACTCTCTGACACTCTCTGACTCTCTCTGACACTCTCAGACACTCACTATCACTCTCTGACAATCTCTATCACTCTCTGACACTCTCTATCACTCTCTGACACTGTCAGAGACTCACAATCACTCTCTGACACTCTCTATCTCTCACTGACACTCTCCTTCACTCTCTGACACTCTCTGCCACTCTCTGACACTCTCTATCACTCTCTGACACTCTCAGACACTCACTATCACTCCCTGATACTCTCTGACACTCACTATCACTCTCTGACACTCTCTGACACTCTCTATCACTCAGTGACACTCTCTGACAATCTCTTTCACTCTCTGACACGCTCTATCACTCTCTGACACTCTCTATCGCTCTCTATCACTCTCTGTCACTCTCTGACACACTCTGACGCTCTCTGACACTCTCAGACTCTCTCTATCATTCTTTTTCTATCTCTGACAATCTCTATCACTCTCTGACACTCTCTATCACTCTCTGACACACTCTATCACTCCCTGACAATCTCTGACACTCTCTATTACTCAATGACACTCTCTGACACTTTCTATCTCTCGCTATCTCTCTCTGACACTCTCTGACACTCTCGGACACACTCTGACACTCTCTGACACTCTCAGACACTCTATATATCTCTCTATCACTCTCTGACACTCTCTATCACTCTCTGACACTCTCTATCATTCTATGACACTCACTGACACTCTCAGACACTCTCTGTCACTCTCAGACACTCTCTATCACTCTCTATCACTTTCTGACACTCTCTATCACTCTGTGACACTCTCTATCACTCTCTATCTCTTCATGACACTCTCTGACACTCTCTATCATACTCTATCACTCTCTGACACTATCTGACACTCCCAGACACTCTCAGACACTCACTCTCACTCTCTGACTCTCTCTATCACACTCTGACACTCTCTATCACTCTCTATCACTCTCTGACACTCTTAGACACTCTCTATCACTCTCTGACACTCTCAGCCACTCTCTCTCACTCTCTGACACTCTTAGACACTCACTATCACTCTCTGATACTCTCTATCACTCTCTGACACTCTCTGACACTCTCTATCACTCTCTGACAATCTCTGACACACTCTGACAATCTCAGAATCACGCAGACACTCACTATCAGCCTCTGATACTCTCTGACAATCTCTGACAATCTCTGACACTCTCTATCACTCTCTGACACTCACTATCACTCTCAGACACTCACTATCACTCTCTGACTCTCTCTGACTCTCTCTATCACTCTCTGACACTCTCTGACTCTCTCTGACACTCTCAGACACTCTCAGACACTCACTATCACTCTCTGACACATTCTGTCACTCTCTGACACTCTCTGACTCTCTCTGACACTCTCAGACACTCACTATCACTCTCTGACACTCTCTGACTCTCTCTGACACTCTCAGACACTCACTATCACTCTCTGACAATCTCTATCACTCTCTGACACTCTCTATCACTCTCTGACACTGTCAGAGACTCACAATCACTCTCTGACACTCTCTGACACTCTCTATCTCTCACTGACACTCTCCTTCACTCTCTGACACTCACTGCCACTCTCTGACACTCTCTATCACTCTCTGACACTCTCAGACACTCACTATCACTCCCTGATACTCTCTGACACTCACTATCACTCTCTGACACTCTCTGACACTCTCTATCACTCAATGACACTCTCTGACAATCTCTTTCACTCTCTGACACGCTCTATCACTCTCTGACACTCTCTATCGCTCTCTATCACTCTCTGTCACTCTCTGACACACTCTGACGCTCTCTGACACTCTCAGACTCTCTCTATCATTCTTTTTCTATCTCTGACAATCTCTATCACTCTCTGACACTCTCTATCACTCTCTGACACACTCTATCACTCTCTGACAATCTCTGACACTCTCTATTACTCAATGACACTCTCTGACACTTTCTATCTCTCGCTATCTCTCTCTGACACTCTCTGACACTCTCGGACACACTCTGACACTCTCTGACACTCTCTGACACTATCACTCCCAGACACTCTCAGACACTCTCTATCACTCTGACACTCACGATCACTCTCTGACAATCACTATCATTCTCTGACACTCTCTGACTCTCTCTGACACTCTCTGAAATATTCCATCTCTATCTGACAATCTCTGTCACTCTCTGACACTCTCTGACACTCTCAGACGCTCTCAGACACTCACTATCACTCTCTGATACTCTCTGACATTCACTATCACTCTCTGATACTCTCTGACACTCACTATCACTCTCTGACACTCTCTGTCACTCTCTGACACTCTCTGACACTCACTATCAATCTCTGACTCTCTCGCACACTCTCTGACACTCTCTATCACTCTCTGACACTCTCTAACACTCACTATCACTCTCTGACACTCTCTATCTCTCTCTGACACTCTCTATCACTCTCTGACACTCTCTGACACTCTCTATCACTCTCTGACACTCTCTATCTCTCTCTGACACGCTCTATCTCTCTCTGACACTCTCTGACACTCACTATCACTCTCTGACACTCTCTGACACTCTCAGACACTCTCAGACACTCACTATCACTCTCTGATACTCTCTGACAATCACTATCACTCTCTGATACTCTCTGATACTCTCTGACTCTCACTATCACTCTCTGACACTCTCTATCACTCTCTGACACTCTATATCACGCTCAGACACTCGTGGTCACTCTATGACACTCTCTGACACTCTCTGACTCTCTCAATCACTCTCTGACACACTCTGACACTCTCAGACACTCAGTGTCACTCTCTGACACTCTCTGACACACTCTGCAACGCTCTATCACTCTCTATCACTCTCTGACACACTGACACTATCAGACACTCAGTGTCACTCTCTGACACTCTCTGACAATCACTATCACCCTCTGACACTCTCTGACACACTCTATCACTCTCTATCAATCTCTGACACTCTCTGACACTCTCAGACACTCACAGACACTCACTATCACTCTCTGACACTCTCTGACACTCACTATCACTCTCTGACACTCTCTGACACTCTCTGACACTCTCTCTCAATCTCTGACACTCTCTGACACTCTCTATCAATATCTGACACTCTCTGACACTCTCTATCTCTCTCTGACAAAATCTGACACTCACTATCACTCTCTGACACTATCACTCTCAGACACTCACTATCACTCTCTGACACTCTTAGACACTCTCTATCACTCTCTGACACTCTCAGCCACTCTCTCTCACTCTCTGACACTCTTAGACACTCACTATCACTCTCTGATACTCTCTATCACTCTCTGACACTCTCTGACACTCTCTATCACTCTCTGACAATCTCTGACACACTCTGACAATCTCAGAATCACGCAGACACTCACTATCAGCCTCTGATACTCTCTGACAATCTCTGACAATCTCTGACACTCTCTATCACTCTCTGACACTCACTATCACTCTCAGACACTCACTATCACTCTCTGACTCTCTCTGACTCTCTCTATCACTCTCTGACACTCTCTGACTCTCTCTGACACTCTCAGACACTCTCAGACACTCACTATCACTCTCTGACACATTCTGTCACTCTCTGACACTCTCTGACTCTCTCTGACACTCTCAGACACTCACTATCACTCTCTGACAATCTCTATCACTCTCTGACACTCTCTATCACTCTCTGACACTGTCAGAGACTCACAATCACTCTCTGACACTCTCTATCTCTCACTGACACTCTCCTTCACTCTCTGACACTCTCTGCCACTCTCTGACACTCTCTATCACTCTCTGACACTCTCAGACACTCACTATCACTCCCTGATACTCTCTGACACTCACTATCACTCTCTGACACTCTCTGACACTCTCTATCACTCAGTGACACTCTCTGACAATCTCTTTCACTCTCTGACACGCTCTATCACTCTCTGACACTCTCTATCGCTCTCTATCACTCTCTGTCACTCTCTGACACACTCTGACGCTCTCTGACACTCTCAGACTCTCTCTATCATTCTTTTTCTATCTCTGACAATCTCTATCACTCTCTGACACTCTCTATCACTCTCTGACACACTCTATCACTCCCTGACAATCTCTGACACTCTCTATTACTCAATGACACTCTCTGACACTTTCTATCTCTCGCTATCTCTCTCTGACACTCTCTGACACTCTCGGACACACTCTGACACTCTCTGACACTCTCAGACACTCTATATATCTCTCTATCACTCTCTGACACTCTCTATCACTCTCTGACACTCTCTGACACTCAGACACTCTCAGACACTCACTATCACTCTCTGATACTCTCTGACAATCACTATCACTCTCTGATACTCTCTGATACTCTCTGACTCTCACTATCACTCTCTGACACTCTCTATCACTCTCTGACACTCTATATCACTCTCAGACACTCGAGGTCACTCTATGACACTCTCTGACACTCTCTGACTCTCTCAATCACTCTCTGACACACTCTGACACTCTCAGACACTCAGTGTCACTCTCTGACACTCTCTGACACACTCTGCAACGCTCTATCACTCTCTATCACTCTCTGACACACTGACACTATCAGACACTCAGTGTCACTCTCTGACACTCTCTGACTCTCACTATCACTCTCTGACACTCTCTATCACTCTCTGACACTCTATATCACTCTCAGACACTCGAGGTCACTCTATGACACTCTCTGACACTCTCTGACTCTCTCAATCACTCTCTGACACACTCTGACACTCTCAGACACTCAGTGTCACTCTCTGACACTCTCTGACACACTCTGCAACGCTCTATCACTCTCTATCACTCTCTGACACACTGACACTATCAGACACTCAGTGTCACTCTCTGACACTCTCTGACAATCACTATCACCCTCTGACACTCTCTGACACACTCTATCACTCTCTATCAATCTCTGACACTCTCTGACACTCTCAGGCACTCACAGACACTCACTATCACTCTCTGACACTCTCTGACACTCACTATCACTCTCTGACACTCTCTGACACTCTCTGACACTCTCTCTCAATCTCTGACACTCTCTGACACTCTCTATCAATATCTGACACTCTCTGACACTCTCTATCACTCTCTGACAAAATCTGACACTCACTATCACTCTCTGACACTATCACTCTCAGACACTCACTATCACTCTCTGACACTCTTAGACACTCTCTATCACTCTCTGACACTCTCAGCCACTCTCTCTCACTCTCTGACACTCTTAGACACTCACTATCACTCTCTGATACTCTCTATCACTCTCTGACACTCTCTGACACTCTCTATCACTCTCTGACAATCTCTGACACACTCTGACAATCTCAGAATCACGCAGACACTCACTATCAGCCTCTGATACTCTCTGACAATCTCTGACAATCTCTGACACTCTCTATCACTCTCTGACACTCACTATCACTCTCAGACACTCACTATCACTCTCTGACTCTCTCTGACTCTCTCTATCACTCTCTGACACTCTCTGACTCTCTCTGACACTCTCAGACACTCTCAGACACTCACTATCACTCTCTGACACATTCTGTCACTCTCTGACACTCTCTGACTCTCTCTGACACTCTCAGACACTCACTATCACTCTCTGACAATCTCTATCACTCTCTGACACTCTCTATCACTCTCTGACACTGTCAGAGACTCACAATCACTCTCTGACACTCTCTGACACTCTCTATCTCTCACTGACACTCTCCTTCACTCTCTGACACTCACTGCCACTCTCTGACACTCTCTATCACTCTCTGACACTCTCAGACACTCACTATCACTCCCTGATACTCTCTGACACTCACTATCACTCTCTGACACTCTCTGACACTCTCTATCACTCAATGACACTCTCTGACAATCTCTTTCACTCTCTGACACGCTCTATCACTCTCTGACACTCTCTATCGCTCTCTATCACTCTCTGTCACTCTCTGACACACTCTGACGCTCTCTGACACTCTCAGACTCTCTCTATCATTCTTTTTCTATCTCTGACAATCTCTATCACTCTCTGACACTCTCTATCACTCTCTGACACACTCTATCACTCTCTGACAATCTCTGACACTCTCTATTACTCAATGACACTCTCTGACACTTTCTATCTCTCGCTATCTCTCTCTGACACTCTCTGACACTCTCGGACACACTCTGACACTCTCTGACACTCTCTGACACTATCACTCCCAGACACTCTCAGACACTCTCTATCACTCTGACACTCACGATCACTCTCTGACAATCACTATCATTCTCTGACACTCTCTGACTCTCTCTGACACTCTCTGAAATATTCCATCTCTATCTGACAATCTCTGTCACTCTCTGACACTCTCTGACACTCTCAGACGCTCTCAGACACTCACTATCACTCTCTGATACTCTCTGACATTCACTATCACTCTCTGATACTCTCTGACACTCACTATCACTCTCTGACACTCTCTGTCACTCTCTGACACTCTCTGACACTCACTATCAATCTCTGACTCTCTCGCACACTCTCTGACACTCTCTATCACTCTCTGACACTCTCTAACACTCACTATCACTCTCTGACACTCTCTATCTCTCTCTGACACTCTCTATCACTCTCTGACACTCTCTGACACTCTCTATCACTCTCTGACACTCTCTATCTCTCTCTGACACGCTCTATCTCTCTCTGACACTCTCTGACACTCACTATCACTCTCTGACACTCTCTGACACTCTCAGACACTCTCAGACACTCACTATCACTCTCTGATACTCTCTGACAATCACTATCACTCTCTGATACTCTCTGATACTCTCTGACTCTCACTATCACTCTCTGACACTCTCTATCACTCTCTGACACTCTATATCACGCTCAGACACTCGTGGTCACTCTATGACACTCTCTGACACTCTCTGACTCTCTCAATCACTCTCTGACACACTCTGACACTCTCAGACACTCAGTGTCACTCTCTGACACTCTCTGACACACTCTGCAACGCTCTATCACTCTCTATCACTCTCTGACACACTGACACTATCAGACACTCAGTGTCACTCTCTGACACTCTCTGACAATCACTATCACCCTCTGACACTCTCTGACACACTCTATCACTCTCTATCAATCTCTGACACTCTCTGACACTCTCAGACACTCACAGACACTCACTATCACTCTCTGACACTCTCTGACACTCACTATCACTCTCTGACACTCTCTGACACTCTCTGACACTCTCTCTCAATCTCTGACACTCTCTGACACTCTCTATCAATATCTGACACTCTCTGACACTCTCTATCTCTCTCTGACAAAATCTGACACTCACTATCACTCTCTGACACTATCACTCTCAGACACTCACTATCACTCTCTGACACTCTTAGACACTCTCTATCACTCTCTGACACTCTCAGCCACTCTCTCTCACTCTCTGACACTCTTAGACACTCACTATCACTCTCTGATACTCTCTATCACTCTCTGACACTCTCTGACACTCTCTATCACTCTCTGACAATCTCTGACACACTCTGACAATCTCAGAATCACGCAGACACTCACTATCAGCCTCTGATACTCTCTGACAATCTCTGACAATCTCTGACACTCTCTATCACTCTCTGACACTCACTATCACTCTCAGACACTCACTATCACTCTCTGACTCTCTCTGACTCTCTCTATCACTCTCTGACACTCTCTGACTCTCTCTGACACTCTCAGACACTCTCAGACACTCACTATCACTCTCTGACACATTCTGTCACTCTCTGACACTCTCTGACTCTCTCTGACACTCTCAGACACTCACTATCACTCTCTGACAATCTCTATCACTCTCTGACACTCTCTATCACTCTCTGACACTGTCAGAGACTCACAATCACTCTCTGACACTCTCTATCTCTCACTGACACTCTCCTTCACTCTCTGACACTCTCTGCCACTCTCTGACACTCTCTATCACTCTCTGACACTCTCAGACACTCACTATCACTCCCTGATACTCTCTGACACTCACTATCACTCTCTGACACTCTCTGACACTCTCTATCACTCAGTGACACTCTCTGACAATCTCTTTCACTCTCTGACACGCTCTATCACTCTCTGACACTCTCTATCGCTCTCTATCACTCTCTGTCACTCTCTGACACACTCTGACGCTCTCTGACACTCTCAGACTCTCTCTATCATTCTTTTTCTATCTCTGACAATCTCTATCACTCTCTGACACTCTCTATCACTCTCTGACACACTCTATCACTCCCTGACAATCTCTGACACTCTCTATTACTCAATGACACTCTCTGACACTTTCTATCTCTCGCTATCTCTCTCTGACACTCTCTGACACTCTCGGACACACTCTGACACTCTCTGACACTCTCAGACACTCTATATATCTCTCTATCACTCTCTGACACTCTCTATCACTCTCTGACACTCTCTATCATTCTATGACACTCACTGACACTCTCAGACACTCTCTGTCACTCTCAGACACTCTCTATCACTCTCTATCACTTTCTGACACTCTCTATCACTCTGTGACACTCTCTATCACTCTCTATCTCTTCATGACACTCTCTGACACTCTCTATCATACTCTATCACTCTCTGACACTATCTGACACTCCCAGACACTCTCAGACACTCACTCTCACTCTCTGACTCTCTCTATCACACTCTGACACTCTCTATCACTCTCTATCACTCTCTGACACTCTTAGACACTCTCTATCACTCTCTGACACTCTCAGCCACTCTCTCTCACTCTCTGACACTCTTAGACACTCACTATCACTCTCTGATACTCTCTATCACTCTCTGACACTCTCTGACACTCTCTATCACTCTCTGACAATCTCTGACACACTCTGACAATCTCAGAATCACGCAGACACTCACTATCAGCCTCTGATACTCTCTGACAATCTCTGACAATCTCTGACACTCTCTATCACTCTCTGACACTCACTATCACTCTCAGACACTCACTATCACTCTCTGACTCTCTCTGACTCTCTCTATCACTCTCTGACACTCTCTGACTCTCTCTGACACTCTCAGACACTCTCAGACACTCACTATCACTCTCTGACACATTCTGTCACTCTCTGACACTCTCTGACTCTCTCTGACACTCTCAGACACTCACTATCACTCTCTGACAATCTCTATCACTCTCTGACACTCTCTATCACTCTCTGACACTGTCAGAGACTCACAATCACTCTCTGACACTCTCTATCTCTCACTGACACTCTCCTTCACTCTCTGACACTCTCTGCCACTCTCTGACACTCTCTATCACTCTCTGACACTCTCAGACACTCACTATCACTCCCTGATACTCTCTGACACTCACTATCACTCTCTGACACTCTCTGACACTCTCTATCACTCAATGACACTCTCTGACAATCTCTTTCACTCTCTGACACGCTCTATCACTCTCTGACACTCTCTATCGCTCTCTATCACTCTCTGTCACTCTCTGACACACTCTGACGCTCTCTGACACTCTCAGACTCTCTCTATCATTCTTTTTCTATCTCTGACAATCTCTATCACTCTCTGACACTCTCTATCACTCTCTGACACACTCTATCACTCCCTGACAATCTCTGACACTCTCTATTACTCAATGACACTCTCTGACACTTTCTATCTCTCGCTATCTCTCTCTGACACTCTCTGACACTCTCGGACACACTCTGACACTCTCTGACACTCTCAGACACTCTATATATCTCTCTATCACTCTCTGACACTCTCTATCACTCTCTGACACTCTCTATCATTCTATGACACTCACTGACACTCTCAGACACTCTCTGTCACTCTCAGACACTCTCTATCACTCTCTATCACTTTCTGACACTCTCTATCACTCTGTGACACTCTCTATCACTCTCTATCTCTTCATGACACTCTCTGACACTCTCTATCATACTCTATCACTCTCTGACACTATCTGACACTCCCAGACACTCTCAGACACTCACTCTCACTCTCTGACTCTCTCTATCACACTCTGACACTCTCTATCACTCTCTATCACTCTCTGACACTCTCAGACACTCTCAGATACTCACTATCACTCTCTGACACTCTCTATCACTCTCTGACACTCTCAGACACTCTCAGACACTCACTATCACTCTCTGACACTCTCTATCAATCTCTGACTCTCTCTATCACTCTCTGACACTCTCTGACACTCTCTGACAATCTCAGACACTCACTATCACTCTCTGATACTCTCTGACACTCTCTATCACTCTCTGACACTCTCTGACACTCTCTGACACTCACTATCACTCTCTGACACTCTCAGTCACTCACTATCACTCTCTGACACATTTTATCACTCTATGAGACTCTCTATCACTCTCTGACACTGTCAGAGACTCACTTTCACTCTCTGACACTCTCTCACACTCTCTGACACTCTCTGACGCTCTCTATCTCTCTCTGACACTCTCCTTCACACTCTGACACTCTCTGACACTCTCTATCACTCTCTGACACTCACTATCACTCTCTGATACTCTCTGACATTCACTATCACTCTCTGACCCTGTCTGACACTCTCTGACACTCTCTATCACTCAATGACACTCTCTGACACTCTCTTTCACTCTCTGACACTCTCTATCACTCTCTGACACTCTCTATCGCTCTCTATCACTCTCTGTCACTCTCTGACACACTCTGACGCTCTCTGACACTCTCAGACACTCTCTATCATTCTTTTTCACTCTCTGACAATCTCTATCACTCTCTGACACTCTCTATCACTCTCTGACTCTCTCTATCACACTCTATCACTCTCTGACACTCACTATCACTCTCTGACACTCTCTGACACTCACTATCACTCTCTGACACTCTCTGATACTCTCTGACACTCTCTCTCAATCTCTGACACTCTCTGACACTCTCTATCAATCTCTGACACTCTCTGACACTCACTATCACTCTCTGTCACTATCACTCTCTGACACTCTCTGACACTCTCTAACACTCTCTGACACTCTCTGACACTCTCTATCACTCTCTGACAAAATCTGACACTCACTATCACTCTCTGACACTATCACTCTCAGACACTCACTATCACTCTCTGACACTCTTAGACACTCTCTATCACTCTCTGACACTCTCAGACACTCTCTCTCACTCTCTGACACTCTTAGAAACTCACTATCACTCTCTGATACTCTCTATCACTCTCTGACACTCTCTGACACTCTCTATCACTCTCTGACAATCTCTGACACACTCTGACAATCTCAGAATCACGCAGACACTCACTATCAGCCTCTGATACTCCCTGACAATCTCTGACAATCTCTGACACTCTCTATCACTCTCTGACACTCACTATCACTCTCAGACACTCACTATCACTCTCTGACTCTCTCTGACTCTCTCTATCACTCTCTGACACTCTCTGACTCTCTCTGACACTCTCAGACACTCTCAGACACTCACTATCACTCTCTGACACATTCTGTCACTCTCTGACACTCTCTGACTCTCTCTGACACTCTCAGACACTCACTATCACTCTCTGACAATCTCTATCACTCTCTGACACTCTCTATCACTCTCTGACACTGTCAGAGACTCACAATCACTCTCTGACACTCTCTGACACTCTCTATCTCTCACTGACACTCTCCTTCTCTCTCTGACACTCTCTGCCACTCTCTGACACTCTCTATCACTCTCTGACACTCTCTGACACTCACTATCACTCTCTGACAATCTCTGACACTCTCTATCACTCAATGACACTCTCTGACAATCTCTTTCACTCTCTGACACGCTCTATCACTCTCTGACACTCTCTATCGCTCTCTATCACTCTCTGTCACTCTCTGACACACTCTGACGCTCTCTGACACTCTCAGACTCTCTCTATCATTCTTTTTCTATCTCTGACAATCTCTATCACTCTCTGACACTCTCTATCAGTCTCTGACACACTCTATCACTCTCTGACAATCTCTGACACTCTCTATTACTCAATGACACTCTCTGACACTTTCTATCTCTCGCTATCTCTCTCTGACACTCTCTGACACTCTCGGACACACTCTGACACTCTCAGACACTCTCAGACACTCTATAAATCTCTCTATCACTCTCTGACACTCTCTATCATTCTATGACACTCACTGACACTCTCAGACACTCTCTGTCACTCTCAGACAATCTCTATCACTCTCTATCACTCTCTGACACTCACTATCACTCTCTGACACTCTCTGACACTCTCTGACACTCTCTCTCAATCTCTGACACTCTCTGACTCTCTCTATCACACTCTGACACTCTCTATCACTCTCTGACACTCTCAGACACTCTCAGATACTCACTATCACTCTCTGACACTCTCTATCACTCTCTGACACTCTCAGACACTCTCAGACACTCACTATCACTCTCTGACACTCTCTATCAATCTCTGACTCTCTCTATCACTCTCTGACACACTCTGACACTCTCTGACAATCTCAGACACTCACTATCACTCTCTGATACTCACTGACACTCTCTATCACTCTCTGACACTCTCTGACACTCTCTGACACTCACTATCACTCTCTGACACTCTCAGTCACTCACTATCTCTCTCTGACACATTTTATCACTCTATGAGACTCTCTATCACTCTCTGACACTGTCAGAGACTCACTTTCACTCTCTGACACTCTGTCACACTCTCTGACACTCTCTGACACTCTCTATCACTCTCTGACACTCACTATCACTCTCTGATACTCTCTGACATTCACTATCACTCTCTGACCCTGTCTGACACTCTCTGACACTCTCTATCACTCAATGACACTCTCTGACACTCTCTTTCACTCTCTGACACTCTCTATCACTCTCTGACACTCTCTATCGCTCTCTATCACTCTCTGTCACTCTCTGACACACTCTGACACTCTCAGACACTCTCTATCATTCTTTTTCACTCTCTGACAATCTCTATCACTCTCTGACACTCTCTATCACTCTCTGACTCTCTCTATCACACTCTATCACTCTCTGACACTCACTATCACTCTCTGACACTCTCTGACATTCACGATCACTCGCTGACACTCTCTGACACTCTCTGACACTCTCTGACACTCTCTATCACTCAATGACACTCTCTGACACTCTCTTTCACTCTCTGACACTCTCTATCACTCTCTGACACTCTCTATCAATCTCTATCACTCGCTGTCACTCTCTGACACACTCTGACGCTCTCTGACACCCTCAGACACTCTCTATCATTCTTTTCCACTCACTGACAATCTCTATCAATCTCTGACACTCTCTATCACTCTCTGACTCTCTCTATCACACTCTATCACTCTCTGACACTCTCGATCACTCTCTGACAATCTCTGACACTCTCGATTACTCAATGACACTCTCTGACAATCTCTATCTCTCACTATCTCTCTCTGACACTCTCTATCACTCAATGACACTCTCTGACAATCTCTTTCACTCTCTGACACTCTCTATCACTCTCTGGCATTCTCTATCACTCTCTGTCACTCTCAGGCACTCTCTATCATTCTCTGACACTCTATATCACTCTGTGACAATCCCTATCACTCTCTATCTCTCTCTGACACTCTCTGATACTCTCTGACACTCTCTATCACACTCTATCACTCTCTGACACTGTCTGACTCTCTCAGACACTCTCAGACACTCACTATTACTCTCTGAGTCTCTCTATCACTCTCTGACACTCTCTGACACTCTATGACACTCTCTGAGACTGCCTATCACTCTCTATCACTCTCTGACACTCTCAGACACTCTCAGACACTCACTATCACTCTCTGACACTCTGTACCACTCTCTGACACTCTCTGACACTCTCTATCACGCACTGACACTCTCTAACACTCTCTGACAATCTCAGACACTCACTATCACTCTCTGATACTCTCTGACACTCTCTATCACTCTCTGACACTCTCTGACACTCACTATCACTCTCTGACACTCTCAGTCACTCACTATCACTCTCTGACACTCCCTGACAATCACTATGTCTCTTTGACACTCTCTGACACTCACTATCACTCTCTGACACTCTCAGACACACTCTATCACTCTCTGACACAGTCTGACACTCACTATCACACTCTGACACACTCAGACACTCACTATCAAAATCTGACACTCTCTGAAACTCACTATCACTCTCTGACAATCTCAGTCACTCTCAGACACTCACTATCACTCTCTGACACTCTCAGACACTCACTATCACTCTCTGACAATCTCTATCACTCTCTGACACTCTCTGACACTCTCTATCACTCTCTATCACTCTCTGACACTCACTATCACTCTCTGACAATCTCCATCACTCTCTGACACTCTCAGACACTCACTATCACTCTCTGACTCTCTCTCTCACACTCTATCACTCCCTGACACTCTCTATCACTCTCTGACACTCTCTATTACTCAATGACACTCTCTGACACTCTCTATCACTCGCTATCTCTCTCTGACACTCTCTGAAACTCTCTGACACTCTCAGACACTCTATATCACTCTCTATCACCCTCTGAAAATCTCTATCACTCTCTGACACTCTCTATCACTCTCTGACACTGTCTATCACTCTCTGACACTCGCTATCACTCTCTGACACTCTCTATAACTCTCTGACAATCTCTGACACTCTGTGACAATCTCAGACACTCACTATCATTATCTGATACACTCTGACACTCACTCTCGCTCTCTGACACTCCCTATCATTCTCTGACACTATCTGACACTCTCTCCATTACTCTCTGACACACTCTGACACTCTCTGACACTGTCAGACACTCTATATATCTCTCTATCACTCTCTGACACTCTCTATCACTCTCTGACACTCTCTATCATTCTATGACACTCACTGACACTCGCAGAAACTCTCTGTCACTCTCAGACACTCTCTGTCACTCTCTATCACTCTCTGACAATCTCTATCACTCTGTGACACTCTCTATCACTCTCTATCTCTCTCTGACACTCTCCGACACTCTCTATCATACTCTATCACTCTCTGACACTCTCTGACACTCTCTGACATTCTCTATCACTCTCTATCACTCTCTGACACTCTCAGACACTCTCAGACACTCTCAGACACTCACTATCACTCTCTGACACTCTCTATCAATCTCTGACACTCTCTATCACTCTCTGACACTCTCCGACACTCTTCTGACAATCTCAGACACTCACTATCACTCTCTGATACTCTCTGACACTCTCTATCACTCTCTGACACTCTCTGACACTCACGATCACTCTCTATCACTCTCTGAATATCTCTATCACTCTCTGACACTCTCTATCACTCTCAGACACTGTCTGTCACTCTCTGACACTCTCTGACACTCGCTATCACTCTCTGACACTCTCTATCACTCTCTGACAATCTCTGACACACTGTGACAATCTCAGACAAACACTATCACTATCTGATACACTCTGACACTCACTCTCACTCTCTGACACTCCCTATCACTCTCTGACACTATCTGACACTCTCTCCATTACTCTCTGGCACACTCTGACACTCTCTGACAACCTCAGACACTTTCAGACACTCACTATCACTCTCTGAAAATCTCTATCATTCTCTGACACTCTCTGGCACTCTCTGCCACTCTCTATAAATCTCTGACGCTCTCTGACACCCTCTGACACTCTCTATCACTCTCTATCACTCTCTGACACACTCTGACACTCTCAGACACTCTCTGACACTCTCTATCACTCTCCGACACTCTCTGACACTCTCTATCTCTCTCTGACACTCTCTGACACTCTCTGACACTCTCCATCACTCTCTATTGCTCTCTGACACTCTCTGACACTCTCAGACACTCAATATCACTCTCTGACACTCTCTATCACTCTCTGACACTCTCTATCACTCTCTGACACTCTCCGACACTCACTATCACTCTCTGATACTCTCTGACACTCTCTATCACTCTCTGACACTCTCTGACACTCTCTGACACTCACTATCACTCTCTGACACTCTCAGTCACTCACTATCACTCTCTGACACATTTTATCACTCTATGAGACTCTCTATCACTCTCTGACACTGTCAGAGACTCACTTTCACTCTCTGACACTCTCTCACACTCTCTGACACTCTCTGACGCTCTCTATCTCTCTCTGACACTCTCCTTCACACTCTGACACTCTCTGACACTCTCTATCACTCTCTGACACTCACTATCACTCTCTGATACTCTCTGACATTCACTATCACTCTCTGACCCTGTCTGACACTCTCTGACACTCTCTATCACTCAATGACACTCTCTGACACTCTCTTTCACTCTCTGACACTCTCTATCACTCTCTGACACTCTCTATCGCTCTCTATCACTCTCTGTCACTCTCTGACACACTCTGACGCTCTCTGACACTCTCAGACACTCTCTATCATTCTTTTTCACTCTCTGACAATCTCTATCACTCTCTGACACTCTCTATCACTCTCTGACTCTCTCTATCACACTCTATCACTCTCTGACACTCACTATCACTCTCTGACACTCTCTGACACTCACTATCACTCTCTGACACTCTCTGATACTCTCTGACACTCTCTCTCAATCTCTGACACTCTCTGACACTCTCTATCAATCTCTGACACTCTCTGACACTCACTATCACTCTCTGTCACTATCACTCTCTGACACTCTCTGACACTCTCTAACACTCTCTGACACTCTCTGACACTCTCTATCACTCTCTGACAAAATCTGACACTCACTATCACTCTCTGACACTATCACTCTCAGACACTCACTATCACTCTCTGACACTCTTAGACACTCTCTATCACTCTCTGACACTCTCAGACACTCTCTCTCACTCTCTGACACTCTTAGAAACTCACTATCACTCTCTGATACTCTCTATCACTCTCTGACACTCTCTGACACTCTCTATCACTCTCTGACAATCTCTGACACACTCTGACAATCTCAGAATCACGCAGACACTCACTATCAGCCTCTGATACTCCCTGACAATCTCTGACAATCTCTGACACTCTCTATCACTCTCTGACACTCACTATCACTCTCAGACACTCACTATCACTCTCTGACTCTCTCTGACTCTCTCTATCACTCTCTGACACTCTCTGACTCTCTCTGACACTCTCAGACACTCTCAGACACTCACTATCACTCTCTGACACATTCTGTCACTCTCTGACACTCTCTGACTCTCTCTGACACTCTCAGACACTCACTATCACTCTCTGACAATCTCTATCACTCTCTGACACTCTCTATCACTCTCTGACACTGTCAGAGACTCACAATCACTCTCTGACACTCTCTGACACTCTCTATCTCTCACTGACACTCTCCTTCTCTCTCTGACACTCTCTGCCACTCTCTGACACTCTCTATCACTCTCTGACACTCTCTGACACTCACTATCACTCTCTGACAATCTCTGACACTCTCTATCACTCAATGACACACTCTGACAATCTCTTTCACTCTCTGACACGCTCTATCACTCTCTGACACTCTCTATCGCTCTCTATCACTCTGTCACTCTCTGACACACTCTGACGCTCTCTGACACTCTCAGACTCTCTCTATCATTCTTTTTCTATCTCTGACAATCTCTATCACTCTCTGACACTCTCTATCAGTCTCTGACACACTCTATCACTCTCTGACAATCTCTGACACTCTCTATTACTCAATGACACTCTCTGACACTTTCTATCTCTCGCTATCTCTCTCTGACACTCTCTGACACTCTCGGACACACTCTGACACTCTCAGACACTCTCAGACACTCTATATATCTCTCTATCACTCTCTGACACTCTCTATCACTCTCTGACACTCTCTATCATTCTATGACACTCACTGACACTCTCAGACACTCTCTGTCACTCTCAGACAATCTCTATCACTCTCTATCACTCTCTGACACTCACTATCACTCTCTGACACTCTCTGACACTCTCTGACACTCTCTCTCAATCTCTGACACTCTCTGACTCTCTCTATCACACTCTGACACTCTCTATCACTCTCTGACACTCTCAGACACTCTCAGATACTCACTATCACTCTCTGACACTCTCTATCACTCTCTGACACTCTCAGACACTCTCAGACACTCACTATCACTCTCTGACACTCTCTATCAATCTCTGACTCTCTCTATCACTCTCTGACACTCTCTGACACTCTCTGACAATCTCAGACACTCACTATCACTCTCTGATACTCACTGACACTCTCTATCACTCTCTGACACTCTCTGACACTCTCTATCAATCTCTGACACTCTCTATCACTCTCTGACACTCTCCGACACTCTTCTGACAATCTCAGACACTCACTATCACTCTCTGATACTCTCTGACACTCTCTATCACTCTCTGACACTCACGATCACTCTCTATCACTCTCTGAATATCTCTATCACTCTCTGACACTCTCTATCACTCTCAGACACTGTCTGTCACTCTCTGACACTCTCTGACACTCGCTATCACTCTCTGACACTCTCTATCACTCTCTGACAATCTCTGACACACTGTGACAATCTCAGACAAACACTATCACTATCTGATACACTCTGACACTCACTCTCACTCTCTGACACTCCCTATCACTCTCTGACACTATCTGACACTCTCTCCATTACTCTCTGGCACACTCTGACACTCTCTGACAACCTCAGACACTTTCAGACACTCACTATCACTCTCTGAAAATCTCTATCATTCTCTGACACTCTCTGGCACTCTCTGCCACTCTCTATAAATCTCTGACGCTCTCTGACACCCTCTGACACTCTCTATCACTCTCTATCACTCTCTGACACACTCTGACACTCTCAGACACTCTCTGACACTCTCTATCACTCTCCGACACTCTCTGACACTCTCTATCTCTCTCTGACACTCTCTGACACTCTCTGACACTCTCCATCACTCTCTATTGCTCTCTGACACTCTCTGACACTCTCAGACACTCAATATCACTCTCTGACACTCTCTATCACTCTCTGACACTCTCTATCACTCTCTGACACTCTCCGACACTCACTATCACTCTCTGATACTCTCTGACACTCTCTATCACTCTCTGACACTCTCTGACACTCTCTGACACTCACTATCACTCTCTGACACTCTCAGTCACTCACTATCACTCTCTGACACATTTTATCACTCTATGAGACTCTCTATCACTCTCTGACACTGTCAGAGACTCACTTTCACTCTCTGACACTCTCTCACACTCTCTGACACTCTCTGACGCTCTCTATCTCTCTCTGACACTCTCCTTCACACTCTGACACTCTCTGACACTCTCTATCACTCTCTGACACTCACTATCACTCTCTGATACTCTCTGACATTCACTATCACTCTCTGACCCTGTCTGACACTCTCTGACACTCTCTATCACTCAATGACACTCTCTGACACTCTCTTTCACTCTCTGACACTCTCTATCACTCTCTGACACTCTCTATCGCTCTCTATCACTCTCTGTCACTCTCTGACACACTCTGACGCTCTCTGACACTCTCAGACACTCTCTATCATTCTTTTTCACTCTCTGACAATCTCTATCACTCTCTGACACTCTCTATCACTCTCTGACTCTCTCTATCACACTCTATCACTCTCTGACACTCACTATCACTCTCTGACACTCTCTGACACTCACTATCACTCTCTGACACTCTCTGATACTCTCTGACACTCTCTCTCAATCTCTGACACTCTCTGACACTCTCTATCAATCTCTGACACTCTCTGACACTCACTATCACTCTCTGTCACTATCACTCTCTGACACTCTCTGACACTCTCTAACACTCTCTGACACTCTCTGACACTCTCTATCACTCTCTGACAAAATCTGACACTCACTATCACTCTCTGACACTATCACTCTCAGACACTCACTATCACTCTCTGACACTCTTAGACACTCTCTATCACTCTCTGACACTCTCAGACACTCTCTCTCACTCTCTGACACTCTTAGAAACTCACTATCACTCTCTGATACTCTCTATCACTCTCTGACACTCTCTATCACTCTCTGACAATCTCTGACACACTCTGACAATCTCAGAATCACGCAGACACTCACTATCAGCCTCTGATACTCCCTGACAATCTCTGACAATCTCTGACACTCTCTATCACTCTCTGACACTCACTATCACTCTCAGACACTCACTATCACTCTCTGACTCTCTCTGACTCTCTCTATCACTCTCTGACACTCTCTGACTCTCTCTGACACTCTCAGACACTCTCAGACACTCACTATCACTCTCTGACACATTCTGTCACTCTCTGACACTCTCTGACTCTCTCTGACACTCTCAGACACTCACTATCACTCTCTGACAATCTCTATCACTCTCTGACACTCTCTATCACTCTCTGACACTGTCAGAGACTCACAATCACTCTCTGACACTCTCTGACACTCTCTATCTCTCACTGACACTCTCCTTCTCTCTCTGACACTCTCTGCCACTCTCTGACACTCTCTATCACTCTCTGACACTCTCTGACACTCACTATCACTCTCTGACAATCTCTGACACTCTCTATCACTCAATGACACACTCTGACAATCTCTTTCACTCTCTGACACGCTCTATCACTCTCTGACACTCTCTATCGCTCTCTATCACTCTCTGTCACTCTCTGACACACTCTGACGCTCTCTGACACTCTCAGACTCTCTCTATCATTCTTTTTCTATCTCTGACAATCTCTATCACTCTCTGACACTCTCTATCAGTCTCTGACACACTCTATCACTCTCTGACAATCTCTGACACTCTCTATTACTCAATGACACTCTCTGACACTTTCTATCTCTCGCTATCTCTCTCTGACACTCTCTGACACTCTCGGACACACTCTGACACTCTCAGACACTCTCAGACACTCTATATATCTCTCTATCACTCTCTGACACTCTCTATCACTCTCTGACACTCTCTATCATTCTATGACACTCACTGACACTCTCAGACACTCTCTGTCACTCTCAGACAATCTCTATCACTCTCTATCACTCTCTGACACTCACTATCACTCTCTGACACTCTCTGACACTCTCTGACACTCTCTCTCAGTCTCTGACACTCTCTGACTCTCTCTATCACACTCTGACACTCTCTATCACTCTCTGACACTCTCAGACACTCTCAGATACTCACTATCACTCTCTGACACTCTCTATCACTCTCTGACACTCTCAGACACTCTCAGACACTCACTATCACTCTCTGACACTCTCTATCAATCTCTGACTCTCTCTATCACTCTCTGACACTCTCTGACACTCTCTGACACTCACTATCACTCTCTGACACTCTCAGTCACTCACTATCTCTCTCTGACACATTTTATCACTCTATGAGACTCTCTATCACTCTCTGACACTGTCAGAGACTCACTTTCACTCTCTGACACTCTGTCACACTCTCTGACACTCTCTGACACTCTCTATCACTCTCTGACACTCACTATCACTCTCTGATACTCTCTGACATTCACTATCACTCTCTGACCCTGTCTGACACTCTCTGACACTCTCTATCACTCAATGACACTCTCTGACACTCTCTTTCACTCTCTGACACTCTCTATCACTCTCTGACACTCTCTATCGCTCTCTATCACTCTCTGTCACTCTCTGACACACTCTGACACTCTCAGACACTCTCTATCATTCTTTTTCACTCTCTGACAATCTCTATCGCTCTCTGACACTCTCTATCACTCTCTGACTCTCTCTATCACACTCTATCACTCTCTGACACTCACTATCACTCTCTGACACTCTCTGACATTCACGATCACTCGCTGACACTCTCTGACACTCTCTGACACTCTCTGACACTCTTATCACTCTCTGACACTCTTATCACTCTCTATCACTCTCTGACACTCTCTGACAATCTCTATCACTCTCTGTCAGTCTCTGACATACTCTGACACTCTCTGACACTCTCTATCACTCTCTATCACTCTCTGACACACTCTGACACTCTCTGACACTCTCAGACTCTCTCCGACACTCTCAGACACTCTCTATCACTCTCTGACACTCTCTGACAATCTCTATCACTCTCTGTCACTCTCTGACATACTCTGACACTCTCTGACAATCCCTATCACTCTCTACCACTCTCTGACACCCTCTATCACACTCTGACACTCTCCACCACTCAATGAAACTCTCTGACACTCTCGATCACTCTCTATCACTCTCTGACACTCTCTGACACTCTCAGACAATCTCTGACACTCTCTATCACTCTCTGACACTCTCTGATACTCTCTGACACTCTTATCACTCTCTGACACTCTCAGACAATCTCTGAACCTCTCTATCACTCTCTGACACTCTCTGACACTCTCTGACACTCTCAGACACTCTCTATCGCTCTCTGTCACTCTCTGTCACTCTCTGAAGCTCTCTGACACTCTCTATAAATCTCTGACACACTCTGAAACTCTCTATCACTCTCTATCACTCCCCGACACACTCTGACACTCTCTGACACTCTCAGACACTCTCAGATACTCTCCCTCTCTCTCTGACTCTCTCTGACACTCTCAGAGACTCTCTATCACTCTCTGACACACTCTGACACTCTCAGACACTCTCTATCGCTCTCTGACACACTCAGACACTCTCTATCACGCTCTGACACACGCTGACACACTCTGACACTCTCTATCACTCTCTGACACTCTCTGAAACACTCTGACACTCTCAGACACACTCTATCAGTCTCTGACACTCCCTGACACTCTCAGATACTCTTTATCACTCTCGATCACTCTCTGAATCTCTCAGAGACTCTCTGGCACTCTCAGACATTCTCAGACACTCTCTATCACTCTCTATCACTCCCTGAAACTCTCTAACACTCTATGACACTCTCTGACACTCTCTATCACTCTCGGACGCTCTCTGACACTCTCTATCACTCTCTGACACACTCTGACTCTCTCTATCACTCTCTATCACTCTCCGACGCACTCTGACACTCTCTGACACTCTCAGACATTCTCTATCACTTGCTATCACTCTCTGACACGCTCTGACAGTCTCTGACACTCTCAGACTCTCTCAGACACTCTCAGACAATCTCTCTCACTCTCCGACACTCTCTGACACTCTCTGACACTCTCTGACACTCTCAGACATGCTCTGTCAATCTCTAGCACACGCCATCACTCGATTACACACTCTGACACTCTCTATCACTCTCTGACACTCTCTGACACTCTCCGACACTCTCCATCGCTCTATGGCACTCTCTGACACTCTCTATCACTCTCTGACACACTCTGACACTCTCTGACACTCTCCGACATGCTCTGTCACTCTCTATCACTCTCTGACACACTCTGACAGTCTCTGACACTCAGGGACACTCTCAGACTCTCTCAGACCCTGTCTATAACTCTCTATCACACTCTGATACTCTATGACATTGTCTGACACTCTCTATCACTCTCTGACACACTCTGACACTCTCTGACACTCTCAGACACTCTCCATCACTGTCTATCACTCTCTGACACACTCTGACAGTCTCTGACACTCTCAGACACTCTCTGACAGTCTCTATCACACTCTATCACTCTCTGACACACTTTGACAGTCTCTGACACTCTCAGACTCTCTCAGACACTCTCAGACACTCTCTCTCACTCTCTGACACTCTCTGACAATCTCTATCACTCTCTATAAGTCTCTGACAGTCTCTGACACACTCTGACACCCTCTGACACACTCTGACACTCTCTGGCACTCCCTATCACTATCACTCTCTGACACTCTCTGACACACTCTGACACTCACTGACACTCTGAGACACTCTCGATCACTCTCTATCACTCTCTGACACACTCTGACACTCTCTGAGACTCTCTATCACTCTCTATCACTCTTTGACACTCTCTATCACTCTCTGAAACTCTCTGACGCACTCTGACGCTCTCTAACACTCTCTGACACTCTCTGACACTCTCAGAGACTCTCTATCACTCTCTGACACACTCTGACACTCTCAGACACTCTCCATCTCTCTCTGACAGTCTCTGACACACTCAGACACACTCCATCACGCTGTGTCACACTCTGACACTCTCTGACACTCTATGACATTCTCTGACACTCTCTATCACTCTCCATTACTCTCTGACACACTCTGACACTCTCAGACACTCTCAGACACTCTCTATCACTGTCTATCACTCTCTGACACACTCTGACTGTCTCTGACACTCTCAGGCACTCGCTGACACTCTCTATCACACTCTATCACTCTCTGACACACTTTGTCAGTCTCTGACACTCTCAGTCTCTCTCAGACACTCTCAGACACTCTCTCTCACTCTCTGACTCGCTCTGACACTCTCTATCACTCTCTATCACTCTCTGACACTCTCTGACACCTTCTGACACCCTCTGACACACTCTGACACTCTCTGACACTCCCTATCACTCTCTATCACACTCTACACTCTCTGACACACTCTGAACCTCTCTGTCACTCTGAGACACTCTCTATCACTCTCTATCACTCTCTGACACACGCTGACACTCTCTGAGACTCTCTCTAACTCTCTGACACTCTCTGACACTCTCAGAGACACTCTATCACTCTCTGCCACACTCTGACACTCCCTATCACTCTATGACACTCTATGACACTCTCTGACACTCTCTATCACTCTCTATCATTCTCTGACACACTCTGGCACGCTCAGACATGCTCTGTCACTCTCTATCACTCTCAGACACTCTCAGACACTCTCTATCACTCTCTATCACACTCTGACACACTCTGACACTCTCTGACACTCTCAGACTCTCTTCGACACTCTCAGACACTCTCTATCACTCTCTACCACTCTCTGACACACTCTGACACTCTCTGACACTCTCCGACATGCTCTGTCACTCTCTATCACTCTCTGACACACTCTGACAGTCTCTGACACTCAGGGACACTCTCAGACTCTCTCAGACCCTGTCTATAACTCTCTATCACACTCTGACACTCTATGACATTGTCTGACACCCTCTATCACTCTCTGACACACTCTGACACTCTCTGACACTCTCAGACACTCTCCATCACTGTCTATCACTCTCTGACACACTCTGACAGTCTCTGACATTCTCAGACACTCTCTGACAGTCTCTATCATACTCTATCACTCTCTGACACACTTTGACAGTCTCTGACACTCTCAGACTCTCTCAGACACTCTCAGACACTCTCTCTCACTCTCTGACACTCTCTGACAATCTCTATCACTCTCTATCAGTCTCTGACACTCTCTGACACACTCTGACACCCTCTGAGACACTCTGACACTCTCTGACACTCCCTATCACTATCACTCTCTGACACTCTCTGACACACTCTGACACTCACTGACACTCTGAGAAACTCTCGATCACTCTCTATCACTCTGACACACTCTGACACTCCCTATCACTCTATGACACTCTATGACACTCTCTGACACTCTCTATCACTCTCTATCATTCTCTGACACACTCTGACACCCTCTGACACACTCTGACACTCTCTGGCACTCCCTATCACTATCACTCTCTGACACTCTCTGACACACTCTGACACTCACTGACACTCTGAGACACTCTCGATCACTCTCTATCACTCTCTGACACACTCTGACACTCTCTGAGACTCTCTATCACTCTCTATCACTCTTTGACACTCTCTATCACTCTCTGAAACTCTCTGACGCACTCTGACGCTCTCTAACACTCTCTGACACTCTCTGACACTCTCAGAGACTCTCTATCACTCTCTGACACACTCTGACACTCTCAGACACTCTCCATCTCTCTCTGACAGTCTCTGACACACTCAGACACACTCCATCACGCTGTGTCACACTCTGACACTCTCTGACACTCTATGACATTCTCTGACACTCTCTATCACTCTCCATTACTCTCTGACACACTCTGACACTCTCAGACACTCTCAGACACTCTCTATCACTGTCTAACACTCTCTGACACACTCTGACTATCTCTGACACTCTCAGACACTCGCTGACACTCTCTATCACACTCTATCACTCTCTGACACACTTTGTCAGTCTCTGACACTCTCAGTCTCTCTCAGAAACTCTCAGACACTCTCTCTCACTCTCTGACTCGCTCTGACACTCTCTATCACTCTCTATCACTCTCTGACACTCTCTGACACCTTCTGACACACTCTGACACTCTCTGACACTCCCTATCACTCTCTATCACACTCTGACACTCTCTGACACACTCTGAACCTCTCTGTCACACTGAGACACTCTCTATCACTCTCTATCACTCTCTGACACACGCTGACACTCTCTGAGACTCTCTCTAACTCTCTGACACTCTCTGACACTCTCAGAGACACTCTATCACTCTCTGCCACACCCTGACACTCCCTATCACTCTCTATCACTCTATGACACTCTATGACACTCTCTGACACTCTCTATCACTCTCTATCATTCTTTGACACACTCTGGCATGCTCAGACATGCTCTGTCACTCTCTATCACTCTCAGACACTCTCTATCACTCTCTATCACTCTCTATCACACTCTGACACACTCTGACACTCTCTGACACTCTCAGACTCTCTCCGACACTCTCAGACACTCTCTATCACTCTCTACCACTCTCTGACACACTCTGACACTCTCTGACACTCGCAGACTCTCTCCAACACTCTCAGACACTCTCTATCACTCTCTGTCACTCTCTGACACTCTCTATCACTCTCTATCACTCTCTGTCACTCTCTGACATACTCTGACACTCTCCAACACTCTCTGACACTCCCTATCACTCTCCATCACTCTCTGACACACTCTGACACACTCTGACACTCTCTGACACTCTGAGACAATCTCTATCACTCTCTAACACTCTCCGACACTCTCTGAGACTCTCTATCAGACTCTGACACTCTCTATCACTCTCTGACACTCTTTGACACACTCTGGCACTCTCTGACACTCTCTATCACTCTCTGACACTCTCTGACACTCTCAGAGACGCTCTATCACACTCTGACACAGTCTGACACTCTCAGACACTCTCTATCTCTCTCTGACAGTCTCTGACACTCTCAGACACACTCTATCACGGTCTGACACACTCTGACACACTCTGACACTCTCTATCACTCTCTGACACTCTCTGAAACACTCTGACACTCTCAGACACTCTCTATCACTCTCTGACACACTCTGACACTCTCAGACACTCTCTATCTCTCTCTATCACTCTCTGACACTCTCTGACTCTCTCAGAGACTCTCTGACACTCTCAGACATTCTCAGACACTCTCTATCACTCTCAGATACTCTCTGACACTCTCTGTCACTCTATGACACTCTCTGACACTCTCTATCACTCTCTGACAGACTCTGGCACACTCAGACATGCTCTGTCAATCTGTATCACTCTCGAACACACTCTGACAGTCTCTGACACTCAGAGAGACTCTCGATCACTCTCTATCACTCTCTGACACTCTCTGACTCTCTCAGAGACTCTCTGACACTCTCAGACATTCTCAGACACTCTCTATCACTCTCTATCACTCTCTGACACTCTGTATCGCTCTATGACACTCTCTGACACTCTCTATCACTCTCTGACACACTCTGATACTCTCTGACACTCTCAGACACTCTCTATCACTTGCTATCACTCTTTGACACTCCCTATCACTCTCTGACTCTCTCTGACACACTCTGACACTCTCTGACACTCTCTATAACTCTCTGACACTCTCTGACACTCTCAGAGACACTCTGTCACTCTCTGCCACCCTCTGACACACCCTATCACTCTCTATCACTCTATGACACTCTATGACACTCTCTGACACTCTCTATCACTCTCTATCATTCTCTGAATCACTCTGGCACGCTCAGACATGCTCTGTAACTCTCTATCACTCTCGAACACACTCTGACTGTCTCTGACACTCAGAGACACTCTCAGACACGCTGAGACACTCTCTATCACTCTCTATTACACTCTGACACACTCTGACACTCTCTGACAATCTCAGACACTCTCCAACACTCTCAGACACTCTCTATCACTCTCTATCACTCTCTATCACTCTCTGACACACTCTGACACTCTCTGACACTCGCAGACTCTCTCCGACACTCTCAGACACTCTCTATCACTCTCTGACACACGCTGACACTCTCTGAGACTCTCTATCACTCCCTGACACTCTCTATCACTCTCTGACACTCTATGACACACTCTGATACTCTCTGACACTCTCTATAACTCTCCAACACTCTCAGACACTCTCTATCACTCTCTATCACTCTCTGACACACTCTGACACTCTCTGACACTCGCAGACTCTCTCCGACACTCTCAGACACTCTCTATCACTCTCTGACACACGCTGACACTCTCTGAGACTCTCTATCACTCCCTGACACTCTCTATCACTTTCTGACACTCTCTGACACACTCTGATACTCTCTGACACTCTCTATAACTCTCTGACACTCTCTGACACTCTCAGAGACACTCTATCACTCTCTGCCACACTCTGACACTCCCTATCACTCTCTATCACTCTGTGACACTCTCTGACACTCTCTGACACTCTCTATCACTCTCTATCATTCTCTGACTCACTCTGGCACGCTCAGACATGCTCTGTAACTCTCTATCACTCTCTATCACACTCTGACACACACTGACACTCTCTGACACTCTCAGACTCTCTCCGACACTCTCAGACACTCTCTATCACTCTCTATCACTCTCTGACACACTCTGACACTCTCTGACACTCGCAGACTCTCTTCAACACTCTAAGACACTCTCTATCACTCTCTGACACTCTCTGACACTCTTTATCACTCTCTATCACTCTCTGACACTCTCTATCACTCTCTGAAACTCTCTGACGCACTCTGACACTCTCTAACACTCTCTGACACTCTCTGACACTCTCAGAGACTCTCTATCACTCTCTGACACACTCTGACACTCTCAGACACTCTCCATCACTCTCTGACAGTCTCTGACACACTCAGACACACTCCATCACGCTGTATCAAACTCTGACACTCTCTGACACTCTATGACATTCTCTGACACTCTCTATCACTCTCCATTACTCTCTGACACACTCAGACTCTCTCGATCACTGTCTATCACTCTCTGACACACTCTGACAGTCTCTGACACTCTCAGACACTCGCTGACACTCTCTATCACACTCTATCACTCTCTGACACACTTTGTCCGTCTCTGACACTCTCAGTCTCTCTCAGACACTCTCAGACACTCTCTCTCACTCTCTGACTCGCTCTGACACTCTCTATCACTCTCTATCACTCTCTGACACTCTCTGACATACTCTGACACTCTCCAACACTCTCTGACACTCCCTATCACTCTCCATCCCTCTCTGACACACTCTGACGCACTCTGACACTCTCTGACACTCTGAGACACTCTCTATCACTCTCTAACACTCTCTGACACACTCTGACACTCTCTGAGACTCTCTATCACACTCTGACACTCTCTATCACTCTCTGACACTCTTTGACACTCTCAGAGACGCTCTATCACACTCTGACACACTCTGATACTCTCAGACACTCTCTATCTCTCTCTGACAGTCTCTGACACTCGCAGACACACTCTATCACGGTCTGACACACTCTGACACACTCTGACACTCTCTATCACTCTCTGACACTCTCTGAAACACTCTGACATTCTCAGACACTCTCTATCACTCTCTGACACACTCTGACACTCTCAGACACTCTCTATCTCTCTCTATCACTCTCTGACACTCTCTGACTCTCTCAGAGACTCTCTGACACTCTCAGACATTCTCAGACACTCTCTATCACTCTCTATCACTCTCTGACACTCTGTATCGATCTATGACACTCTCTGACACTCTCTATCACTCTCGGGCACACTCTGATACTCTCTGAAACTCTCAGACACTCTCTATCACTTGCTATCACTCTCTGACACTCTCTATCACTCTCTGACTCTCTCTGACACACTCTGACACTCTCTGACACTCTCTATAACTCTCTGACACTCTCTGACACTCTCAGAGACACTCTATCACTCTCTGCCACACTCTTACACACCCTATCACTCTCTATCACACTATGTCACTCTATGACACTCTCTGACACTCTCTATCACTCTCTATCATTCTCTGAATCACTCTGGCACGCTCAGACATGCTCTGTAACTCTCTATCACTCTCGAACACACTCTGACTGTCTCTGACACTCAGAGACACTCTCAGACACTCTCAGACACTCTCTATCACTCTCTATTACACTCTGACACACTCTGACACTCTCTGACAATCTCAGACTCTCTCCAACACTCTCAGACACTCTCTATCACTCTCTATCACTCTCTGACACACTCTGACACTCTCTGACACTCGCAGGCTCTCTCCGACACTCTCAGACACTCTCTATCACTCTCTATCACTCTCTGACACACGCTGACACTCTCTGAGACTCTCTATCACTCCCTGACACTCTCTATCACTCTCTGACACTCTCTGACACAATCTGATACTCTCTGACACTCTCTATAACTCTCTGACACTCTCTGACACTCTCAGAGACACTCTATCACTCTCTGCCACACTCTGACACTCCCTATCACTCTCTATCACTCTGTGACACTCTCTGACACTCTCTGACACTCTCTATCACTCTCTATCATTCCCTGACTCACTCTGGCACGCTCAGACATGCTCTGTAACTCTCTATCACTCTCTATCACACTCTGACACACTCTGACACTCTCTGACACTCTCAGACTCTCACCTACACTCTCAGACACTCTCTATCACTCTCTATCACTCTCTGACACACTCTGACACTCTCTGACACTCGCAGACTCTCTCCGACACTCTCAGACACTCTCTATCACTCTCTGACACTCTCTGACACTCTCTACCACTCTCTGACACACTCTATCACTCTCTGAAACTCTCTGACGCACTCTGACACTCTCTAACACTCTCTGACACTCTCTGACACTCTCAGAGACTCTCTATCACTCTCTGACACACTCTGACACTCTCAGACACTCTCCATCTCTCTCTGACAGTCTCTGACACACTCAGACACACTCCATCACGCTGTATCACACTCTGACACTCTCTGACACTCTATGACATTCTCTGACACTCTCTATCACTCTCCATTACTCTCTGACACACTCTGACACTCTCTGACACTCTCAGACACTCTCTATCACTGTCTATCACTCTCTATCACTCTCTGACACACGCTGTCACTCTCTGAGACTCTCTATCACTCCCTGACACTCTTTATCACTCTCTGACACTCTCTGACACACTCAGACACTCTCTATCACTGTCTATCACTCTCTATCACTCTCTGACACACGCTGACACTCTCTGAGACTCTCTATCACTCTCTGAAACTCTCTATCACACTCTGACACTCTCTGACACTCTCAGACACTCTCTATCACTGTCTATCACTCTCTATCACTCTCTGACACACGCTGACACTCTCTGACACTCTCTATAACTCTCTGACACTCTCTGACGCTCTCAGAGACACTCTATCACTCTCTGCCACACTCTGACACTCCCTATCACTCTCTATCACTCTATGACACTATATGACACTCTCTGACACCCTCTATCACTCTCTATCATTCTCTGACACACTCTGGCATGCTCAGACATGCTCTGTCACTCTCTATCACTCTCAGACACTCTCAGACACTCTCTATCACTCTCTATCACACTCTGACACACTCTGACACTCTCTGACACTCTCAGACTCTCTCCGACACTCTCAGACACTCTCTATCACTCTCTACCACTCTCTGACACACTCTGACACTCTCTGACACTCACAGACTCTCTCCGACACTCTCAGACACTCTCTATCACTCTCTGTCACTCTCTGACACTCTCTATCACTCCCTATCACTCTCTGTCACTCTCTGACATACTCTGACACTCTCCAACACTCTCTGACACTCCCTACCACTCTCCATCACTCTGTGACACACTCTGACACACTCTGACACTCTCTGACACTCTGAGACACTCTCTATCACTCTCTAACACTCTCTGACACACTCTGACACTCTCTGAGACTCTCAATCACACTCTGACACTCTCTATCACTCTCTGACACTCTTTGACACACTCTGACACTCTGACATTCTCTGACCCTCTCTATCACTCTCTGACACTCTCTGACACTCTCAGAGACGCTCTATCACACTCTGACACACTCTGACACTCTCAGACACTCTCTATCTCTCTCTGACAGTCTCTGACACTCTCAGACACACTCTATCACGGTCTGACACACTCTGACACACTCTGACACTCTCTATCACTCTCTGACACTCTCTGAAACACTCTGACACTCTCAGACACTCTCTATCACTCTCTGACACACTCTGACACTCAGAAACTCTCTATCTCTCTCTATCACTCTCTGACACTCTCTGACTCTCTCAGAGACTCTCTGACACTCTCAGACATTCTCAGACACTCTCTATCACTCTCAGATACTGTCTGACACTCTCTGTCACTCTATGACACTCTCTGACACTCTCTATCACGCTCTATCACTCTCTGACAGACTCTGGCACACTCAGACATGCTCTGTCAATCTGTATCACTCTCGAACACACTCTGACAGTCTCTGACACTCAGAGAGACTCTCTATCACTCTCTATCACTCTCTGACACTCTCTGACTCTCTCAGAGACTCTCTGACACTCTCAGACATTCTCAGACACTCTCTATCACTCTCTATCACTCTCTGACACTCTGTATCGCTCTATGACACTCTCTGACACACTCTGACAATCTCTGACACTCTCTATAACTCTCTGACACTCTCTGACACTCTCAGAGACACTCTATCACTCTCTATCATTCTCTGAATCACTCTGGCACGCTCAGACATGCTCTGTAACTCTCTATCACTCTCGAACACACTCTGACACACTCTGACACTCTCTGACACTCTCAGACTCTCTCCGACCCTCTCAGACACTCTCTATCACTCTCTATCACTCTCTGACACACTCTGACACTCCCTATCACTCTCTATCACTCTATGACACTCTATGACACTCTCTGACACTCTCTATCACTCTCTATCATTCTCTGACACACTCTGGCATGCTCAGACATGCTCTGTCACTCTCTATCACTCTCAGACACTCTCTATCACTCTCTATCACTCTCTATCACACTCTGACACACTCTGACACTCTCTGACACTCTATGACACTCTAAGACTCTCTCCGACACTCTCAGACACTCTCTATCACTCTCTACCACTCTCTGACACACTCTGACACTCTCTGACAATCGCAGACTCTCTCCAACACTCTCAGACACTCTCTATCACTCTCTGTCACTCTCTGACACTCTCTATCACTCTCTATCACTCTCTGTCACTCTCTGACATACTCTGACACTCTCCAACACTCTCTGACACTCCCTATCACTCTCCATCACTGTCTGACACACTCTGACACACTCTGACACTCTCTGACACTCTGAGACACTCTCTATCACTCTCTAACACTCTCTGACACTCTCTGAGACTCTCTATCACACTCTGACACTCTCTATCACTCTCTGACACTCTTTGACACACTCTGGCACTCTCTGACACTCTCTATCACTCTCTGACACTCTCTGACACTCTCAGAGACGCTCTATCACACTCTGACACAGTCTGACACTCTCAGACACTCTCTATCTCTCTCTGACAGTCTCTGACACTCTCAGACACACTCTATCACGGTCTGACACACTCTGACACACTCTGACACTCTCTATCACTCTCTGACACTCTCTGAAACACTCTGACACTCTCAGACACTCTCTATCACTCTCTGACACACTCTGACACTCTCAGACACTCTCTATCTCTCTCTATCACTCTCTGACACTCTCTGACTCTCTCAGAGACTCTCTGACACTCTCAGACATTCTCAGACACTCTCTATCACTCTCAGATACTCTCTGACACTCTCTGTCACTCTATGACACTCTCTGACACTCTCTATCACTCTCTGACAGACTCTGGCACACTCAGACATGCTCTGTCAATCTGTATCACTCTCGAACACACTCTGACAGTCTCTGACACTCAGAGAGACTCTCTATCACTCTCTATCACTCTCTGACACTCTCTGACTCTCTCAGAGACTCTCTGACACTCTCAGACATTCTCAGACACTCTCTATCACTCTCTATCACTCTCTGACACTCTGTATCGCTCTATGACACTCTCTGACACTCTCTATCACTCTCTGACACACTCTGATACTCTCTGACACTCTCAGACACTCTCTATCACTTGCTATCACTCTCTGACACTCCCTATCACTCTCTGACTCTCTCTGACACACTCTGACACTCTTTGACACTCTCTATAACTCACTGACACTCTCTGACACTCTCAGAGACACTCTGTCACTCTCTGCCACCCTCTGACACACCCTATCACTCTCTATCACTCTATGACACTCTATGACACTCTCTGACACTCTCTATCACTCTCTATCATTCTCTGAATCACTCTGGCACGCTCAGACATGCTCTGTAACTCTCTATCACTCTCGAACACACTCTGACTGTCTCTGACACTCAGAGACAGTCTCAGACACGCTGAGACACTCTCTATCACTCTCTATTACACTCTGACACACTCTGACACTCTCTGACAATCTCAGACACTCTCCAACACTCTCAGACACTCTCTATCACTCTCTATCACTCTCTACCACTCTCTGACACACTCTGACACTCTCTGACACTCGCAGACTCTCTCCGACACTCTCAGACACTCTCTATCACTCTCTGACACACGCTGACACTCTCTGAGACTCTCTATCACTCCCTGACACTCTCTATCACTCTCTGACACTCTATGACACACTCTGATACTCTCTGACACTCTCTGACATACTCTGACACTCTCCAACACTCTCTGACACTCCCTACCACTCTCCATCACTCTGTGACACACTCTGACACACTCTGACACTCTCTGACACTCTGAGACACTCTCTATCACTCTCTAACACTCTCTGACACACTCTGACACTCTCTGAGACTCTCAATCACACTCTGACACTCTCTATCACTCTCTGACACTCTTTGACACACTCTGACATTCTCTGACCCTCTCTATCACTCTCTGACACTCTCTGACACTCTCAGAGACGCTCTATCACACTCTGACACACTCTGACACTCTCAGACACTCTCTATCTCTCTCTGACAGTCTCTGACACTCTCAGACACACTCTATCACGGTCTGACACACTCTGACACACTCTGACACTCTCTATCACTCTCTGACACTCTCTGAAACACTCTGACACTCTCAGACACTCTCTATCACTCTCTGACACACTCTGACACTCAGACACTCTCTATCTCTCTCTATCACTCTCTGACACTCTCTGACTCTCTCAGAGACTCTCTGACACTCTCAGACATTCTCAGACACTCTCTATCACTCTCAGATACTGTCTGACACTCTCTGTCACTCTATGACACTCTCTGACACTCTCTATCACGCTCTATCACTCTCTGACAGACTCTGGCACACTCAGACATGCTCTGTCAATCTGTATCACTCTCGAACACACTCTGACAGTCTCTGACACTCAGAGAGACTCTCTATCACTCTCTATCACTCTCTGACACTCTCTGACTCTCTCAGAGACTCTCTGACACTCTCAGACATTCTCAGACACTCTCTATCACTCTCTATCACTCTCTGACACTCTGTATCGCTCTATGACACTCTCTGACACACTCTGACAATCTCTGACACTCTCTATAACTCTCTGACACTCTCTGACACTCTCAGAGACACTCTATCACTCTCTATCATTCTCTGAATCACTCTGGCACGCTCAGACATGCTCTGTAACTCTCTATCACTCTCGAACACACTCTGACACACTCTGACACTCTCTGACACTCTCAGACTCTCTCCGACACTCTCAGACACTCTCTATCACTCTCTATCACTCTCTGACACACTCTGACACTCCCTATCACTCTCTATCACTCTATGACACTCTATGACACTCTCTGACACTCTCTATCACTCTCTATCATTCTCTGACACACTCTGGCATGCTCAGACATGCTCTGTCACTCTCTATCACTCTCAGACACTCTCTATCACTCTCTATCACTCTCTATCACACTCTGACACACTCTGACACTCTCTGACACTCTCTGACACTCTCAGACTCTCTCCGACACTCTCAGACACTCTCTATCACTCTCTACCACTCTCTGACACACTCTGACACTCTCTGACACTCGCAGACTCTCTCCAACACACTCAGACACTCTCAATCACTCTCTGTCACTCTCTGACACTCTCTATCACTCTCTATCACTCTCTGTCACTCTCTGACATACTCTGACACTCTCCAACACTCTCTGACACTCCCTATCACTCTCCATCACTCTCTGACACACTCTGACACACTCTGACACTCTCTGACACTCTGAGACACTCTCTATCACTCTCTAACACTCTCTGACACTCTCTGAGACTCTCTATCACACTCTGACACTCTCTATCACTCTCTGACACTCTTTGACACACTCTGGCACTCTCTGACACTCTCTATCACTCTCTGACACTCTCAGAGACGCTCTATCACACTCTGACACAGTCTGACACTCTCAGACACTCTCTATCTCTCTCTGACAGTCTCTGACACTCTCAGACACACTCTATCACGGTCTGACACACTCTGACACACTCTGACACTCTCTATCACTCTCTGACACTCTCTGAAACACTCTGACACTCTCAGACACTCTCTATCACTCTCTGACACACTCTGACACTCTCAGACACTCTCTATCTCTCTCTATCACTCTCTGACACTCTCTGACTCTCTCAGAGACTCTCTGACACTCTCAGACATTCTCAGACACTCTCTATCACTCTCAGATACTCTCTGACACTCTCTGTCACTCTATGACACTCTCTGACACTCTCTATCACTCTCTGACAGACTCTGGCACACTCAGACATGCTCTGTCAATCTGTATCACTCTCGAACACACTCTGACAGTCTCTGACACTCAGAGAGACTCTCTATCACTCTCTATCACTCTCTGACACTCTCTGACTCTCTCAGAGACTCTCTGACACTCTCAGACATTCTCAGACACTCTCTATCACTCTCTGACACTCTGTATCGCTCTATGACACTCTCTGACACTCTCTATCACTCTCTGACACACTCTGATACTCTCTGACACTCTCAGACACTCTCTATCACTTGCTATCACTCTCTGACACTCCCTATCACTCTCTGACTCTCTCTGACACACTCTGACACTCTCTGACACTCTCTATAACTCTCTGACACTCTCTGACACTCTCAGAGACACTCTGTCACTCTCTGCCACCCTCTGACACACCCTATCACTCTCTATCACTCTATGACACTCTATGACACTCTCTGACACTCTCTATCACTCTCTATCATTCTCTGAATCACTCTGGCACGCTCAGACATGCTCTGTAACTCTCTATCACTCTCGAACACACTCTGACTGTCTCTGACACTCAGAGACACTCTCAGACACGCTGAGACACTCTCTATCACTCTCTATTACACTCTGACACACTCTGACACTCTCTGACAATCTCAGACACTCTCCAACACTCTCAGACACTCTCTATCACTCTCTATCACTCTCTATCACTCTCTGACACACTCTGACACTCTCTGACACTCGCAGACTCTCTCCGACACTCTCAGACACTCTCTATCACTCTCTGACACACGCTGACACTCTCTGAGACTCTCTATCAATCCTTGACACTCTCTGTTACTCTCTGACACTCTATGACACACTCTGATACTCTCTGACACTCTCTATAACTCTCCAACACTCTCAGACACTCTCTATCACTCTCTATCACTCTCTGACACACTCTGACACTCTCTGACACTCGCAGACTCTCTCCGACACTCTCAGACACTCTCTATCACTCTCTATCACTCTCTGACACACGCTGACACTCTCTGAGACTCTCTATCACTCCCTGACACTCTCTATCACTTTCTGACACTCTCTGACACACTCTGATACTCTCTGACACTCTCTATAACTCTCTGACACTCTCTGACACTCTCAGAGACACTCTATCACTCTCTGCCACACTCTGACACTTCCTATCACTCTCTATCACTCTGTGACACTCTCTGACACTCTCTGACACTCTCTATCACTCTCTATCATTCTCTGACTCACTCTGGCACGCTCAGACATGCTCTGTAACTCTCTATCACTCTCTATCACACTCTGACACACACTGACACTCTCTGACACTCTCAGACTCTCTCCGACACTCTCAGACACTCTCTATCACTCTCTATCACTCTCTGACACACTCTGACACTCTCTGACACTCGCAGACTCTCTTCAACACTCTCAGACACTCTCTATCACTCTCTGACACTCTCTGACACTCTCTATCACTCTCTATCACTCTCTGACACTCTCTATCACTCTCTGAAACTCTCTGACGCACTCTGACACTCTCTAACACTCTCTGACACTCTCTGACACTCTCAGAGACTCTCTATCACTCTCTGACACACTCTGACACTCTCAGACACTCTCCATCTCTCTCTGACAGTCTCTGACACACTCAGACACACTCCATCACGCTGTATCACACTCTGACACTCTCTGACACTCTATGACATTCTCTGACACTCTCTATCACTCTCCATTACTCTCTGACACACTCAGACACTCTCGATCACTGTCTATCACTCTCTGACACTCTCTGACTCTCTCAGAGACTCTCTGACACTCTCAGACATTCTCAGACACTCTCTATCACTCTCTATCACTCTCTGACACTCTGTATCGCTCTATGACACTCTCTGACACACTCTGACACTCTCTGACACTCTCTATAACTCTCGGACACTCTCTGACACTCTCAGAGACACTCTAGCACTCTCTATCATTCTCTGAATCACTCTGGCACGCTCAGACATGCTCTGTAACTCTCTATCACTCTCGAACACACTCTGACACACTTTGACACTCTCTGACACTCTCAGACTCTCTCCGACACTCTCAGACACTCTCTATCACTCTCTATCACTCTCTGACACACTCTGACACTCCCTATCACTCTCTATCACTCTATGACACTCTATGACACTCTCTGACACTCTCTATCACTCTCTATCATTCTCTGACACACTCTGGCATGCTCAGACATGCTCTGTCACTCTCTATCACTCTCAGACACTCTCTATCACTCTCTATCACTCTCTATCACACTCTGACACACTCTGACACTCTCTGACACTCTCAGACTCTCTCCGACACTCTCAGACACTCTCTATCACTCTCTACCACTCTCTGACACACTCTGGCACTCTCTGACACTCTCTATCACTCTCTGACACTCTCTGACACTCTCAGAGACGCTCTATCACACTCTGACACTCTCTGACTCTCTCAGAGACTCTCTGACACTCTCAGACATTCTCAGACACTCTCTATCACTCTCAGATACTCTCTGACACTCTCTGTCACTCTATGACACTCTCTGACACTCTCTATCACTCTCTGACAGACTCTGGCACACTCAGACATGCTCTGTCAATCTGTATCACTCTCGAACACACTCTGACAGTCTCTGACACTCAGAGAGACTCTCTATCACTCTCTATCACTCTCTGACACTCTCTGACTCTCTCAGAGACTCTCTGACACTCTCAGACTTTCTCAGACACTCTCTATCACTCTCTGACACTCTGTATCGCTCTATGACACTCTCTGACACTCTCTATCACTCTCTGACACACTCTGATACTCTCTGACACTCTCAGACACTCTCTATCACTTGCTATCACTCTCTGACACTCCCTATCACTCTCTGACTCTCTCTGACACACTCTGACACTCTCTGACACTCTCTATAACTCTCTGACACTCTCTGACACTCTCAGAGACACTCTGTCACTCTCTGCCACCCTCTGACACACCCTATCACTCTCTATCACTCTATGACACTCTATGACACTCTCTGACACTCTCTATCACTCTCTATCATTCTCTGAATCACTCTGGCACGCTCAGACATGCTCTGTAACTCTCTATCACTCTCGAACACACTCTGACTGTCTCTGACACTCAGAGACACTCTCAGACACGCTGAGACACTCTCTATCACTCTCTATTACACTCTGACACACTCTGACATTCTCTGACAATCTCAGACACTCTCCAACACTCTCAGACACTCTCTATCACTCTCTATCACTCTCTATCACTCTCTGACACACTCTGACACTCTCTGACACTCGCAGACTCTCTCCGACACTCTCAGACACTCTCTATCACTCTCTGACACACGCTGACACTCTCTGAGACTCTCTATCAATCCCTGACACTCTCTATCACTCTCTGACACTCTATGACACACTCTGATACTCTCTGACACTCTCTATAACTCTCCAACACTCTCAGACACTCTCTATCACTCTCTATCACTCTCTGACACACTCTGACACTCTCTGACACTCGCAGACTCTCTCCGACACTCTCAGACACTCTCTATCACTCTCTGACACACGCTGACACTCTCTGAGACTCTCTATCACTCCCTGACACTCTCTATCACTTTCTGACACTCTCTGACACACTCTGATACTCTCTGACACTCTCTATAACTCTCTGACACTCTCTGACACTCTCAGAGACACTCTATCACTCTCTGCCACACTCTGACACTTCCTATCACTCTCTATCACTCTGTGACACTCTCTGACACTCTCTGACACTCTCTATCACTCTCTATCATTCTCTGACTCACTCTGGCACGCTCAGACATGCTCTGTAACTCTCTATCACTCTCTATCACACTCTGACACACACTGACACTCTCTGACACTCTCAGACTCTCTCCGACACTCTCAGACACTCTCTATCACTCTCTATCACTCTCTGACACACTCTGACACTCTCTGACACTCGCAGACTCTCTTCAACACTCTCAGACACTCTCTATCACTCTCTATCACTCTCTGACACTCTCTATCACTCTCTGAAACTCTCTGACGCACTCTGACACTCTCTAACACTCTCTGACACTCTCTGACACTCTCAGAGACTCTCTATCACTCTCTGACACACTCTGACACTCTCAGACACTCTCCATCTCTCTCTGACAGTCTCTGACACACTCAGACACACTCCATCACGCTGTATCACACTCTGACACTCTCTGACACTCTATGACATTCTCTGACACTCTCTATCACTCTCCATTACTCTCTGACACACTCAGACACTCTCGATCACTGTCTATCACTCTCTGACACTCTCTGACTCTCTCAGAGACTCTCTGACACTCTCAGACATTCTCAGACACTCTCTATCACTCTCTATCACTCTCTGACACTCTGTATCGCTCTATGACACTCTCTGACACACTCTGACACTCTCTGACACTCTCTATAACTCTCGGACACTCTCTGACACTCTCAGAGACACTCTAGCACTCTCTATCATTCTCTGAATCACTCTGGCACGCTCAGACATGCTCTGTAACTCTCTATCACTCTCGAACACACTCTGACACACTTTGACACTCTCTGACACTCTCAGACTCTCTCCGACACTCTCAGACACTCTCTATCACTCTCTATCACTCTCTGACACACTCTGACACTCCCTATCACTCTCTATCACTCTATGACACTCTATGACACTCTCTGACACTCTCTATCACTCTCTATCATTCTCTGACACACTCTGGCATGCTCAGACATGCTCTGTCACTCTCTATCACTCTCAGACACTCTCTATCACTCTCTATCACTCTCTATCACACTCTGACACACTCTGACTCTCTCCGACACTCTAGGACACTCTCTATCACTCTCTACCACTCTCTGACACACTCTGGCACTCTCTGACACTCTCTATCACTCTCTGACACTCTCTGACACTCTCAGAGACGCTCTATCACACTCTGACACAGTCTGACACTCTCAGACACTCTCTATCTCTCTCTGACAGTCTCTGACACTCTCAGACACACTCTATCACGGTCTGACACACTCTGACACACTCTGACACTCTCTATCACTCTCTGACACTCTCTGACACTCTCAGACACTCTCTATCACTCTCTGACACACTCTGACACTCTCAGACACTCTCTATCTCTCTCTATCACTCTCTGACACTCTCTGACTCTCTCAGAGACTCTCTGACACTCTCAGACATTCTCAGACACTCTCTATCACTCTCAGATACTCTCTGACACTCTCTGTCACTCTATGACACTCTCTGACACTCTCTATCACTATCTGACAGACTCTGGCACACTCAGACATGCTCTGTCAATCTGTATCACTCTCGAACACACTCTGACAGTCTCTGACACTCAGAGAGACTCTCTATCACTCTCTATCACTCTCTGACACTCTCTGACTCTCTCAGAGACTCTCTGACACTCTCAGACATTCTCAGACACTCTCTATCACTCTCTGACACTCTGTATCGCTCTATGACACTCTCTGACACTCTCTATCACTCTCTGACACACTCTGATACTCTCTGACACTCTCAGACACTCTCTATCACTTGCTATCACTCTCTGACACTCCCTATCACTCTCTGACTCTCTCTGACACACTCTGACACTCTCTGACACTCTCTATAACTCTCTGACACTCTCTGACACTCTCAGAGACACTCTGTCACTCTCTGCCACCCTCTGACACACCCTATCACTCTCTATCACTCTATGACACTCTATGACACTCTCTGACACTCTCTATCACTCTCTATCATTCTCTGAATCACTCTGGCACGCTCAGACATGCTCTGTAACTCTCTATCACTCTCGAACACACTCTGACTGTCTCTGACACTCAGAGACACTCTCAGACACGCTGAGACACTCTCTATCACTCTCTATTACACTCTGACACACTCTGACACTCTCTGACACTCGCAGACTCACTCCGACACTCTCAGACACTCTCTATCACTCTCTGACACACGCTGACACTCTCTGAGACTCTCTATCAATCCCTGACACTCTCTATCACTCTCTGACACTCTATGACACACTCTGATAATCTCTGACACTCTCTATAACTCTCCAACACTCTCAGACACTCTCTATCACTCTCTATCACTCTCTGACACACCCTGACACTCTCTGACACTCGCAGACTCTCTCCGACACTCTCAGACACTCTCTATCACTCTCTGACACACGCTGACACTCTCTGAGACTCTCTATCACTCCCTGACACTCTCTATCACTTTCTGACACTCTCTGACACACTCTGATACTCTCTGACACTCTCTATAACTCTCTGACACTCTCTGACACTCTCAGAGACACTCTATCACTCTCTGCCACACTCTGACACTCCCTATCACTCTCTATCACTCTGTGACTCTCTCTGACACTCTCTGACACTCTCTATCACTCTCTATCATTCTCTGACTCACTCTGGCACGCTCAGACATGCTCTGTAACTCTCTATCACTCTCTATCACACTCTGACACACACTGACACTCTCTGACACTCTCAGACTCTCTCCGACACTCTCAGACACTCTCTATCACTCTCTATCACTCTCTGACACACTCTGACACTCTCTGACACTCGCAGACTCTCTTCAACACTCTCAGACACTCTCTATCACTCTCTGACACTCTCTGACACTCTCTATCACTCTCTATCACTCTCTGACACTCTCTATCACTCTCTGAAACTGTCTGACGCACTCTGACACTCTCTAACACTCTCTGACACTCTCTGACACTCTCAGAGACTCTCTATCACTCTCTGACACACTCTGACACTCTCAGACACTCTCCATCTCTCTCTGACAGTCTCTGACACACTCAGACACACTCCATCACGCTGTATCACACTCTGACACTCTCTGACACTCTATGACATTCTCTGACACTCTCTATCACTCTCCATTACTCTCTGACACACTCAGACACTCTCGATCACTGTCTATCACTCTCTGACACACTCTGACAGTCTCTGACACTCTCAGACACTCGCTGACACTCTCTATCACACTCTATCACTCTCTGACACACTTTGTCCGTCTCTGACACTCTCATTCTCTCTCAGACATTCTCAGACACTCTCTCTCACTCTCTGACTCGCTCTGACACTCTCTATCACTCTCTATCACTCTCTGACACTCTCTGACATACTCTGACACTCTCCAACACTCTCTGACACTCCCTATCACTCTCCATCATACTCTGAATCACTCTGGCACGCTCAGACATGCTCTGTAACTCTCTATCACTCTCGAACACACTCTGAGTGTCTCTGACACTCAGAGACACTCTCAGACACTCTCAGACACTCTCTATCACTCTCTATTACACTCTGACACATTCTGACACTCTCTGACAATCTCAGACTCTCTCCAACACTCTCAGACACTCTCTATCACTCTCTATCACTCTCTGACACACTCTGACACTCTCTGACACTCGCAGACTTTGTCCGACACTCTCAGACACTCTCTATCACTCTCTATCACTCTCTGACACACGCTGACACTCTCTGAGACTCTCTATCACTCCCTGACACTCTCTATCACTCTCTGACACTCTCTGACACAATCTGATACTCTCTGACACTCTCTATAACTCTCTGACACTCTCTGACACTCTCAGAGACACTCTATCACTCTCTGCCACACTCTGACACTCCCTATCACTCTCTATCACTCTGTGACACTCTCTGACACTCTCTGACACTCTCTATCACTCTCTATCATTCCCTGACTCACTCTGGCACGCTCAGACATGCTCTGTAACTCTCTATCACTCTCTATCACACTCTGACACACTCTGACACTCTCTGACACTCTCAGACTCTCTCCGACACTCTCAGACACTCTCTATCACTCTCTATCACTCTCTGACACACTCTGACACTCTCTGACACTCGCAGACTCTCTCCGACACTCTCAGACACTCTCTATCACTCTCTGACACTCTCTGACACTCTCTATCACTCTCTGACACTCTCTATCACTCTCTGAAACTCTCTGACGCACTCTGACACTCTCTAACACTCTCTGACACTCTCTGACACTCTCAGAGACTCTCTATCACTCTCTGACACACTCTGACACTCTCAGACACTCTCCATCTATCTCTGACAGTCTCTGACACACTCAGACACACTCCATCACGCTGTATCACACTCTGACACACTCTGACACTCTATGACATTCTCTGACACTCTCTATCACTCTCCATTACTCTCTGACACACTCTGACACTCTCTGACACTCTCAGACACTCTCTATCACTGTCTATCACTCCCTGACACACGCTGACACTCTCTGAGACTCTCTATCACTCTCTGACACTCTCTGACACTCTCTGACTCTCTCAGAGACTCTCTGACACTCTCAGACATTCTCAGACACTCTCTATCACTCTCTATCACTCTCTGACACTCTGTATCGCTCTATGACACTCTCTGACACACTCTGACACTCTCAGACACTCTCTATCACTCTCTATCACTCTCTGACACACGCTGACACTCTCTGAGACTCTCTATCTCTCCCTGACACTCTCTATCACTCTCTGACACTCTCTGACACACTCTGATACTCTCTGACACTCTCTATAACTCTCTGACACTCTCTGACACTCTCAGAGACACTCTATCACTCTCTGCCACACTCTGACACTCCCTATCACTCTCTATCACTCTGTGACACTCTATGACAATCTCTGACACTCTCTATCACTCTCTATCATTCTCTGACTCACTCTGGCACGCTCAGACATGCTCTGTAACTCTCTATCACTCTCTATCACACTCTGACACACTCTGACACTCTCTGACACTCTCAGACTCTCTCCAACACTCTCAGACACTCTCTATCACTCTCTATCACTCTCTGACACACTCTGACACTCTCTGACACTCGCAGACTCTCTCCGACACTCTCAGACACTCTCTATCACTCTCTGAAACTCTCTGACACTCTCTATCACTCTCTGACACTCTCTATCACTCTCTGAAACTCTCTGACACTCTCTGACACTCTCTATCACTCTCTGACACTCTCTATAACTCTCTGACACTCTCTGACACTCCCTATCACTCTCTATCACTCTATGACACTCTATGACACTCTCTGACACCCTCTATCACTCTCTATCATTCTCTGACACACTCTGGCACGCTCAGACATGCTCTGTCACTCTCTATCACTCTCAGACACTCTCAGACACTCTCTATCACACTCTGACACACTCTGACACTCTCTGACACTCTCTGACACTCTCAGACACTCTCTGACACTCTCTGACACTCTCTGACACTCTCAGAAACTCTCAGACACTCTCTGACTCTCTCTGACACTCTCTGTCACTCTCTGACACTCTCTATCACTCTCTATCACTCTCTGTCACTCTCTGACATACTCTGACACTCTCCAACACTCTCTGACACTCCCTACCACTCTCCATCACTCTGTGACACACTCTGACACACTCTGACACTCTCTGACACTCTGAGACACTCTCTATCACTCTCTAACACTCTCTGACACACTCTGACACTCTCTGAGACTCTCAATCACACTCTGACACTCTCTATCACTCTCTGACACTCTTTGACACACTCTGACATTCTCTGACACTCTCTATCACTCTCTGACACTCACTGACACTCTCAGAGACGCTCTATCACACTCTGACACACTCTGACACTCTCAGACACTCTCTATCTCTCTCTGACAGTCTCTGACACTCTCAGACACACTCTATCACGGTCTGACACACTCTGACACACTCTGACACTCTCTATCACTCCCTGACACTCTCTATCACTCTCTGACACTCTCTGACACAATCTGATACTCTCTGACACTCTCTATAACTCTCTGACACTCTCTGACACTCTCAGAGACACTCTATCACTCTCTGCCACACTCTGACACTCCCTATCACTCTCTATCACTCTGTGACACTCTCTGACACTCTCTGACACTCTCTATCACTCTCTATCATTCCCTGACTCACTCTGGCACGCTCAGACATGCTCTGTAACTCTCTATCACTCTCTATCACACTCTGACACACTCTGACACTCTCTGACACTCTCAGACTCTCTCCGACACTCTCAGACACTCTCTATCACTCTCTATCACTCTCTGACACACTCTGACACTCTCTGACACTCGCAGACTCTCTCCGACACTCTCAGACACTCTCTATCACTCTCTGACACTCTCTGACACTCTCTATCACTCTCTGACACTCTCTATCACTCTCTGAAACTCTCTGACGCACTCTGACACTCTCTAACACTCTCTGACACTCTCTGACACTCTCAGAGACTCTCTATCACTCTCTGACACACTCTGACACTCTCAGACACTCTCCATCTATCTCTGACAGTCTCTGACACACTCAGACACACTCCATCACGCTGTATCACACTCTGACACACTCTGACACTCTATGACATTCTCTGACACTCTCTATCACTCTCCATTACTCTCTGACACACTCTGACACTCTCTGACACTCTCAGACACTCTCTATCACTGTCTATCACTCTCTATCACTCCCTGACACACGCTGACACTCTCTGAGACTCTCTATCACTCTCTGACACTCTCTGACACTCTCTGACTCTCTCAGAGACTCTCTGACACTCTCAGACATTCTCAGACACTCTCTATCACTCTCTATCACTCTCTGACACTCTGTATCGCTCTATGACACTCTCTGACACACTCTGACACTCTCAGACACTCTCTATCACTCTCTATCACTCTCTGACACACGCTGACACTCTCTGAGACTCTCTATCTCTCCCTGACACTCTCTATCACTCTCTGACACTCTCTGACACACTCTGATACTCTCTGACACTCTCTATAACTCTCTGACACTCTCTGACACTCTCAGAGACACTCTATCACTCTCTGCCACACTCTGACACTCCCTATCACTCTCTATCACTCTGTGACACTCTATGACACTCTCTGACACTCTCTATCACTCTCTATCATTCTCTGACTCACTCTGGCACGCTCAGACATGCTCTGTAACTCTCTATCACTCTCTATCACACTCTGACACACTCTGACACTCTCTGACACTCTCAGACTCTCTCCAACACTCTCAGACACTCTCTATCACTCTCTATCACTCTCTGACACACTCTGACACTCTCTGACACTCGCAGACTCTCTCCGACACTCTCAGACACTCTCTATCACTCTCTGAAACTCTCTGACACTCTCTATCACTCTCTGACACTCTCTATCACTCTCTGAAACTCTCTGACACTCTCTGACACTCTCTATCACTCTCTGACACTCTCTGACACTCTCTGACACTCTCTATAACTCTCTGACACTCTCTGACACTCCCTATCACTCTCTATCACTCTATGACACTCTATGACACTCTCTGACACCCTCTATCACTCTCTATCATTCTCTGACACACTCTGGCACGCTCAGACATGCTCTGTCACTCTCTATCACTCTCAGACACTCTCAGACACTCTCAGACACTCTCTATCACACTCTGACACACTCTGACACTCTCTGACACTCTCTGACACTCTCAGACACTCTCTGACACTCTCTGACACTCTCTGACACTCTCAGAAACTCTCAGACACTCTCTGACTCTCTCTGACACTCTCTGTCACTCTCTGACACTCTCTATCACTCTCTATCACTCTCTGTCACTCTCTGACATACTCTGACACTCTCCAACACTCTCTGACACTCCCTACCACTCTCCATCACTCTGTGACACACTCTGACACACTCTGACACTCTCTGACACTCTGAGACACTCTCTATCACTCTCTAACACTCTCTGACACACTCTGACACTCTCTGAGACTCTCAATCACACTCTGACACTCTCTATCACTCTCTGACACTCTTTGACACACTCTGACATTCTCTGACACTCTCTATCACTCTCTGACACTCTCTGACACTCTCAGAGACGCTCTATCACACTCTGACACACTCTGACACTCTCAGACACTCTCTATCTCTCTCTGACAGTCTCTGACACTCTCAGACACACTCTATCACGGTCTGACACACTCTGACACACTCTGACACTCTCTATCACTCTCTGACACTCTCTGAAACACTCTGACACTCTCAGACACTCTCTATCACTCTGTGACACACTCTGACACTCAGACACTCTCTATCTCTCTCTATCACTCTCTGACACTCTCTGACTCTCTCAGAGACTCTCTGACACTCTCAGACATTCTCAGACACTCTCTATCACTCTCAGATACTGTCTGACACTCTCTGTCACTCTATGACACTCTCTGACACTCTCTATCACGCTCTATCACTCTCTGACAGACTCTGGCACACTCAGACATGCTCTGTCAATCTGTATCACTCTCGAACACACTCTGACAGTCTCTGACACTCAGAGAGACTCTCTATCACTCTCTATCACTCTCTGACACTCTCTGACTCTCTCAGAGACTCTCTGACACTCTCAGACATTCTCAGACACTCTCTATCACTCTCTATCACTCTCTGACACTCTGTATCGCTCTATGACACTCTCTGACACACTCTGACACTCTCTGACACTCTCTGACACTCTCAGACTCTCTCCAACACTCTCAGACACTCTCTATCACTCTCTATCACTCTCTGACACACTCTGACACTCTCTGACACTCGCAGACTCTCTCCGACACTCTCAGACACTCTCTATCACTCTCTGAAACTCTCTGACACTCTCTATCACTCTCTGACACTCTCTATCACTCTCTGAAACTCTCTGACACTCTCTGACACTCTCTATCACTCTCTGACACTCTCTGACACTCTCTGACACTCTCTATAACTCTCTGACACTCTCTGACACTCCCTATCACTCTCTATCACTCTATGACACTCTATGACACTCTCTGACACCCTCTATCACTCTCTATCATTCTCTGACACACTCTGGCACGCTCAGACATGCTCTGTCACTCTCTATCACTCTCAGACACTCTCAGACACTCTCAGACACTCTCTATCACACTCTGACACACTCTGACACTCTCTGACACTCTCTGACACTCTCAGACACTCTCTGACACTCTCTGACACTCTCTGACACTCTCAGAAACTCTCAGACACTCTCTGACTCTCTCTGACACTCTCTGTCACTCTCTGACACTCTCTATCACTCTCTATCACTCTCTGTCACTCTCTGACATACTCTGACACTCTCCAACACTCTCTGACACTCCCTACCACTCTCCATCACTCTGTGACACACTCTGACACACTCTGACACTCTCTGACACTCTGAGACACTCTCTATCACTCTCTAACACTCTCTGACACACTCTGACACTCTCTGAGACTCTCAATCACACTCTGACACTCTCTATCACTCTCTGACACTCTTTGACACACTCTGACATTCTCTGACACTCTCTATCACTCTCTGACACTCTCTGACACTCTCAGAGACGCTCTATCACACTCTGACACACTCTGACACTCTCAGACACTCTCTATCTCTCTCTGACAGTCTCTGACACTCTCAGACACACTCTATCACGGTCTGACACACTCTGACACACTCTGACACTCTCTATCACTCTCTGACACTCTCTGAAACACTCTGACACTCTCAGACACTCTCTATCACTCTGTGACACACTCTGACACTCAGACACTCTCTATCTCTCTCTATCACTCTCTGACACTCTCTGACTCTCTCAGAGACTCTCTGACACTCTCAGACATTCTCAGACACTCTCTATCACTCTCAGATACTGTCTGACACTCTCTGTCACTCTATGACACTCTCTGACACTCTCTATCACGCTCTAACACTCTCTGACAGACTCTGGCACACTCAGACATGCTCTGTCAATCTGTATCACTCTCGAACACACTCTGACAGTCTCTGACACTCAGAGAGACTCTCTATCACTCTCTATCACTCTCTGACACTCTCTGACTCTCTCAGAGACTCTCTGACACTCTCAGACATTCTCAGACACTCTCTATCACTCTCTATCACTCTCTGACACTCTGTATCGCTCTATGACACTCTCTGACACACTCTGACACTCTCTGACACTCTCTATAACTCTCTGACACTCTCTGACACTCTCAGAGACACTCTATCACTCTCTGCCACACTCTGACGCACCCTATCACTCTCTATCACTCTATGACACTCTATGACACTCTCTGACACTCTCTATCACTCTCTATCATTCTCTGAATCACTCTGGCACGCTCAGACATGCTCTGTAACTCTCTATCACTCTCGAACACACTCTGACACACTCTGACACTCTCTGACACTCTCAGACTCTCTCCGACACTCTCAGACACTCTCTATCACTCTCTATCACTCTCTGACACACTCTGACACTCTCTGACACTCGCAGACTCTCTCCGACACTCTCTATCACTCTCTATCACTCTCTATCACTCTCTGACACACGCTGACACTCTCTGAGACTCTCTATCACTCCCTGACACTCTCTATCACTCTCTGACACTCTCTGACACACTCTGATACTCTCTGACACTCTCTATAACTCTCTGACACTCTCTGACACTCTCAGAGACACTCTATCACTCTCTGCCACACTCTGACACTCCCTATCACTCTCTATCGCTCTGTGACACTCTATGACACTCTCTGACACTCTCTATCACTCTCTATCATTCTCTGACTCACTCTGGCACGCTCAGACATGCTCTGTAACTCTCTTTCACTCTCTATCACACTCTGACACACTCTGACAATCTCTGACACTCTCAGACACTCTCAGACTCTCTCCGACACTCTCAGACACTCTCTATCACTCTCCGGCACTCTCAGACACTCTCTATCACTCTCTATCACTCTCTGACACACTCTGACACTCTCTGACACTCTCAGACTCTCTCCGACACTCTCAGACACTCTCTATCACTCTCTATCACTCTCTGACACACTCTGACACTCTCTGACACTCGCAGACTCTCTCCGACACTCTCAGACACTCTCTATCACTCTCTATCACTCTCTGACACACGCTGACACTCTCTGAGACCCTCTATCACTCCCTGACACTCTCTATCACTCTCTGACACTCTCTGACACACTCTGATACTCTCTGAGACTCTCTATAACTCTCTGACACTCTCTGACACTCTCAGAGACACTCTATCACTCTCTGCCACACTCTGACACTCCCTATCACTCTCTATCACTCTGTGACACTCTATGACACTCTCTGACACTCTCTATCACTCTCTATCATTCTCTGACTCACTCTGGCACGCTCAGACATGCTCTGTAACTCTCTATCACTCTCTATCACACTCTGACACTCTCTGACACTCGCAGACTCTCTCCGACACTCTCAGACATTCTCTATCACTCTCCGACACTCTCAGACACTCTCTATCACTCTCTATCACTCTCTGACACACTCTGACACTCTCTGACACTCTCAGACTCTCTCCGACACTCTCAGACACTCTCTATCACTCTCTATCACTCTCTGACACACTCTGACACTCTCTGACACTCGCAGACTCTCTCCGACACTCTCAGACACTCTCTATCACTCTCTATCACTCTCTGACACACGCTGACACTCTCTGAGACTCTCTATCACTCCCTGACACTCTCTATCACTCTCTGACACTATCTGACACACTCTGATACTCTCTGACACTCTCTATAACTCTCTGACACTCTCTGACACTCTCAGAGACACTCTATCACTCTCTGCCACACTCTGACACTCCCTATCACTCTCTATCACTCTATGACACTCTATGACACTCTCTGACACTCTCTATCACTCTCTATCATTCTCTGACTCACTCTGGCACGCTCAGACATGCTCTGTAACTCTCTATCACTCTCTATCACACTCTGACACACTCTGACACTCTCTGACACTCTCAGACTCTCTCCGACACTCTCAGACACTCTCTATCACTCTCTATCACTCTCTGACACACTCTGACACTCTCTGACACTCGCAGACTCTCTCCGACACTCTCAGACACTCTCTATCACTCTCTGACACTCTCTGACACTCTCTATCACTCTCTGACACTCTCTATCACTCTCTGAAACTCTCTGACGCACTCTGACACTCTCTAACTCTCTCTGACACTCTCTGACACTCTCAGAGACTTTATATCACTCTCTGACACACTCTGACGCTCTCAGACACTCACCATCTCTCTCTGACAGTCTCTGACACACTCAGACACACTCCATCACGCTGTATCACACTCTGACACTCTGACACTCTATGACATTCTCTGACACTCTCGATCACTCTCCATTACTCTCTGACACACTCTGACACTCTCTGACACTCTCAGACACTCTCTATCACTGTCTATCACTCTCTGACACACTCTGAATGTCTCTGACACTCTCAGACACTCGCTGACACTCTCTATCAGACTCTATCACTCTCTGACACACTTTGTCCGTCTCTGACACTCTCAGTCTCTCTCAGACACTCTCAGATACTCTCTCTCACTCTCTGACTCGCTCTGACACTCTCTATCACTCTCTGACACTCTCTGACACACTCTGACACCCTCTGACACACTCTGACACTCTCTGACACTCCCTATCACTCTCTATCACACTCTGACACTCTCTGACACACTCTGAACATCTCTGTCACTCTGAGACACTCTCTATCACTCTCTATCACTCTCTGACACACGCTGACACTCTCTGAGACTCTCTATCACTCTCTGACACTCTCTATCACTCTCTGACACTCTCTGATACACTCTGACACTCTCTGACACTCTCTATAACTCTCTGACACTCTCTTACACTCTCAGAGACACTCTATCAATCTCTGCCACACTCTGACACTCCCTATCACTCTCTATCACTCTATGACACTCTATGACACTCTCTGACACCCTCTATCACTCTCTAAACATTCTCTGACACACTCTGGCACGCTCAGGCATGCTCTGACACTCTCTATCACTCTCAGACACTCTCAGACACTCTCTATCACTCTCTATCACACTCTGACACACTCTGACACTCTCTGACACTCTCAGAATCTCTCCGACACTCTCAGACACTCTCTATCACTCTCTACCACTCTCTGACACACTCTGACACTCTCTGACACTCGCAGACTCTCTCCGACACTCTCAGACACTCTCTATCACTCTCTGTCACTCTCTGACACTCTCTATCACTCTCTATCACTCTCTGTCACTCTCTGACATACTCTGACACTCTCCAACACTCTCTGACACTCCCTATCACGCTCCATCACTATGTTACACACTCTGACACACTCTGACACTCTCTGACACTCTGAGACACTCTCTATCACTCTCTAACACTCTCTGACACACTCTGACACTCTCTGAGACTCTCAATCACACTCTGACACACTCTATCACTCTCTGAGACTCTTTGACACACTCTGACACTCTCTGACACTCTCTATCACTCTCTGACACTCTCTGACACTCTCAGAGACGCTCTATCACACTCTGACACACTCTGACACTCTCAGACATTCTCTATCTCTCTCTGACTGTCTCTGACACTCTCAGACACTCTCTATCACTCTCTGACACTCTGTATCGCTCTATGACACTCTCTGACACTCTCTATCACTCTCTGACACACTCTGATACTCTCTGACACTCTCAGACACTCTCTATCACTTGCTATCACTCTCTGACACTCTCTATCACTCTCTGACTCTCTCTGACACACTCTGACACTCTCTGACACTCTCTATAACTCTCTGACACTCTCTGACACTCTCAGAGACACTCTATCACTCTCTGCCACACTCTGACACACCCTATCACTCTCTTTCACTCTATGACACTCTCTGACACTCTCTGACACTCTCTATCACTCTCTATCATTCTCTGAATCACTCTGGCACGCTCAGACATGCTCTGTAACTCTCTATCACTCTCGAACACACTCTGACTGTCTCTGACACTCAGAGACACTCTCAGACACTCTCAGACACTCTCTATCACTCTCTATTACACTCTGACACACTCTGACACTCTCTGACAATCTCAGACTCTCTCCAACACTCTCAGACACTCTCTATCACTCTCTATCACTCTCTGACACACTCTGACACTCTCTGACACTCGCATACTCTCTCCGACACTCTCAGACACTCTCTATCACTCTCTGACACACGCTGACACTCTCTGAGACTCTCTATCACTCCCTGACACTCTCTATCAATCTCTGACACTCTCTGACACACTCTGATACTCTCTGACACTCTCTATAACTCTCCAACACTCTCAGACACTCTCTATCACTCTCTATCACTCTCTGACACACTCTGACACTCTCTGACACTCGCAGACTCTCTCCGACACTCTCAGACACTCTCTATCACTCTCTGAGACACGCTGACACTCTCTGAGACTCTCTATCACTCCCTGACACTCTCTATCACTTTCTGACACTCTCTGACACACTCTGATACTCTCTGACACTCTCTATAACTCTCTGACATTCTCTGACAATCTCAGAGACACTCTATCACTCTCTGCCACACTCTGACACTCCCTATCACTCTCTATCACTCTGTGACACTCTCTGACACTCTCTGACACTCTCTATCACTCTCTGTCATTCTCTGACTCACTCTGGCACGCTCAGACATGCTCTGTAACTCTCTATCACTCTCTATCACACTCTGACACACTCTGACACTCTCTGACACTCTCAGACTCTCTCCGACACTCTCAGACACTCTCTATCACTCTCTATCACTCTCTGACACACTCTGACACTCTCTGACACTCGCAGACTCTCTCCGACACTCTCAGACACTCTCTATCACTCTCTGACACTCTCTATCACTCTCTATCACTCTCTGACACTCTCTCTCACTCTCTGAAACTCTCTGACGCACTCTGACACTCTCTAACACTCTCTGACACTCTCTGACACTCTCAGAGACTCTCTATCACTCTCTGACACACTCTGACACTCTCAGACACTCTCCATCTCTCTCTGACAGTCTCTGACACACTCAGACACACTCCATCACGCTGTATCACACTCTGACACTCTCTGACACTCTATGACATTCTCTGACACACTCTATCACTCTCCATTACTCTCTGACACACTCTGACACTCTCTGACACTCTCAGACACTCTCTATCACTGTCTATCACTCTCTGACACACTCTGACAGTCTCTGACACTCTCAGACACTCGCTGACACTCTCTATCACACTCTATCACTCTCTGACACACTTTGTCCGTCTCTGACACTCTCAGTCTCTCTCAGACACTCTCAGACACTCTCTCTCACTCTCTGACTCGCTCTGACACTCTCTATCACTCTCTATCACTCTCTGACAATCTCTGACATACTCTGACACTCTCCAACACTCTCTGACACTCCCTATCACTCTCCATCACTCTCTGACACACTCTGACACACTCTGACACTCTCTGACACTCTGAGATACTCTCTATCACTCTCTAACACACTCTTACACACTCTGACACTCTCTGAGACTCTCTATCACACTCTGACACTCTCTATCACTCTCTGACACTCTTTGACACACTCTGACACTCTCTGACACTCTCTATCACTCTCTGACACTCTCTGACACTCTCAGAGACGCTCTATCACACTCTGACACACTCTGACATTCTCAGACACTCTCTATCTCTCTCTGACAGTCTCTGACCCTCTCAGACACACTCTATCACGGTCTGACACACTCTGACACACTCTGACACTCTCTATCACTCTCTGACACTCTCTGAAACACTCTGACACTCTCAGACACTCTCTATCACTCTCTGACACACTCTGACACTCTCAGACACTCTCTATCTCTCTCTATCACTCTCTGACACTCTCTGACTCTCTCAGAGACTCTCTGACACTCTCAGACATTCTCAGACACTCTCTATCACTCTCAGATACTCTCTGACACTCTCTGTCACTCTATGACACTCTCTGACACTCTCTATCACTCTCTGACAGACTCTGGCACACTCAGACATGCTCTGTCAATCTGTATCACTCCCGAACACCCTGTGACAGTCTCTGACACTCAGAGAGACTCTCCAACACTCTCTATCACTCTCTGACACTCTCTGACTCTCTCAGAGACTCTCTGACACTCTCAGACATTCTCAGACACTCTCTATCACTCTCTATCACTCTCTGACACTCTGTATCGCTCTATGACACTCTCTGACACTCTCTATCACTCTCTGACACACTCTGATACTCTCTGAAACTCTCAGACACTCTCTATCACTTGCTATCACTCTCTGACACTCTCTATCACTCTCTGACTCTCTCTGACACACTCTGAAACTCTCTGACACTCTCTATAACTCTCTGACATTCTCTGACACTCTCAGAGACACTCTATCACTCTCTGCCACACTCTGACACACCCTATCACTCTCTATCACTGTATGACACTCTATGACACTCTCTGACACTCTCTATCACTCTCTATCATTCTCTGAATCACTCTGGCACGCTCAGACATGCTCTGTAACTCTCTATCACTCTCGAACACACTCTGACTGTCTCTGACACTCTCTATCACTCTCTATTACACTCTGACACACTCTGACACTCTCTGACAATCTCAGACTCTCTCCAACACTCTCAGACACTCTCTATCACTCTCTATCACTCTCTGACACACTCTGACACTCTCTGACACTCGCAGACTCTCTCCGACACTCTCAGACACTCTCTATCACTCTCTATCACTATCTGACACACGCTGACACTCTCTGAGACTCTCTATCACTCCCTGAGACTCTCTATCACTCTCTGACACTCTCTGGCACACTCTGATACTCTCTGACACTCTCTATATCTCTCTGACACTCTCTGACACTCTCAGAGACACTCTATCACTCTCTGCCACACTCTGACACTCCCTATCACTCTCTATCACTCTGTGACACTCTCTGACACTCTCTGACACTCTCTATCACTCTCTATCATTCTCTGACTCACTCTGGCACGCTCAGACATGCTCTGTAACTCTCTATCACTCTCTATCACACTCTGACACACTCTGACACTCTCTGACACTCTCAGACTCTCTCCGACACTCTCAGACACTCTCTATCACTCTCTATCACTCTCTGACACACTCTGACACTCTCTGACACTCGCAGACTCTCTCCGACACTCTCAGACACTCTCTATCACTCTCTGACACTCTCTGACACTCTCTATCACTCTCTATCACTCTCTGACACTCTCTATCACTCTCTGAAACTCTCTGACACACTCTGACACTCTCTAACACTCTCTGACACTCTCTGACACTCTCAGAGACTCTCTATCACTCTCTGACACACTCTGACACTCTCAGACACTCTCCATCTCTCTCTGACAGTCTCTGACACACTCAGACACACTCCATCACGCTGTATCACACTCTGACACTCTCTGACACTCTATGACATTCTCTGACACTCTCTATCACTCTCCATTACTCTCTGACACACTCTGACACTCTCTGACACTCTCAGACACTCTCTATCACTGTCTATCACTCTCTGACACTCTCTGACACTCTCAGACACTCTCTGACACTCTCAGACACTCTCTGACACTCTCTGGCACTCTCTATCACTCTCTGACACTCTCTGACACTCTCAGACACTCTCTGACACTCTCTGACACTGTCAGACACTCGCTGACACTCTCTATCACACTCTATCACTCTCTGACACACTTTGTCCGTCTCTGACACTCTCAGTCTCTCTCAGACACTCTCAGACACTGTCTCTCACTCTCTGACTCGCTCTGACACTCTCTATCACTCTCTGACTCTCTCTGACACACTCTGACACCCTCTGACACCCTCTGACACACTCTGACACTCTCTGACACTCCCTATCACACTCTATCACACTCTGACACTCTCTGACACACTCTGAACATCTCTGTCTCTCTGAGACACTCTCTATCACTCTCTATCACACTCTGACACTCTCTGACACTCTCAGACTCTCTCCGACACTCTCAGACACTCTCTATCACTCTCTATCACTCTCTGACACACTCTGACACTCTCTGACACTCGCAGACTCTCTCCGACACTCTCAGACACTCTCTATCACTCTCTGACACTCTCTATCACTCTCTATCACTCTCTGACACTCTCTCTCACTCTCTGAAACTCTCTGACGCACTCTGACACTCTCTAACACTCTCTGACACTCTCTGACACTCTCAGAGACTCTCTATCACTCTCTGACACACTCTGACACTCTCAGACACTCTCCATCTCTCTCTGACAGTCTCTGACACACTCAGACACACTCCATCACGCTGTATCACACTCTGACACTCTCTGACACTCTATGACATTCTCTGACACTCTCTATCACTCTCCATTACTCTCTGACACACTCTGACACTCTCTGACACTCTCAGACACTCTCTATCACTGTCTATCACTCTCTGACACACTCTGACTGTCTCTGACACTCTCAGACACTCGCTGACACTCTCTATCACACTCTATCACTCTCTGACACACTTTGTCCGTCTCTGACACTCTCAGTCTCTCTCAGACACTCTCAGACACTCTCTCTCACTCTCTGACTCGCTCTGACACTCTCTATCACGCTCTATCACACTCTGACAATCTCTGACATACTCTGGCACTCTCCAACACTCTCTGACACTCCCTATCACTCTCCATCACTCTCTGACACACTCTGACACACTCTGACACTCTCTGACACTCTGAGACACTCTCTATCACTCTCTAAAACTCTCTGACACACTCTGACACTCTCTGAGACTCTCTATCACACTCTGACACTCTCTATCACTCTCTGACACTCTTTGACACACTCTGACACTCTCTGACACTCTCTATCACTCTCTGACACTCTCTGACACTCTCAGAGACGCTCTATCACACTCTGACACACTCTGACATTCTCAGACACTCTCTATCTCTCTCTGACAGTCTCTGACACTCTCAGACACACTCTATCACGGTCTGACACACTCTGACACACTCAGACAATCTCTATCACTCTCTGACACACTCTGACACTCTCAGACACTCTCTATCTCTCTCTATCACTCTCTGACACTCTCTGACTCTCTCAGAGACTCTCTGACACTCTCAGACATTCTCAGACACTCTCTATCACTCTCAGATACTCTCTGACACTCTCTATCACTCTCTGACAGACTCTGGCTCACTCAGACATGCTCTGTCAATCTGTATCACTCCCGAACACACTCTGACAGTCTCTGACACTCAGAGAGACTCTCTATCACTCTCTATCACTCTCTGACACTCTCTGACTCTCTCAGAGACTCTCTGACACTCTCAGACATTCTCAGACACTCTCTATCACTCTCCATTACTCTCTGACACACTCTGACACTCTCTGACACTCTCAGACACTCTCTATCACTGTCTATCACTCTCTGACACACTCTGACAGTCTCTGACACTCTCAGACACTCGCTGACACTCTCTATCACACTCTATCACTCTCTGACACACTTTGTCCGTCTCTGACACTCTCAGTCTCTCTCAGACACTCTCAGACACTCTCTCTCACTCTCTGACTCGCTCTGACACTCTCTATCACTCTCTATCACACTCTGACAATCTCTGACATACTCTGGCACTCTCCAACACTCTCTGACACTCCCTATCACTCTCCATCACTCTCTGACACACTCTGACACACTCTGACACTCTCTGACACTCTGAGACACTCTCTATCACTCTCTAACACTCTCTGACACACTCTGACACTCTCTGAGACTCTCTATCACACTCTGACACTCTCTATCACTCTCTGACACTCTTTGACACACTCTGACACTCTCTGACACTCTCTATCACTCTCTGACACTCTCTGACACTCTCAGAGACGCACTATCACACTCTGACACACTCTGACATTCTCAGACACTCTCTATCTCTCTCTGACAGTCTCTGACACTCTCAGACACACTCTATCACGGTCTGACACACTCTGACACACTCTGACACTCTCTATCACTCTCTGACACTCTCTGAAACACTCTGACACTCTCAGACACTCTCTATCACTCTCTGACACACTCTGACACTCTCAGACACTCTCTATCTCTCTCTATCACTCTCTGACACTCTCTGACTCTCTCAGAGACTCTCTGACACTCTCAGACATTCTCAGACACTCTCTATCACTCTCAGATACTCTCTGACACTCTCTATCACTCTCTGACAGACTCTGGCTCACTCAGACATGCTCTGTCAATCTGTATCACTCCCGAACACACTCTGACAGTCTCTGACACTCAGAGAGACTCTCTATCACTCTCTATCACTCTCTGACACTCTCTGACTCTCTCAGAGACTCTCTGACACTCTCAGACATTCTCAGACACTCTCTATCACTCTCTATCACTCTCTGACACTCTCTGACACTCTCTGACACTCTCTATCACTCTCTGACACACTCTGATACTCTCTGAAACTCTCAGACACTCTCTATCACTTGCTATTACTCTCTGACACTCTCTATCACTCTCTGACTCTCTCTGACACACTCTGACACTCTCTGACACTCTCTATAACTCTCTGACACTCTCTGACACTCTCAGAGACACTCTATCACTCTCTGACACACTCTGACACTCTCAGACACTCTCCATCTCTCTCTGACAGTCTCTGACACACTCAGACACACTCCATCACGCTGTATCACACTCTGACTCTCTCTGACACTCTATGACATTCTCTGACACTCTCTATCACTCTCCATTACTCTCTGACACACTCTGACACTCTCTGACACTCTCAGACACTCTCTATCACTGTCTATCACTCTCTGACACACTCTGACAGTCTCTGACACTGTCAGACACTCGCTAACACTCTCTATCACACTCTCTCACTCTCTGACACACTTTGTCCGTCTCTGACACTCTCAGTCTCTCTCAGACACTATCAGACACTCTCTCTCACTCTCTGACTCGCTCTGACACTCTCTATCACTCTCTATCACTCTCTGACACTCTCTATCACTCTCTGACACTCTTTGACACACTCTGACACTCTCTGACACTCTCTATCACTCTCTGACACTCTCTGACACTCTCAGAGACGCACTATCACACTCTGACACACTCTGACATTCTCAGACACTCTCTATCTCTCTCTGACAGTCTCTGACACTCTCAGACACACTCTATCACGGTCTGACACACTCTGACACACTCTGACACTCTCTATCACTCTCTGACACTCTCTGAAACACTCTGACACTCTCAGACACTCTCTATCACTCTCTGACACACTCTGACACTCTCAGACACTCTCTATCTCTCTCTATCACTCTCTGACACTCTCTGACTCTCTCAGAGACTCTCTGACACTCTCAGACATTCTCAGACACTCTCTATCACTCTCAGATACTCTCTGACACTCTCTATCACTCTCTGACAGACTCTGGCTCACTCAGACATGCTCTGTCAATCTGTATCACTCCCGAACACACTCTGACAGTCTCTGACACTCAGAGAGACTCTCTATCACTCTCTATCACTCTCTGACACTCTCTGACTCTCTCAGAGACTCTCTGACACTCTCAGACATTCTCAGACACTCTCTATCACTCTCTATCACTCTCTGACACTCTCTGACACTCTCTGACACTCTCTATCACTCTCTGACACACTCTGATACTCTCTGAAACTCTCAGACACTCTCTATCACTTGCTATTACTCTCTGACACTCTCTATCACTCTCTGACTCTCTCTGACACACTCTGACACTCTCTGACACTCTCTATAACTCTCTGACACTCTCTGACACTCTCAGAGACACTCTATCACTCTCTGACACACTCTGACACTCTCAGACACTCTCCATCTCTCTCTGACAGTCTCTGACACACTCAGACACACTCCATCACGCTGTATCACACTCTGACTCTCTCTGACACTCTATGACATTCTCTGACACTCTCTATCACTCTCCATTACTCTCTGACACACTCTGACACTCTCTGACACTCTCAGACACTCTCTATCACTGTCTATCACTCTCTGACACACTCTGACAGTCTCTGACACTGTCAGACACTCGCTAACACTCTCTATCACACTCTCTCACTCTCTGACACACTTTGTCCGTCTCTGACACTCTCAGTCTCTCTCAGACACTATCAGACACTCTCTCTCACTCTCTGACTCGCTCTGACACTCTCTATCACTCTCTGACTCTCTCTGACACACTCTGACACCCTCTGACACCCTCTGACACACTCTGACACTCTCTGACACTCCCTATCACTCTCTATCACACTCTGACACTCTCTGACACACTCTGAACATCTCTGTCACTCTGAGACACTCTCTATCACTCTCTATCACACTCTGACACTCTCTGACACTCTCAGACTCTCTCCGACACTCTCAGACACTCTATATCACTCTCTATCACTCTCTGACACACTCTGACACTCTCTGACACTCGCAGACTCTCTCCGACACTCTCAGACACTCTCTATCACTCTCTGACACTCTCTATCACTCTCTATCACTCTCTGACACTCTCTCTCACTCTCTGAAACTCTGACGCACTCTGACACTCTCTAACACTCTCTGACACTCTCTGACACTCTCAGAGACTCTCTATCACTCTCTGACACACTCTGACACTCTCAGACACTCTCCATCTCTCTCTGACAGTCTCTGACACACTCAGACACACTCCATCACGCTGTATCACACTCTGACACTCTCTGACACTCTATGACATTCTCTGACACTCTCTATCACTCTCCATTACTCTCTGACACACTCTGACACTCTCTGACACTCTCAGACACTCTCTATCACTGTCTATCACTCTCTGACACACTCTGACAGTCTCTGACACTCTCAGACACTCGCTGACACTCTCCATCAGACTCTATCACTCTCTGACACACTTTGTCCGTCTCTGACACTCTCAGTCTCTCTCAGACACTCTCAGACACTCTCTCTCACTCTCTGACTCGCTCTGACACTCTCTATCACTCTCTATCACTCTCTGACAATCTCTGACATACTCTGACACTCTCCAACACTCTCTGACACTCCCTATCACTCTCCATCACTCTCTGACACACTCTGACACACTCTGACACTCTCTGACACTCTGAGACACTCTCTATCACTCTCTAACACTCTCTGACACACTCTGACACTCTCTGAGACTCTCTATCACACTCTGACACTCTCTATCACTCTCTGACACTCTTTGACAAACTCTGACACTCTCTGACACTCTCTATCACTCTCTGACACTCTCTGACACTCTCAGAGACGCTCTATCACACTCTGACACACTCTGACATTCTCAGACACTCTCTATCTCTCTCTGACAGTCTCTGACACTCTCAGACACACTCTATCACGGTCTGACACACTCTGACACACTCTGACACTCTCTATCACTCTCTGACACTCTCTGAAACACTCTGACACTCTCAGACTCTCTCTATCACTCTCTGACACACTCTGACACTCTCAGACACTCTCTATCTCTCTCTATCACTCTCTGACACTCTCTGACTCTCTCAGAGACTCTCTGACACTCTCAGACATTCTCAGACACTCTCTATCACTCTCAGATACTCTCTGACACTCTCTGTCACTCTATGACACTCTCTGACACTCTCTGACACTCTCAGACACTCTCTGACACTCTCAGACACTCTCTGACACTCTCTGGCACTCTCTATCACTCTCTGACACTCTCTGACACTCTCAGACACTCTCTGACACTCTCTGACACTGTCAGACACTCGCTGACACTCTCTATCACACTCTATCACTCTCTGACACACTTTGTCCGTCTCTGACACTCTCAGTCTCTCTCAGACACTCTCAGACACTGTCTCTCACTCTCTGACTCGCTCTGACACTCTCTATCACTCTCTGACTCTCTCTGACACACTCTGACACCCTCTGACACCCTCTGACACACTCTGACACTCTCTGACACTCCCTATCACACTCTATCACACTCTGACACTCTCTGACACACTCTGAACATCTCTGTCTCTCTGAGACACTCTCTATCACTCTCTATCACACTCTGACACTCTCTGACACTCTCAGACTCTCTCCGACACTCTCAGACACTCTCTATCACTCTCTATCACTCTCTGACACACTCTGACACTCTCTGACACTCGCAGACTCTCTCCGACACTCTCAGACACTCTCTATCACTCTCTGACACTCTCTATCACTCTCTATCACTCTCTGACACTCTCTCTCACTCTCTGAAACTCTCTGACGCACTCTGACACTCTCTAACACTCTCTGACACTCTCTGACACTCTCAGAGACTCTCTATCACTCTCTGACACACTCTGACACTCTCAGACACTCTCCATCTCTCTCTGACAGTCTCTGACACACTCAGACACACTCCATCACGCTGTATCACACTCTGACACTCTCTGACACTCTATGACATTCTCTGACACTCTCTATCACTCTCCATTACTCTCTGACACACTCTGACACTCTCTGACACTCTCAGACACTCTCTATCACTGTCTATCACTCTCTGACACACTCTGACTGTCTCTGACACTCTCAGACACTCGCTGACACTCTCTATCACACTCTATCACTCTCTGACACACTTTGTCCGTCTCTGACACTCTCAGTCTCTCTCAGACACTCTCAGACACTCTCTCTCACTCTCTGACTCGCTCTGACACTCTCTATCACGCTCTATCACACTCTGACAATCTCTGACATACTCTGGCACTCTCCAACACTCTCTGACACTCCCTATCACTCTCCATCACTCTCTGACACACTCTGACACACTCTGACACTCTCTGACACTCTGAGACACTCTCTATCACTCTCTAAAACTCTCTGACACACTCTGACACTCTCTGAGACTCTCTATCACACTCTGACACTCTCTATCACTCTCTGACACTCTTTGACACACTCTGACACTCTCTGACACTCTCTATCACTCTCTGACACTCTCTGACACTCTCAGAGACGCTCTATCACACTCTGACACACTCTGACATTCTCAGACACTCTCTATCTCTCTCTGACAGTCTCTGACACTCTCAGACACACTCTATCACGGTCTGACACACTCTGACACACTCTGACACTCTCTATCACTCTCTGACACTCTCTGAAACACTCTGACACTCTCAGACAATCTCTATCACTCTCTGACACACTCTGACACTCTCAGACACTCTCTATCTCTCTCTATCACTCTCTGACACTCTCTGACTCTCTCAGAGACTCTCTGACACTCTCAGACATTCTCAGACACTCTCTATCACTCTCAGATACTCTCTGACACTCTCTATCACTCTCTGACAGACTCTGGCTCACTCAGACATGCTCTGTCAATCTGTATCACTCCCGAACACACTCTGACAGTCTCTGACACTCAGAGAGACTCTCTATCACTCTCTATCACTCTCTGACACTCTCTGACTCTCTCAGAGACTCTCTGACACTCTCAGACATTCTCAGACACTCTCTATCACTCTCCATTACTCTCTGACACACTCTGACACTCTCTGACACTCTCAGACACTCTCTATCACTGTCTATCACTCTCTGACACACTCTGACAGTCTCTGACACTCTCAGACACTCGCTGACACTCTCTATCACACTCTATCACTCTCTGACACACTTTGTCCGTCTCTGACACTCTCAGTCTCTCTCAGACACTCTCAGACACTCTCTCTCACTCTCTGACTCGCTCTGACACTCTCTATCACTCTCTATCACACTCTGACAATCTCTGACATACTCTGGCACTCTCCAACACTCTCTGACACTCCCTATCACTCTCCATCACTCTCTGACACACTCTGACACACTCTGACACTCTCTGACACTCTGAGACACTCTCTATCACTCTCTAACACTCTCTGACACACTCTGACACTCTCTGAGACTCTCTATCACACTCTGACACTCTCTATCACTCTCTGACACTCTTTGACACACTCTGACACTCTCTGACACTCTCTATCACTCTCTGACACTCTCTGACACTCTCAGAGACGCACTATCACACTCTGACACACTCTGACATTCTCAGACACTCTCTATCTCTCTCTGACAGTCTCTGACACTCTCAGACACACTCTATCACGGTCTGACACACTCTGACACACTCTGACACTCTCTATCACTCTCTGACACTCTCTGAAACACTCTGACACTCTCAGACACTCTCTATCACTCTCTGACACACTCTGACACTCTCAGACACTCTCTATCTCTCTCTATCACTCTCTGACACTCTCTGACTCTCTCAGAGACTCTCTGACACTCTCAGACATTCTCAGACACTCTCTATCACTCTCAGATACTCTCTGACACTCTCTATCACTCTCTGACAGACTCTGGCTCACTCAGACATGCTCTGTCAATCTGTATCACTCCCGAACACACTCTGACAGTCTCTGACACTCAGAGAGACTCTCTATCACTCTCTATCACTCTCTGACACTCTCTGACTCTCTCAGAGACTCTCTGACACTCTCAGACATTCTCAGACACTCTCTATCACTCTCTATCACTCTCTGACACTCTCTGACACTCTCTGACACTCTCTATCACTCTCTGACACACTCTGATACTCTCTGAAACTCTCAGACACTCTCTATCACTTGCTATTACTCTCTGACACTCTCTATCACTCTCTGACTCTCTCTGACACACTCTGACACTCTCTGACACTCTCTATAACTCTCTGACACTCTCTGACACTCTCAGAGACACTCTATCACTCTCTGACACACTCTGACACTCTCAGACACTCTCCATCTCTCTCTGACAGTCTCTGACACACTCAGACACACTCCATCACGCTGTATCACACTCTGACTCTCTCTGACACTCTATGACATTCTCTGACACTCTCTATCACTCTCCATTACTCTCTGACACACTCTGACACTCTCTGACACTCTCAGACACTCTCTATCACTGTCTATCACTCTCTGACACACTCTGACAGTCTCTGACACTGTCAGACACTCGCTAACACTCTCTATCACACTCTCTCACTCTCTGACACACTTTGTCCGTCTCTGACACTCTCAGTCTCTCTCAGACACTATCAGACACTCTCTCTCACTCTCTGACTCGCTCTGACACTCTCTATCACTCTCTATCACTCTCTGACACTCTCTATCACTCTCTGACACTCTTTGACACACTCTGACACTCTCTGACACTCTCTATCACTCTCTGACACTCTCTGACACTCTCAGAGACGCACTATCACACTCTGACACACTCTGACATTCTCAGACACTCTCTATCTCTCTCTGACAGTCTCTGACACTCTCAGACACACTCTATCACGGTCTGACACACTCTGACACTCTCTATCACTCTCTGACACTCTCTGAAACACTCTGACACTCTCAGACACTCTCTATCACTCTCTGACACACTCTGACACTCTCAGACACTCTCTATCTCTCTCTATCACTCTCTGACACTCTCTGACTCTCTCAGAGACTCTCTGACACTCTCAGACATTCTCAGACACTCTCTATCACTCTCAGATACTCTCTGACACTCTCTATCACTCTCTGACAGACTCTGGCTCACTCAGACATGCTCTGTCAATCTGTATCACTCCCGAACACACTCTGACAGTCTCTGACACTCAGAGAGACTCTCTATCACTCTCTATCACTCTCTGACACTCTCTGACTCTCTCAGAGACTCTCTGACACTCTCAGACATTCTCAGACACTCTCTATCACTCTCTATCACTCTCTGACACTCTCTGACACTCTCTGACACTCTCTATCACTCTCTGACACACTCTGATACTCTCTGAAACTCTCAGACACTCTCTATCACTTGCTATTACTCTCTGACACTCTCTATCACTCTCTGACTCTCTCTGACACACTCTGACACTCTCTGACACTCTCTATAACTCTCTGACACTCTCTGACACTCTCAGAGACACTCTATCACTCTCTGACACACTCTGACACTCTCAGACACTCTCCATCTCTCTCTGACAGTCTCTGACACACTCAGACACACTCCATCACGCTGTATCACACTCTGACTCTCTCTGACACTCTATGACATTCTCTGACACTCTCTATCACTCTCCATTACTCTCTGACACACTCTGACACTCTCTGACACTCTCAGACACTCTCTATCACTGTCTATCACTCTCTGACACACTCTGACAGTCTCTGACACTGTCAGACACTCGCTAACACTCTCTATCACACTCTCTCACTCTCTGACACACTTTGTCCGTCTCTGACACTCTCAGTCTCTCTCAGACACTATCAGACACTCTCTCTCACTCTCTGACTCGCTCTGACACTCTCTATCACTCTCTGACTCTCTCTGACACACTCTGACACCCTCTGACACCCTCTGACACACTCTGACACTCTCTGACACTCCCTATCACTCTCTATCACACTCTGACACTCTCTGACACACTCTGAACATCTCTGTCACTCTGAGACACTCTCTATCACTCTCTATCACACTCTGACACTCTCTGACACTCTCAGACTCTCTCCGACACTCTCAGACACTCTATATCACTCTCTATCACTCTCTGACACACTCTGACACTCTCTGACACTCGCAGACTCTCTCCGACACTCTCAGACACTCTCTATCACTCTCTGACACTCTCTATCACTCTCTATCACTCTCTGACACTCTCTCTCACTCTCTGAAACTCTGACGCACTCTGACACTCTCTAACACTCTCTGACACTCTCTGACACTCTCAGAGACTCTCTATCACTCTCTGACACACTCTGACACTCTCAGACACTCTCCATCTCTCTCTGACAGTCTCTGACACACTCAGACACACTCCATCACGCTGTATCACACTCTGACACTCTCTGACACTCTATGACATTCTCTGACACTCTCTATCACTCTCCATTACTCTCTGACACACTCTGACACTCTCTGACACTCTCAGACACTCTCTATCACTGTCTATCACTCTCTGACACACTCTGACAGTCTCTGACACTCTCAGACACTCGCTGACACTCTCCATCAGACTCTATCACTCTCTGACACACTTTGTCCGTCTCTGACACTCTCAGTCTCTCTCAGACACTCTCAGACACTCTCTCTCACTCTCTGACTCGCTCTGACACTCTCTATCACTCTCTATCACTCTCTGACAATCTCTGACATACTCTGACACTCTCCAACACTCTCTGACACTCCCTATCACTCTCCATCACTCTCTGACACACTCTGACACACTCTGACACTCTCTGACACTCTGAGACACTCTCTATCACTCTCTAACACTCTCTGACACACTCTGACACTCTCTGAGACTCTCTATCACACTCTGACACTCTCTATCACTCTCTGACACTCTTTGACAAACTCTGACACTCTCTGACACTCTCTATCACTCTCTGACACTCTCTGACACTCTCAGAGACGCTCTATCACACTCTGACACACTCTGACATTCTCAGACACTCTCTATCTCTCTCTGACAGTCTCTGACACTCTCAGACACACTCTATCACGGTCTGACACACTCTGACACACTCTGACACTCTCTATCACTCTCTGACACTCTCTGAAACACTCTGACACTCTCAGACTCTCTCTATCACTCTCTGACACACTCTGACACTCTCAGACACTCTCTATCTCTCTCTATCACTCTCTGACACTCTCTGACTCTCTCAGAGACTCTCTGACACTCTCAGACATTCTCAGACACTCTCTATCACTCTCAGATACTCTCTGACACTCTCTGTCACTCTATGACACTCTCTGACACTCTCTATCACTCTCTGACAGACTCTGGCTCACTCAGACATGCTCTGTCAATCTGTATCACTCCCGAACACACTCTGACAGTCTCTGACACTCAGAGAGACTCTCTATCACTCTCTATCACTCTCTGACACTCTCTGACTCTCTCAGAGACTCTCTGACACTCTCAGACATTCTCAGACACTCTCTATCACTCTCTGACACTCTGTATCGCTCTATGACACTCTCTGACACTCTCTATCACTCTCTGACACACTCTGATACTCTCTGAAACTCTCAGACACTCTCTATCACTTGCTATCACCCTCTGACACTCTCTATCACTCTCTGACTCTCTCTGACACACTCTGACACTCTCTGACACTCTCTATAACTCTCTGACACTCTCTGACACTCTCAGAGACACTCTATCACTCTCTGCCACACTCTGACACACCCTATCACTCTCTATCACTCTATGACACTCTATGACACTCTCTGACACTCTCTATCACTCTCTATCATTCTCTGAATCACTCTGGCACGCTCAGACATGCTCTGTAACTCTCTATCACTCTCGAACACACTCTGACTGTCTCTGACACTCTCTATCACTCTCTATTACACTCTGACACACTCTGACACTCTCTGACAATCTCAGACTCTCTCCAACACTCTCAGACACTCTCTATCACTCTCTATCACTATCTGACACACGCTGACACTCTCTGAGACTCTCTATCACTCCCTGAGACTCTCTATCACTCTCTGACACTCTCTGACACACTCTGATACTCTCTTACACTCTCTATATCTCTCTGACACTCTCTGACACTCTCAGAGACACTCTATCACTCTCTGCCACACTCTGACACTCCCTATCACTCTCTATCACTCTGTGACACTCTCTGACACTCTCTGACACTCTCTATCACTCTCTATCATTCTCTGACCCACTCTGGCACGCTCAGACATGCTCTGTAACTCTCTATCACTCTCTATCACACTCTGACACACTCTGACACTCTCTGACACTCTCAGACTCTCTCCGACACTCTCAGACACTCTCTATCACTCTCTATCACTCTCTGACACACTCTGACACTCTCTGACACTCGCAGACTCTCTCCGACACTCTCAGACACTCTCAGACACTCTCTATCACTCTCTGAAACTCTCTGACACTCTCTATCACTCTCTATCACTCTCTGACACTCTCTATCACTCTCTGAAACTCTCTGACGCACTCTGACACTCTCTAACACTCTCTGACACTCTCTGACACTCTCAGAGACTCTCTATCACTCTCTGACACACTCTGACACTCTCAGACACTCTCCATCTCTCTCTGACAGTCTCTGACACACTCAGACACACTCCATCACGCTGTATCACACTCTGACACTCTCTGACACTCTATGACATTCTCTGACACTCTCTACCACTCTCCATTACTCTCTGACACACTCTGACACTCTCTGACACTCTCAGACACTCTCTATCACTGTCTATCACTCTCTGACACACTCTGACAGTCTCTGACACTGTCAGACACTCGCTGACACTCTCTATCACACTCTATCACTCTCTGACACACTTTGTCCGTCTCTGACACTCTCAGTCTCTCTCAGACACTCTCAGACACTCTCTCTCACTCTCTGACTCGCTCTGACACTCTCTATCACTCTCTGACTCTCTCTGACACACTCTGACACCCTCTGACACCCTCTGACACACTCTGACACTCTCTGACACTCCCTATCACTCTCTATCACACTCTGACACTCTCTGACACACTCTGAACATCTCTGTCACTCTGAGACACTCTCTATCACTCTCTATCACTCTCTGACACACGCTGACACTCTCTGAGACTCTCTATCACTCTCTGACACTCTCTGACACACTCTGACACTCTCTGACACTCTCTATAACTCTCTGACACTCTCTGACACTCTCAGAGACACTCTATCACTCTCTGCCACACTCTGACACTCCCTATCACTCTCTATCACTCTATGACACTCTATGACACTCTCTCACACCCTCTATCACTCTCTATCATTCTCTGACACACTCTGGCACGCTCATACATGCTCTGTCACTCTCTATCACTCTCAGACACTCCCAGACACACTCTATCACTCTCTATCACACTCTGACACACTCTGACACTCTCAGACTCTCTCCGACACTCTCAGACACTCTCTATCACTCTCCACCACTCTCTGACACACTCTGACACTCTCTGACACTCGCAGACTCTCTCCGATACACTCTCTATCACACAATGTCACTCTCTGACTCTCTCTATCACTCTCTATCTGTCTCTGTCACTCTCTGACATACTCTGACACTCTCCAACACTCTCTGACACTCCCTATCACTCTCCATCACTCTGTGACACACTCTGACACACTCTGACACTCTCTGACACTCTGAGACACTCTCTATCACTCTCTAACACTCTCTGACACACTCTGACACTCTCTGAGACTCTCAATCACACTCTGACACTCTCTATCACTCTCTGACACTCTTTGACACACTCTGACATTCTCTGACACTCTCTATCACTCTCTGACACTCTCTGACACTCTCAGAGACGCTCTATCACACTCTGACACACTCTGGCACTCTCAGACACTCTCTATCTCTCTCTGACAGTCTCTGACACTCTCAGACACACTCTATCACGGTCTGACACATTCTGACACACTCTGACACTCTCTATCACTCTCTGACACTCTCTGAAACACTCTGACACTCTCAGACACTCTCTATCACTCTCTGACACACTCTGACACTCAGACACTCTCTATCTCTCTCTATCACTCTCTGACACTCTCTGACTCTCTCAGAGACTCTCTGACACTCTCAGACATTCTCAGACACTCTCTATCACTCTCAGATACTGTCTGACACTCTCTGTCACTCTATGACACTCTCTGACACTCTCTATCACGCTCTATCACTCTCTGACAGACTCTGGCACACTCAGACATGCTCTGTCAATCTGTATCACTCTCGAACACACTCTGACAGTCTCTGACACTCAGAGAGACTCTCTATCACTCTCTATCACTCTCTGACACTCTCTGACACTCTCTGACACTCTCTATAACTCTCTGACACTCTCTGACACTCTCAGAGACGCTCTATCACTCTCTGCCACACTCTGACACATCCTATCACTCTCTATCACTCTATGACACTCTATGACACTCTCTGACACTCTCTATCACTCTCTATCATTCTCTGAATCACTCTGGCACGCTCAGACATGCTCTGTAACTCTCTATCACTCTCTATCACACTCTGACACACTCTGACACTCTCTGACACTCTCAGACTCTCTCAGACACTCTCTATCACTCTCTATCACTCTCTGACACACTCTGACACTCTCTGACACTCGCAGACTCTCTCCGACACTCTCAGACACTCTCTATCACTCTCTATCACTCTCTGACACACGCTGACACTCTCTGAGACTCTCTATCACTCCCTGACACTCTCTGACACACTCTGATACTCTCTGACACTCTCTATGACACTCTCTGACACTCTCTATCACTCTCTATCATTCTCTGGCTCGCTCTGGCACGCTACGACATGCTCTGTAACTCTCTATCACTCTCTATCACACTCTGACACACTCTGACACTCTCTGACACTCTCAGACTCTCTCCGACACTCTCAGACACTCTCTATCACTCTCTATCACTCTCTGACACACTCTGACACTCTCTGACACTCGCAGACTCTCTCCGACACTCTCAGACACTCTCTATCACTCTCCGACACTCTCAGACACTCTCTATCACTCTCTATCACTCTCTGACACACTCTGACACTCTCTGACACTCTCAGACTCTCTCCGACACTCTCAGACACTCTCTATCACTCTCTGACACACTCTGACACTCTCTGACACTCTCAGACTCTCTCCGACACTCTCAGACACTCTCTATCACTCTCTATCACACTCTATCACTCTCTGACACACTTTGTCCGTCTCTGACACTCTCAGTCTCTCTCAGACACTCTCAGACACTCTCTCTCACTCTCTGACTCGCTCTGACACTCTCTATCACTCTCTGACTCTCTCTGACACACTCTGACACCCTCTGATACCCTCTGACACACTCTGACACTCTCTGACACTCCCTATCACTCTCTATCACACTCTGACACTCTCTGACACACTCTGAACATCTGTGTCACTCTGAGACACTCTCTATCACTCTCTATCACACTCTGACACACGCTGACACTCTCTGAGACTCTCTATCACTCTCTGACACTCTCTATCACTCTCTGACACTCTCTGACACACTCTGACACTCTCTGACACTCTCTATAACTCTCTGACACTCTCTGACACTCTCAGAGACACTCTATCACTCTCTGCCACACTCTGACACTCCCTATCACTCTCTATCACTCTATGACACTCTATGACACTCTCTGACACCCTCTATCACTCTCTATCATTCTCTGACACACTCTGGCACGCTCAGACATGCTCTGTCACTCTCTATCACTCTCAGACACTCCCAGACACTCTCTATCACTCTCTATCACACTCTGACACACTCTGACACTCTCTGACACTCTCAGACTCTCTCCGACACTCTCAGACACTCTCTATCACTCTCTACCACTCTCTGACACACTCTGACACTCTCTGACACTCGCAGACTCTCTCCGACACTCTCAGACACTCTCTATCACACTCTGTCACTCTCTGACTTTCTCTATCACTCTCTATCACTCTCTGTCACTCTCTGACATACTCTGACACTCTCCAACACTCTCTGACACTCCCTATCACTCTCCATCACTCTGTGACACACTCTGACACACTCTGACACTCTCTGACACTCTGAGACACTCTCTATCACTCTCTAACACTCTCTGACACACTCTGACACTCTCTGAGACTCTCAATCACACTCTGACACTCTCTATCGCTCTCTGACACTCTTTAACACACTCTGACATTCTCTGACACTCTCTATCACTCTCTGACACTCTCTGACACTCTCAGAGACGCTCTATCACACTCTGACACACTCTGGCACTCTCAGACACTCTCTGACACTCTCTGAAACACTCTGACACTCTCAGACACTCTCTATCACTCTCTGACACACTCTGACACTCAGACACTCTCTATCTCTCTCTATCACTCTCTGACACTCTCTGACTCTCTCAGAGACTCTCTGACACTCTCAGACATTCTCAGACACTCTCTATCACTCTCAGATACTGTCTGACACTCTCTGTCACTCTATGACACTCTCTGACACTCTCTATCACGCTCTATCACTCTCTGGCAGACTCTGGCACACTCAGACATGCTCTGTCAATCTGTATCACTCTCGAACACACTCTGACAGTCTCTGACACTCAGAGAGACTCTCTATCACTCTCTATCACTCTCTGACACTCTCTGACTCTCTCAGAGACTCTCTGACACTCTCAGACATTCTCAGACACTCTCTGTCACTCTCTATCACACTCTGACACTCTGTATCGCTCTATGACACTCTCTGACACACTCTGACACTCTCTGACACTCTCTATAACTCTCTGACACTCTCTGACACTCTCAGAGACGCTCTATCACTCTCTGCCACACTCTGACACACCCTATCACTCTCTATCACTCTATGACACTCTATGACACTCTCTGACACTCTCTATCACTCTCTATCATTCTCTGAATCACTCTGACACACTCTGACACTCTCTGACACTCTCAGACTCTCTCCGACACTCTCAGACACTCTCTATCACTCTCTATCACTCTCTGACACACTCTGACACTCTCTGACACTCGCAGACTCTCTCCGACACTCTCAGACACTCTCTATCACTCTCTGACACACGCTGACACTCTCTGAGACTCTCTATCACTCCCTGACACTCTCTATCACTCTCTGACACTCTCTGACACACTCTGATACTCTCTGACACTCTCTATAACTCTCTGACACTCTCTGACACTCTCAGAGACACTCTATCACTCTCTGCCACACTCTGACACTCCCTATCACTCTCTATCACTCTGTGACACTCTATGACACTCTCTGACACTCTCTATCACTCTCTATCATTCTCTGACTCACTCTGGCACGCTCAGACATGCTCTGTAACTCTCTATCACTCTCTATCACACTCTGACACACTCTGACACTCTCTGACGCTCTCAGACTCTCTCCGACACTCTCAGACACTCTCTATCACTCTCTATCACTCTCTGACACACTCTGACACTCTCTGACACTCGCAGACTCTCTCCGACACTCTCAGACACTCTCTATCAACCTCTATCACTCTCTGACACACGCTGACACTCTCTGAGACTCTCTATCACTCCCTGACACTCTCTATCACTCTCTGACACTCTCTGACACACTCTGATACTCTCTGACACTCTCTATAACTCTCTGACACTCTCTGACACTCTCAGAGACACTCTATCACTCTCTGCCACACTCTGACACTCCCTATCACTCTCTATCACTCTGTGACACTCTATGACACTCTCTGACACTCTCTATCACTCTCTATCATTCTCTGACTCACTCTGGCACGCTCAGACATGCTCTGTAACTCTCTATCACTCTCTATCACACTCTGACACACTCTGACACACTCTGACACTCTCTGACACTCTCAGACTCTCTCCGACACTCTCAGACACTCTCTATCACTCTCTATCACTCTCTGACACACTCTGACACTCTCTGACACTCGCAGACTCTCTCCGACACTCTCAGACACTCTCTATCACTCTCTGACTCTCTCTGACACTCTCTATCACTCTCTGACACTCTCTGACACTCTCAGAGACACTCTATCACTCTCTGCCACACTCTGACACTCCCTATCACTCTCTATCACTCTGTGACACTCTATGACACTCTCTGACACTCTCTATCACTCTCTATCATTCTCTGACTCTCTCTGGCACGCTCAGACATGCTCTGTAACTCTCTATCACTCTCTATCACACTCTGACACACTCTGACACACTCTGACACTCTCTGACACTCTCAGACTCTCTCCGACACTCTCAGACACTCTCTATCACTCTCTATCACTCTCTGACACACTCTGACACTCTCTGACACTCGCAGACTCTCTCCGACACTCTCTGACACTCTCTATCACTCTCTGACACTCTCTATCACTCTCTGAAACTCTCTGACGCACTCTGACACCCTCTGACACACTCTGACACTCTCTGACACTCCCTATCACTCTCTATCACACTCTGACACTCTCTGACACACTCTGAACATCTCTGTCACTCTGAGACACTCTCTATCACTCTCTATCACTCTCTGACACACGCTGACACTCTCTGAGACTCTCTATCACTCTCTGATACTCTCTATCACTCTCTGACACTCTCTGACACACTCTGACACTCCCTGACACTCTCTATAACTCTCTGACACTCTCTGACACACTCTGACACTCCCTGACACTCTCTATAACTCTCTGACACTCTCAGAGACACTTTATCACTCTCTGCCACACTCTGACACTCCCTATCACTCTCTATCACTCTATGACACTCTATGACACTCTCTGACACCCTCTATCACTCTCTATCATTCTCTGACACACTCTGGCACGCTCAGACATGCTCTGTAACTCTCTATCACTCTCAGACACTCTCAGACACTCTCTATCACTCTCTATCACACTCTGACACACTCTGACACTCTCTGACACTCTCAGACTCTCTCCGACACTCTCAGACACTCTCTATCACTCTCTACCACTCTCTGACACACTCTGACACTCTCTGACACTCGCAGACTCTCTCCGACACTCTCAGACACTCTCTATCACTCTCTGTCACTCTCTGACACTCTCTATCACTCTCTGTCACTCTCTGTCATACTCTGACACTCTCCAACACTGTCTGACACTCCCTATCACGCTCCATCACTATGTTACACACTCTGACACACTCTGACACTCTCTGACACTCTGAGACACTCTCTATCACTCTCTAACACTCTCTGACACACTCTGACACTCTCTGAGACTCTCAATCACACTCTGACACACTCTATCACTCTCTGAGACTCTTTGACACACTCTGACACTCTCTGACACTCTCTATCACTCTCTGACACTCTCTGACACTCTCAGAGACGCTCTATCACACTCTGACACACTCTGGCACTCTCAGACACTCTCTGACACTCTCTGACAGTCTCTGACACTCTCAGACACACTCTATCACGTCCTGACACACTCTGACACACTCTGACACTCTCTATCACTCTCTGACACTCTCTGAAACAGTGTGACACTCTCAAACACTCTCTATCACTCTCTGACACACTCTGACACTCAGACACTCTCTATCTCTCTCTATCACTCTCTGACACTCTCTGACTCTCTCAGAGACTCTCTGACACTCTCAGACATTCTCAGACACTCTCTATCACTCACAGATACTCTCTGACACTCTCTGTCACTCTATGACACTCTCTGACACTCTCTATCACTCTCTGACAGACTTTTGCACACTCAGACATGCTCTGTCAATCTGTATCACTCTCGAACACACTCTGACATTCTCTGACACTCAGAGAGACTCTCTATCACTCTCTATCACTCTCTGACACTCTCTGACTCTCTCAGAGACTCTCTGACACTCTCACACATTCTCAGACACTCTCCATCACTCTCTATCACTCTCTGACACTCTGTATCGCTCTATGACACTCTCTGACACTCTCTATCACTCTCTGACACACGCTGATACTCTCTGACACTCTCAGACACTCTCTATCACTTGCTATCACTCTCTGACACTCTCTATCACTCTCTGACACTCTCTGACACACTCTGACACTCTCTGACACTCTCTATAACTCTCTGACACTCTCTGACACTCTCAGAGACACTCTATCACTCTCTGCCACACTCTGACAAACCCTATCACTCTCTATCACTCTATGACACTCTATGACACTCTCTGACACTCTCTATCACTCTCCATCATTCTCTGAATCACTCTGGCACGCTCAGACATGCTCTGTAACTCTCTATCACTCTCGAACACACTCTGACTGTCTCTGACACTCAGAGACACTCTCAGACACTCTCAGACACTCTCTATCACTCTCTATCACACTCTGACACACTCTGACACTCTCTGACACTCTCAGACTCTCTCCGACACTCTCAGACACTCTCTATCACTCTCTATCACTCTCTGACACACTCTGACACTCTCTGACACTCGCAGACTCTCTCCGACACTCTCAGACACTCTCTATCACTCTCTGACACTCTCTAACACTCTCTATCACTCTCTATCACTCTCTGTCACTCTCTGACATACTCTGACACTCTCCGACACTCTCTGACACTCCCTATCACTCTCCATCACTCTCTGCCACACTCTGACACACTCTGACACACTCTGACACTCTCTGACACTCTGAGACACTCTCTATCACTCTCTAACACTCTCTGACACTCTCTGAGACTCTCTATCACACTCTGACACTCTCTATCACTCTCTGACACTCTTTGACACACTCTGACACTCTCTGACACTCTCAGAGACTCTCTATCACACTCTGACACACTCTGACACTCTCAGACACTCTCTATGTCTCTCTGACAGTCTCTGACACTCTCAGACACACTCTATCACGGTCTGACACACTCTGACACACTCTGACACTCTCTATCACTCTCTGACACTCTCTGAAACACTCTGACACTCTCAGACACTCTCTATCACTCTCTGACACACTCTGACACTCTCAGACACTCTCAGACACTCTCTATCTCTCTCTATCACTCTCTGACACTCTCTGACTCTCTCAGAGACTCTCTGACACTCTCAGACATTCTCAGACACTCTCTATCACACTCAGATACTCTCTAACACTCTCTATCACTCTGTGACACTCTCTGACACTCTCTATCACTCTCTATCACTCGCTGACACACTCTGGCACACTCAGACATGCTATGTCAATCTGTATCACTCTCGAACACACTCTGACAGTCTCTGACACTCAGAGAGACTCTCTATCACTCTCTATCACTCTCTATCACTCTCTGACACACTCTGACTCTCTCAGAGACTCTCTGACACTCTCAGACATTCTCAGACACTCTCTATCACTCTCTATCACTCTCTGACACTCTGTATCACTCTATGACACTCTCTGACTCTCTTTATCACTCTCTGACGCTCTCTGACACTTTCTATCACTCTCTGACACACTCTGATGCTCTCTGACACTCTCAGACACTCTCTATCACTTGCTATCACTCCCTGACACTCTCTATCACTCTCTGACACTCACTGACACACTCTGACACTCTCTGACACTCTCTATAACTCTATGACACTCTCTGACACTCTCAGAGACACTCTATCACTCTCTGCCACACTCTGACACTCCCTATCACTCTCTATCACTCTATGACACTCTATGACACTCTCTGACAATCTCTATCACTCTCTATCATTCTCTGACTCACTCTGGCACGCTCAGACATGCTCTGTAACTCTCTATCACTCTCTATCACACTCTGACACACTCTGACACTCTCTGACAATCTCAGATTCTCTCCGACACTCTCAGACACTCTCTATCACTCTCTGACACACTCTGACACTCTCCGACACTCGCAGACTCTCTCCGACACTCTCAGACAATCTCTATCACTCTCTGACACTCTCTGACACTCTCTATCACTCTCTATCAGTCTCTGTCACTCTCTGACATACTCTGACACTCTCTGACACTCGCAGAATCTCTCCGACACTCTCAGACACTCTCTATCACTCTCCACCACTCTCTGACACTCTCTATCACTCTCTATCACTCTCTGTCACTCTCTGACATACTCTGACACTCTCCGACACTCTCTGACACGCCCTATCACTCTCCATCACTCTCTGACACACTCTGACACACTCTGACACTCTCTGACACTCTGAGACACTCTCTATCACTCTCTAACACTCTCTGACACACTCTGACACTCTCTGAGACTCTCTATCACACTCTGACACTCTCTATCACTCTCTGACACTCTTTGACACACTCTGACACTCTCTGACACTCTCTATCACTCTCGGACACTCTCAGACACTCTCTGAAACTCACTATCACCCTCTGACACTCTCTGACACTCTCTGACACTCTCTGACAATCTCTGACACTCTCTGACACTATCTGAAACTCTCTGACACTCTCTGACACTCGCTGACACTCTCTGACACTCTCTGACACTGTTTGACACACTCAGAAATTCTCAGAGCCCTCTGACAGTCTCTGACACTCTCTGAAACTCACAGATGCTTTCTGAAACTCTCTGACACTATCTGACAGTTTCTGAAACTGTCTGACACTCTCTGACAGTGTCTGACACTTTCTGAATGTCTCTGAAACTCTCTGAAACTCTGTGACACTCTATGAAACACTCTGAAACTCCCTGACACTCTCTGACACTCTCTGAAACTTTCTGACACTCTCTGACGCTCTCTGAAGCTCTCTGAAGCTCTCTGACACTCTCTGACACTCTCTGACATTCTCTGAAACTCTCTGACACTCTCTGACAGTCTCTGAATCTCTCTGAAAATCTCTGACAATCTCTGACACTCTCTGACACTCTCTGACAATCTCTGACACTCTCTGAAACTCTCAGACACTCTCAGACACTCTCTGACACTCTCTGAAACAATCTGACACTCTCTGAAACTCTGAAACTCTGAAACTCTCTGACATTCTCTGACACTCTCTGACACTCTATGAAACTCTCTGACACTTTCTGACACTAACAGACACACTCACACACTCTCTGACACTCTCTGAGACTCTCTGACACACTCAGAAAATCTCAGAGCCCTCTGACAGTCTCTGACACTCTCTGAAACTCACAGATACTTTCTGAAACTCTCTGACACTATCTGACACTTACTGAAACTATCTGACACTCTCTGACTGTCTCTGACACTTTCTGAATGTCTCTGAAACTCTCTGAAACTCTGTGACACTCTCTGACACTCTCTATCACTCTCTGACACACTCTGACACTCTCTGACACTCTCTGACACTCTCCATCACTGTCTATCACTCTCTGACACACTCTGACAGTCTCTGACACTCTCAGACACTCTCTGACACTCTGTGAAGCACTCAGAAACTCTCAGAAATTATCTGGCACTCTCTGAAACTCTCAGAAACTCTCTGACACTCTCTGAAACCTTGTGAAACTCTCAGACACTCTCTGAGACTCTCTGAGACTCTCTGAGACTCTCTGCAACTCTCAGACACTCTGACACTCTCTGTCACTCTCTGACACTCTCTGACACTCTCTGAAACTATCTGAAATTCTCTGACACTCTATGACACTCTCTGAAACTCTCTGAAACTCTCAGACCCTCTCTGACACTCTCTGACACTCTCTGACACTCTCTGAAACTCTCTGACACTCTCTGACGCTCTCTGAAACACTCTGAACCTCTCTGACACTGTCTGACACTCACAGACACTCTCAGACACTCTCAGACACTCTCTGACAATCTCTGACACTATCTGAAACTCTCTGACACTCTCTGCAACTCTCAGACTCTCTGACATTCTCTGTCACTCTCTGACACTCTCTGACGCTCTCTGAAACTATCTGAAATTCTCTGACACTCTCTGACACTCTCTGAAACTCTCCTGAACTCTCAGACCCTCTCTGACACTCTCTGACACACTCTGACACTCTCTGAAACTCGCTGACACTCTCTGACGCTCTCTGAAACTCTCTGAAACTCTCTGACACTGTCTGACACTCACAGACACTCACAACACTCTCTGACACTCTCAGACACTCTCAGACACTCTCAGACACTCTCTGACACTCTCTGACACTATCTGAAACTCTCAGACACTCTCAGACATTCTCTGACACTCTCTGAAACTCTTTGACACACTCTGACACTCTCTGACACTCTCTATCACTCTCTGACACTCTCTGACACTCTCTGAAACTCACTATCACCCTCGGACACTCTCTGACACTCTCTGACACTCTCTGACAATCTCTGACACTATCTGAAACTCTCTGACACTCTCTGACACTCGCTGACACTCTCTGACACTCTCTGACACTCTCTGACACACTCAGAAATTCTCAGAGCCCTCTGACAGTCTCTGACACTCTCTGAAACTCACAGATGCTTTCTGAAACTCTCTGACACTATCTGACAGTTTCTGAAACTGTCTGACACTCTCTGACAGTGTCTGACACTTTCTGAATGTCTCTGAAACTCTCTGAAACTCTGTGACACTCTCTGAAACACTCTGAAACTCCCTGACACTCTCTGACACTCTCTGAAACTTTCTGACACTCTCTGACGCTCTCTGAAGCTCTCTGAAGCTCTCGGACACTCTCTGACACTCTCTGACACTCTCTGACACTCTCTGACACTCTCTGAAACTCTCTGACACTCTCTGACACTCTCTGAATCTCTCTGAAAATCTCTGACAATCTCTGACACTCTCTGACACTCTCTGACACTCTCTGACAATCTCTGACACTCTCTGTCAATCTCTGAAACTCTCAGACACTCTCAGACACTCTCTGACACTCTCTGAAACAATCTGACACTCTCTGAAACTCTCTGACACTCTCTGACACTCTATGAAACTCTCTGACACTTTCTGACACTAACAGACACTCTCTGACACTCTCTGACACTCTCTGAGACTCTCTGACACACTCAGAAAATCTCAGAGCCCTCTATCACTCTCTGACACACTCTGACACTCTCTGACACTCTCTGACACTCTCCATCACTGTCTATCACTCTCTGACACACTCTGACAGTCTCTGACACTCTCTGACACTCTCTGACACTCTCCGAAGCACTCAGAAACTCTCAGAAATTATCTGGCACTCTCTGAAACTCTCAGAAACTCTCTGACACTCTCTGAAACCTTCTGAAACTCTCTGACACTCCCTGACACTCTCAGAAACTCTCTGAAACTCACAGGCACTCTCTGAGACTCTCTGAGACTCTCTGCAACTCTCAGACACTCTGACACTCTCTGTCACTCTCTGACACTCTCTGACACTCTCTGAAACTATCTGAAATTCTCTGACACTCTCTGACACTCTCTGAAACTCTCTGAAACTCTCAGACCCTCTCTGACACTCTCTGACACTCTCTGACACTCTCTGAAACGCTCTGACACTCTCTGACGCTCTCTGAAACACTCTGAAACTCTCTGACACTGTCTGACACTCACAGACACTCACAACACTCTCTGACACTCTCAGACACTCTCAGACACTCTCAGACACTCTCTGACATTCTCTGACACTATCTGAAACTCTCTGACACTCTCTGCAACTCTCAGACACTCTGACACTCTCTGTCACTCTCTGACACTCTCTGACGCTCTCTGAAACTATCTGAAATTCTCTGACACTCTCTGACACTCTCTGAAACTCTCAGACACTCTGACACTCTCTGTCACTCTCTGACACTCTCTGACGCTCTCTGAAACTATCTGAAATTCTCTGACACTGTCTGACACTCACAGACACTCACAACACTCTCTGACACTCTCAGACACTCTCAGACACTCTCAGACACTCTCTGACACTCTCTGACACTCTCTGACACTATCTGAAACTCTCAGACACTCTCAGACACTCTCTGACACTCTCTGACACTCTTTGACACACTCTGACACTCTCTGACACTCTCTATCACTCTCTGACACTCTCTGAAACTCACTATCACCCTCTGACACTCTCTGACACTCTCTGACACTCTCTGACAATCTCTGACACTCTCTGACACTATCTGAAACTCTCTGACACTCTCTGACACTCGCTGACACTCTCTGACACTCTCTGACACTCTCTGACACACTCAGAAATTCTCAGAGCCCTCTGACAGTCTCTGACACTCTCTGAAACTCACAGATGCTTTCTGAAACTCACTGACACTATCTGACAGTTTCTGAAACTGTCTGACACTCTCTGACAGTGTCTGACACTTTCTGAATGTCTCTGAAACTCTCTGAAACTCTGTGACACTCTCTGAAACACTGTAACTCCCTGACACTCTCTGACACTCTCTGAAACTTTCTGACACTCTCTGACGCTCTCTGAAACTCTCTGACACTCTCTGACACTCTCTGAATCTCTCTGAAACTCTCTGAAGCTCTCTGACACTCTCTGACACTCTCTGACACTCTCTGACACTCTCTGAAACTCTGTGACACTCTCTGAAAATCTCTGACAATCTCTGACACTCTCTGACACTCTCTGACACTCTCTGACAATCTCTGACACTCTCTGACACTCTCTGAAACACTCAGACACTCTCAGACACTCTCTGACACTCTCTGACACTCTCTGAAACAATCTGACACTCTCTGAAACTCAGAAACTCTCTGACACTCTCTGACACTCTCTGACACTCCATGAAACTCTCTGACACTTTCTAACACTAACAGACACTCTCTGACACTCTCTGACACTCTCTGAGACTCTCTGACACACTCAGAAAATCTCAGAGCCCTCTGACAGTCTCTGATACTCTCTGAAACTCACAGATACTTTCTGAAACTCTCTGACACTATCTGACACTTACTGAAACTGTCTGACACTCTCTGACTGTCTCTGACACTTTCTGAATGTCTCTGAAACTCTCTGAAACTCTGTGACACTCTCTGACACTCTCTATCACTCTCTGACACACTCTGACACTCTCTGACACTCTCCATCTCTGACTATCACTCTCTGACACACTCTGACAGTCTCTGACACTCTCAGACACTCTCTGACACTCTCCGAACCACTCAGAAACTCTCAGAAATTATCTGGCACTCTCTGAAACTCTCAGAAACTCTCTGACACTCTCTGAAACCTTCTGAAACTCACTGACACTCCCTGACACTCTCTGAAACTCTCTGAAACACTCAGACACTCTCTGAGACTCTCTGAGACTCTCTGAGACTCTCTGAGACTCTCAGACACTCTGACACTCTCTGTCACTCTCTGACAATCTCTGACACTCTCTGAAACTATCTGAAATTCTCTGACATTCTCTGACACTCTCTGAAACTCTCTGAAACTCTCAGACCCTCTCTGACACTCTCTGACACTCTCTGACGCTCTCTGAAACATCTGAAACTCTCTGACACTGTCTGACACTCACAGACACTCACAACACTCTCTGACACTCTCAGACACTCTCTGACACTCTCAGACACTCTCTGACACTATCTGAAACTCTCTGACACTCTCTGCAACTCTCAGACACTCTGACACTCTCTGTCACTCTCTGACACTCTCTGACGCTCTCTGAAACTATCTGAAATTCTCTGACACTCTCTGACACTCTCTGAAACTCTCTTGAACTCTCAGACCCTCTCTGACACTCTCTGACACTCTCTGACACTCTCTGAAACTCTCTGACACTCTCTGACGCTCTCTGAAACTCTCTGAAACTCTCTGACACTGTCTGACACTTAAAGACACTCACAACACTCTCTGACACTCTCAGACACTCTGAGACACTCTCAGACACTCTCTGACACTCTCTGACACTATCTGAAACTCTCTGACACTCTCTGACACTCGCTGACACTCTCTGACACTCTCTGACACTCTCTGACACACTCAGCAAATCTCAGAGCCCTCTGACAGTCTCTGACACTCTCTGAAACTCACAGATGCTTTCTGAAACTCTCTGACACTATCTGACAGTTTATGAAACTGTCTGACACTCTCTGACAGTGTCTGACACTTTCTGAATGTCTCTGAAACTCTCTGAAACTCTGTGACACTCTCTGAAACACTCTGAAACTCCCTGACACTCTCTGACTCTCTCGGAAACTTTCTGACACTCTCTGACGCTCTCTGAAGCTCTCTGAAGCTCTCTGACACTCTCTGACACTCTCTGACACACTCTGACACTCTCTGAAACTCTCTGACACTCTCTGACACTCTCTGAAACTCTCTGAAAATCTTTGACAATCTCTGACAATCTCTGACACTCTCTGACACTCTCTGACACTCTCTGAAACTCTCTGACAATCTCTGACACTCTCTGACACTCTCTGAAACTCTCAGACACTCTCAGACACGCTCTGACACTCTGACACTCTCTGACACTGTCTGAAACAATCTGACACTCTCTGAAACTCTCTGACACTCTCTGACACTCTCTGACACTCTCTGACACTCTATGAAACTCTCTGACACTGTCTGACACTAACAGACACTCTCTGACATTCTCTGACACTCTCTGAGACTCACTGACACACTCAGAAAATCTCAGAGCCCTCTGACAGTCTCTGACACTCTCTGAAACTCACAGATACTTTCTGAAACTCTCTGACACTATCTGACACTTACTGAAACTGTCTGACACTCTTTGACTGTCTCTGACACTTTCTGAATGTCTCTGAAACTCTCTGAAACTTTGTGACACTCTCTGACACTCTCTATCACTCTCTGACACACTCTGACACTCTCTGACACTCTCTGACGCTTTCCATCACTGTCTATCACTCTCTGACACACACTGACAGTCTCTGACACTCTCAGACACTCTCTGACACTCTCCGAAGCACTCAGAAACTCTCAGAAACCATCTGACACTCTCTGAAACATTCTGAAACTCTCTGACACTCCCTGACACTCTCTGAAACTCTCTGAAACTCTCAGACACTCTCTGAGACTCTCTGAGACTCTCTGCAATTCTCAGACACTCTGACACTCTCTGTCACTCTCTGACACTCTCTGACACTCTCTGAAACTATCTGAAATTCTCTGACACTCTCTGACACTCTCTGAAACTCTCTTGAACTCTCAGACCCTCTCTGACACTCTCTGACACTCTCTGACACTCTCTGAAACTCTCTTACACTCTCTGACGCTCTCTGAAACACTCTGAAACTCTCTGACACTGTCTGACACTCACAGACACTCACAACACTCTCTGACACTCTCAGACACTCTCTGACACTCTCTGAAACTCACAGATGCTTTCTGAAACTCTCTGACACTATCTGACAGTTTCTGAAACTGTCTGACACTCTCTGACAGTGTCTGACACTTTCTGAATGTCTCTGAAAATCTCTGAAACTCTGTGAAATTCTCTGAAACAGTCTGAAACTCCCTGACACTCTCTGACACTCTCAGAAACTTTCTGACACTCTCTGACACACTCTGACAGTCTCTGATACTCTCAGACACTCTCTGATACTCTCCGAAGCACTCAGAAACTCTCAGAAATTATCTGGCACTCTCTGAAACTCTCAGAAACTCTCTGACACTCTCTGAAACCTTCTGAAACTCTCTGACACTCCCTGACACTCTCTGAAACTCTCTGAAACTCTCAGACACTCTCTGAGACTCTCTGAGACTCTCTGCAACTCTCAGACACTCTGACACTCTCTGTCACTCTCTGACACTCTCTGAAACTCTCTGAAACTATCTGAAATTCTCTGACACTCTCTGACGCTCTCTGAAACTCTCTGAAACTCTCAGACCCTCTCTGACACTCACAGACACTCACAACACTCTCTGACACTATCTGACACTCTCTGACACTCTCTGCAACTCTCAGACACTCTGACACTCTCTGTCACTCTCTGACACTCTCTGACACTCTCTGAAACTATCTGAAATTCTCTGACACTCTCTGACACTCTCTGAAACTCTCTTGAACTCTCAGACACTCTCTGACACTCTCTGACACTCTCCGACACTCTCTGACACTCTCTGAAACTCTCTGACACTCTCTGACGCTCTCTGAAACTCTCTGAAACTCTCTGACACTGTCTGACACTCACAGACACTCACAACACTCTCTGACACTCTCAGACACTCTCTGACACTCTCTGACACACTCAGAAAATCTCAGAGCCCTCTGACAGTCTCTGACACTCTCTGAAACTCACAGATACTTTCTGAAACTCTCTGACACTATCTGACACTTACTGAAACTGTCTGACACTCTCTGACTGTCTCTGACACTTTCTGAATGTCTCTGAAACTCTCTGAAACTCTGTGACACTCTCTGAAACACTCTGAAACATTCTGACACTCTGAAACATTCTGACACTCTCTGACACTCTCTGAAGCTCTCTGAAGCTCTCTGAAACTCTCAGGAACTCTCAGACACTCTCTGACACTCTCTGACACTCTCTGACACTCTCTGAAAATCTCTGACACTCTGTGACACTCTGTGACACTCTCTGACACTCTATGACGCTCTCGGACACTCTCGGATGCTCTTGGACACTCTCTGACATTCTCTGAAACTCTCTGAAACTCTGTGACACTCTCTGAAACACTCTGAAACTCCCTGAAACTCTCTGACACTCTCTGAAACTTTCTGACACTCTCTGACTCTCTCTGAAGCTCTCTGAAGCTGTCTGACACTCTCAGACACTCTCTGACACTCTCTGACACTATCTGAAACTCTCTGACACTCTCTGACACTCTCTGACACTCTGTGACACTCAGTGAAACTCTCTGACACTCTCTGACACTCTATGACACTCTCTGAATCTCTCTGACACTCTCTGACACTCTCTGACAGTGGCTGAGACTCTCTGAAACTCTCTGACACTCTCGGACACTCTTGGACACTCTCGGACAATCTCTGACATTCTCTGACACTTTCTGAGACTCTCTGACACTCTCTGACACTCTCGGATACTCTTGGACACTCTCGGACAATCTCTGACATTCTCTGACACTCTCTGAAACTATCAGACACTCTCAGACACTATCTGATACTCTCTGACACTCTCTGGCACTCTCTGAAACTACCAGACACTCTCTGACACTCTCTGACACTATCTGAAATTCTCTGACAATCTCTGAAACTCTCAGACACTCTCTGACACTCTCTGAAACTCTCTGACACTCACAGACACTCACAGACACTCTCTGACACTCTCTGACACTCTCTGAAACTCTCAGACACTCTCAGACACTCTCTGACACTCTCTGACACTATTTGAAACTCTCTGACTCTCTGTGACACTCTCTGACACTCTCTGACACTCTGTGACACTCTCTGACACTATCTGAAACTCTCTGACACTCTCTGACACTCTCTGACACTCTCTGAAACTCTCTGACACTCTCTGACACTCTCTGACACTCTCTGAATCTGTCTGACACTCTCTGAATCTGTCTGACACTATCTGAATCTGTCTGACACTCTCTGAATATGTCTGACACTATCTGAATCTGTCTGACACTCTCTGAATCTCTCTGACACTCTCTGACACTCTCCGAAGCACTCAGAAACTCTCAGAAATACTCTGGCACTCTCTGAAACTCTCAGAAACTCTCTGACACTCTCTGAGACTCTCTGAAACTCTCTGACATTCTCTGACACTCTCAGAAACTCTCTGACACTCTCTGACACTCTCTGAAACTCTCTGACACACTCAGAAATTGTCAGAAACTCTCAGGCACTCTCTGACACTCTCAGAAAGTCTCTGAAACTCTCTGACATTCTCTGAAAATCTCTGACACTCTCTGAAGCTCTCGGACACTCTCTGAAGCTCTCTGACACTCTCTGAAACTCACTGACTCTCTCTGACACTCTCTGACACTCTCTGACAATCTCTGACACTCTCTGACACTCTCTGACACTCTATGACACTCTCTGACACTCTCTGACACTCTGTGACGCTCTCTGAAACTCTCTTACACTCTCTGACACTCTCCGACAAACTCAGAAACTCTCAGAAACTCTCTGACACTCTCTGACACCCTATGACACTCTCTGAGACTCTCTGAGACTCTCTGACACTCTCTGACACTCTCTGACTCTCTCTGACTCTATCTGACTCTCTCTGACACTCTCTGACACTCTCTGACACTATCTGAAACTCTCTGACACTCTCTGACACTCTCTGACGCTCTGTGACACTCTCTGACACTATCTGAAACTCTCTGACACTCTCTGACACTCGCTGACACTCTCTGACACTCTCTGAATCTGTCTGACACTCTCTGAATCTGTCTGACACTATCTGAATCTGTCTGAAACTCTCTGACACTCTCTGACACTCTCTGACACTCTCTGACACTATCTGAAACTCTCTGAAACTCTCTGACACTCTCTGACACTCGCTGACACTCTCTGACACTCTCTGAATCTGTCTGACACTCTCTGAATCTGTCTGACACTATCTGAATCTGTCTGACACTCTCTGAATCTCTCTGACACTCTCTGACACTCTCCGAAGCACTCAGAAACTCTCAGAAATACTCTGGCACTCTCTGAAACTCTCAGAAAATCTCTGTCACTCTCTGACACTCTCTGAAACTATCTAAAATTCTCTGACACTCTCTGAAACTCTCTGAAACTCTCTGACACTCTCTGACACTCTCTGACACTCTCTGAATCTGTCTGACACTCTCTGAATCTGTCTGCCACTATCTGAATCTGTCTGACACTCTCTGAATCTCTCTGACACTCTCTGACACTCTCCGAAGCACTCAGAAACTCTCAGAAACTCTCTGACACTCTCTGAAAATCTCAGACACTCTCTGAAACACTCTGAAACTCTCTGACACTCTCAGAAACTCTCTGACACTCTCTGACACCCTATGACACTCTCTGAGACTCTCTGAGACTCTCTGACACTCTCTGACACTCTCTGACTCTCTCTGACTCTCTCTGACTCTCCCTGACACTCTCTGACACTCGCTGACACTATCTGAAACTCTCTGACACTCTCTGACACTCTGTGACACTCTCTGACACTATCTGAAACTCTCTGACACTCTCTGACACTCTCTGACACTATCTGAAACTCTCTGAAACTCTCTGACACTCTCTGACACTCGCTAACACTCTCTGACACTCTCTGACACTCTCTGAATCTGTCTGACACTCTCTGAATCTGTCTGACACTATCTGAATCTGTCTGACACTCTCTGAATCTCTCTGACACTCTCTGACACTCTCCGAAGCACTCAGAAACTCTCAGAAATACTCTGGCACTCTCTGAAACTCTCAGAAACTCTCTGACACTATCTGACACTCTCGGAAACTATCTAAAATTCTCTGACACTCTCTGAAACTCTCTGAAACTCTCTGACACTCTCTGACACTCTCTGACACTCTCTGACACTCTCTGAATCTGTCTGACACTCTCTGAATCTGTCTGACAGTATCTGCATCTGTCTGACACTCTCTGAATCTCTCTGACACTCTCTGACACTCTCCGAAGCACTCAGAAACTTTCAGAAATACTCTGGCACTCTCTGAAACTCTCAGAAACTCTCTGACACACTCTGAAACTCTCAGACACTCTCTGAGACTCTCTGAAACTCTCTGACATTCTCTGACACTCTCAGAAACTCTCTGACACTCTCTGAAACTCTCTGAAACTCTCTTACACTCTCAGAAACTGTCTGACAATCTCTGAAACTCTCTGACACTCTCTGAAACTCTCTGACACTCTCTGAAACTCTCTGACACACTCAGAAATTGTCAGAATCTCTCAGGCACTCTCTGACACTCTCAGAAAGTCTCTGAAACTCTCTGACATTCTCTGAAAATCTCTGACACTCTCTGAAGCTCTCTGACACTCTCTGAAGCTCTCTGACACTCTCTGAAACTCACTGACTCTCTCTGACACTCTCTGACACTCTCTGACAATCTCTGACACTCTCTGACACTCTCTTACACTCTCTGACACTCTCCGACAAACTCAGAAACTCTCAGAAACTCTCAGAAACTCTCTGACACTCTCTGACACCCTATGACACTCTCTGAGACTCTCTGAGACTCTCTGACACTCTCTGACACTCTCTGACTCTCTCTGACTCTCTCTGACTCTCTCTGACACTCTCTGACACTCTCTGACACTATCTGAAACTCTCTGACACTCTCTGACACTCTCTGACACTCTGTGACACTCACTGACACTATCTGAAACTCTCTGACACTCTTTGACACTCTCTGACACTCCCTGACACTCTCTGACACACTCTGACACTCTCTGAATCTGTCTGACACTCTCTGAATCTGTCTGACACTATCTGAATCTGTCTGACACTCTCTGAAACTCTCTGACACTCTCTGACACTCTCTGAAACTCTCTGAAAATCTCTGACAATCTCTGACAATCTCTGACACTCTCTGACACTCTCTGACACTCTCTGAAACTCTCTGACAATCTCTGACACTCTCTGACACTCTCTGAAACTCTCAGACACTCTCTGAAACTCTCTGACACTCTCTGACATTCTCTGACACTGTCTGAGACTCTCTGACACTCTCTGAAACTCTCGGACACTCTTGGACACTCTCGGACAATCTCTGACGTTCTCTGACACTCTCTGACACTCTCTGTCAATCACAGACACTCTCTGACACTCTCTGACACTTTCTGAAACTCTCTGAAACAATCTGACACTCTCTGAAACTCTCTGACACTATCTGACACTATCTGACACTCTCTGACACTCTCTGATACTCTCTGAAACTATCAGACACTCTCAGACACTCTCTGACACTCTCTGAAACTCTCTGACACTCACAGACACTCACAGACACTCACAGACACTCTCTGACACTCTCTGACACTCTCTGACACTCTCAGACACTCTCTGACACAATCTGACACTATCTGAAATTCTCTGACACTCTCTGACACTCTCTGACACTCTCTGACACTCTCTGACACTCTCTGACACCATGTGACACTCTCTGACACTATCTGAAACTCTCTGACACTCTCTGACACTCTCTGACGCTATCTGAAACTCTCTGACACTCTCTGACACTCTGTGACACTCTGTGACACTCTCTGAAACTCTCTGACACTCTCTGACACTCTCTGACACTCTCTGACACACTCAGAAAATCTCAGAGCCCTCTGACATTCTCTGACACTCTCTGAAACTCACAGATGCTTTCTGAAACTCTCTGACACTATCTGACACTTTCTGAAACATTTGACACTCTCTGACAGTCTCTGACACTTTCTGTATGTCTCTGAAACTCTCTGGAACTCTGTGACACTCTGTGACACTCTCTGAGACTCTCTGAGACTCTCTGACACTCTCTGACACTCTCTGACTCTCTCTGACTCTCTCTGACACTCTCTGACAGTCTCTGACACTATCTGAAACTCTCTGACACTCTCTGACACTCTCTGACACTCTGTGACACTCACTGACACTATCTGAAACTCTCTGAAACTCTTTGACACTCTCTGACACTCCCTGACACTCTCTGACACTCTCTGAATCTGTCTGACACTCTCTGAATCTGTCTGACACTATCTGAATCTGTCTGACACTCTCTGAAACTCTCTGACACTCTCTGACACTCTCTGAAACTCTCTGAAAATCTCTGACAATCTCTGACAATCTCTGACACTCTCTGACACTCTCTGACACTCTCTGAAACTCTCAGACACTCTCTGAAACTCTCTGACACTCTCTGACATTCTCTGACACTGTCTGAGACTCTCTGACACTCTCTGAAACTCTCGGACACTCTTGGACACTCTCGGACAATCTCTGACGTTCTCTGACACTCTCTGACACTCTCTGTCAATCACAGACACTCTCTGACACTCTCTGACACTTTCTGAAACTCTCTGAAACAATCTGACACTCTCTGAAACTCTCTGACACTATCTGACACTATCTGACACTCTCTGACACTCTCTGACACTCTGTGACACTCTCTGACACTATCTGAAACTCTTTGACACTCTCTGACACTCTCTGACACTATCTGAAACTCTCTGACACTCTCTGACACTCTCTGACACTCTCTGACACTCTGTGACACTCACTGACACTATCTGAAACTCTCTGACACTCTTTGACACTCTCTGACACTCCCTGACACTCTCTGACACACTCTGACACTCTCTGAATCTGTCTGACACTCTCTGAATCTGTCTGACACTATCTGAATCTGTCTGACACTCTCTGAAACTCTCTGACACTCTCTGACACTCTCTGAAACTCTCTGAAAATCTCTGACAATCTCTGACAATCTCTGACACTCTCTGACACTCTCTGACACTCTCTGAAACTCTCTGACAATCTCTGACACTCTCTGACACTCTCTGAAACTCTCAGACACACTCTGAAACTCTCTGACACTCTCTGACATTCTCTGACACTGTCTGAGACTCTCTGACACTCTCTGAAACTCTCGGACACTCTTGGACACTCTCGGACAATCTCTGACGTTCTCTGACACTCTCTGACACTCTCTGTCAATCACAGACACTCTCTGACACTCTCTGACACTTTCTGAAACTCTCTGAAACAATCTGACACTCTCTGAAACTCTCTGACACTATCTGACACTATCTGACACTCTCTGACACTCTCTGACACTCTCTGAAACTATCAGACACTCTCAGACACTCTCTGACACTCTCTGAAACTCTCTGACACTCACAGACACTCACAGACACTCACAGACACTCTCTGACACTCTCTGACACTCTCTGACACTCTCAGACACTCTCTGACACAATCTGACACTATCTGAAATTCTCTGACACTCTCTGACACTCTCTGACACTCTCTGACACTCTCTGACACCATGTGACACTCTCTGACACTATCTGAAACTCTCTGACACTCTCTGACACTCTCTGACGCTATCTGAAACTCTCTGACACTCTCCGACACTCTGTGACACTCTGTGACACTCTCTGAAACTCTCTGACACTCTCTGACACTCTCTGACACTCTCTGACACACTCAGAAAATCTCAGAGCCCTCTGACATTCTCTGACACTCTCTGAAACTCACAGATGCTTTCTGAAACTCTCTGACACTATCTGACACTTTCTGAAACATTTGACACTCTCTGACAGTCTCTGACACTTTCTGTATGTCTCTGAAACTCTCTGGAACTCTGTGACACTCTGTGACACTCTCTGAGACTCTCTGAGACTCTCTGACACTCTCTGACACTCTCTGACTCTCTCTGACTCTCTCTGACTCTCTCAGACACTCTCTGACACTCTCTGACACTATCTGAAACTCTCTGACACTCTCTGACACTCTCTGACACTCTGTGACACTCACTGACACTATCTGAAACTCTCTGAAACTCTTTGACACTCTCTGACACTCCCTGACACTCTCTGACACTCTCTGACACTCTCTGAATCTGTCTGACACTCTCTGAATCTGTCTGACACTATCTGAATCTGTCTGACACTCTCTGAAACTCTCTGACACTCTCTGACACTCTCTGAAACTCTCTGAAAATCTCTGACAATCTCTGACAATCTCTGACACTCTCTGACACTCTCTGACACTCTCTGAAACACTCAGACACTCTCTGAAACTCTCTGACACTCTCTGACATTCTCTGACACTGTCTGAGACTCTCTGACACTCTCTGAAACTCTCGGACACTCTTGGACACTCTCGGACAATCTCTGACGTTCTCTGACACTCTCTGACACTCTCTGTCAATCACAGACACTCTCTGACACTCTCTGACACTTTCTGAAACTCTCTGAAACAATCTGACACTCTCTGAAACTCTCTGACACTATCTGACACTATCTGACACTCTCTGACACTCTCTGACACTCTCTGAAACTATCAGACACTCTCAGACACTCTCTGACACTCTCTGAAAATCTCTGACACTCACAGACACTCACAGACACTCACAGACACTCTCTGACACTCTCTGACACTCTCTGACACTCTCAGACACTCTCTGACACTATCTGACACTATCTGAAACTCTCTGACACTCTCTGACACTCTCTGACACTCTCTGACACCATGTGACACTCTCTGACACTATCTGAAACTCTTTGACACTCTCTGACGCTATCTGAAACTCTCTGACACTCTCTGACACTCTGTGACACTCTGTGACACTCTCTGAAACTCTCTGACACTCTCTGACACTCTCTGACACTCTCTGACACACTCAGAAAATCTCAGAGCCCTCTGACATTCTCTGACACTCTCTGAAACTCACAGATGCTTTCTGAAACTCTCTGACACTATCTGACACATTTCTGAAACATTTGACACTCTCTGACAGTCTCTGACACTTTCTGTATGTCTCTGAAACTCTCTGGAACTCTGTGACACTCTGTGACACTCTCTGAAACTCTCTGAAACTCTCAGACACTCTCCGACACACTCAGAAACTCTCAGAAACTCTCTGGCACTCTCTGTCACACTCAGAAATTCTCTGAAACTCTCTGACACTCTCTGACACTCTCTGTCACTCTCTGAAACTCTTTGACACTCTCTGAAACTCTCAGACACTATCAGACACTCTCAGACACTCTCTGACACTCTCTGAAACAATCTGACACTCTCTGAAACTCTCTGAAACTCTCTGACACTCTCTGACACTCTCTGACACTCTCTGACACTCTCTGAAACTCTCTGACACTGTCTGACAGTAACAGTCACTCTCTGACACTCTCCGACACTCTGTGACACTCTGTGACACTCTGTGACACTCTCTGACACTCTGTGACACTCTCTGACACTCTCTGAAACTCTCTGAAACTCTGTGACACTCTCTGAAACACTCTGAAACTCTCTGACACTCTGAAACATTCTGACACTCTCTGACACTCTCTGAAGCTCTCTGAAGCTCTCTGAAACTCTCTGCAACTCTCTGACACTCTCTGACACTCTCTGACACTCTCTGTAACTCTCAGAAAGTCTCTGAAACCCTCTGACACTCTCTGACACTCTCTGACACTCTCTGAAAATCTCTGACACTCAGTGACACTCTGTGACACTCTCTGACACTCTCTGACACTCTCTGACGCTCTCGGACAATCTCGGACACTCTCGGACACTCTCGGACACTCTCTGAAACTCTGTGACACTCTCTGAAACACTCAGAAACTCCCTGAAACTCTCTGAAACTCTCTGAAACTTTCTGACACTCTCTGACTCTCTCTGAAGCTCTCTGAAGCTCTCTGACACTCTCGGACACTCTCAGACACTCTCTGACACTCTCTGACACTATCTGAAACTTTCTGACACTCTCTGACACTCTCTGACACTCTCTGACACTCTTTGACACTCTGTGAGACTCAGTGAAACTCTCTGACACTCTCTGACACTCTCTGACACTCTCTGACACTCTCTGACACTCACTGAAACTCTCTGACACTCTCTGACACTGTCTGAGGCTCTCTGACACTCTCTGACACTCTCTGACACTCTCGGACACTCTTGGACACTCTCGGACAATCTCTGACATTCTCTGACACTCTCTGACACTGTCTGTCAATCACAGACACTCTCTGACACTCTCTGACACTTTCTGAAACTCTCTGAAACAATCTGACACTCTCTGAAACTCTCTGACACTATCTGACACTCTCTGACACTCTCTGACACTCTCTGAAACTATCAGACACTCTCAGACACTCTCTGACACTCTCCGAAACTCTCTGACACTCACAGACACTCACAGACACTCTCTGACACTCTCTGACACTCTCTGACACTATCTGAAACTCTGTGACACTCTCTGACACTCTCTGACACTCTCTGAAACTCCCTGACACTCTCTGACACTCTCTGAAACTTTCTGACACTCTCTGACGCTCTCTGAAGCTCTCTGAAGCTCTCTGACACTCTCTGACACTCTCTGACACTCTCTGAAACTCTCTGACACTCTCTGACACTCTCTGAAAATCTCTGACACTCTCTGACACTCTCTGACACTCTCTGAAACTCTCTGACAATCTCTGACACTCTCTGACACTCTCTGACACTCTATGAAACTCTCTGACACTAACAGACACTCTCTGACACTCTCTGAGACTCTCTGACACACTCAGAAAATCTCAGAGCTCTCTGACAGTCTCTGAAACTCTCTGAAACTCACAGTTACTTTCTGAAATTCTCTGACACTATCTGACACTTACTGAAACTGTCTGACACTCTCTGACCGTCTCTGACACTTTCTGAATGTCTCTGAAACTCTCTGAAACTCTGTGACAATCTCTGACACTCTGAAACATTCTGACACTCTCTGACAATCTCTGAAGCTCTCTGAAACTCGCTGCAACTCTCTGACACTCTCTGACACTCTCTGTAAATCTCAGAAAGTCTCTGAAACCCTCTGACACTCTCTGACACTCTCTGACACTCTCTGACACTCTCTGACACTCTCTGAAAATCTCTGACACTCTCTGACACTCTCTGACACTCCATGAAACGCTCTGACTCTGTCTGACACTAACAGACACTCTCTGACACTCTCTGACACTCTCTGACAGTCTCTGACACTTTCTGAATGTCTCTGAAACTCTCTGGAACTCTGTGACACTCTGTGACACTCTCTGAAACTCTCTGAAACTCCCTGAAAATCTCTGACTCTGTCTGAAACTTTCAGACACTCTCTGACACTCTCTGAAGTTCGCTGAAACTCTCTGAAAATCTCTAACACTCTCTAACACTCTGTGAAACTCTCAAAAACTCTCCGAAACTCTCAGACACTCTCCGACACACTCAAAAACTCTCAGAAACTCTCTGGCACTCTCTGTCACTCTCAGAAATTCTCTGAAACTCTCTGACACTCTCTGAAACTCTCTGACACTCTCTGTCACTCTCTGAAACTCTTTGACACTCTGAAACTCTCAGACACTCTCAGACACTCTCAGACACTCTCTGACACTCTCTGACACTCTCTGAAACAATCTGACACTCTCTGAAACTCTCTGACACTCTCTGACACTCTCTGACACTCCCTGAAACTCTCTGACACTGTCTGACACTAACAGACACTCTCTGACACTCTCTGACACTCTCCGACACTCTGTGACACTCTGTGACACGCTGTGACACTCTGTGACACTCTCTGACACTCTCGGACACTCTGTGACACTCTCTGACACTCTCTGAAACTCTCTGAAACTCTGTGACACTCTCTGAAACACTCTGAAACTTTCTGACACTCTGAAACATTCTGACACTCTCTGACACTCTCTGAAGCTCTCTGAAGCTCTCTGAAACTCTCTGCAACTCTCTGACACTCTCTGACACTCTCTGACACTCTCTGACACTCTCTGAAACTCTCTGAAACTCTGTGACACTCTCTGAAACACTCTGAAACTTTCTGACACTCTGAAACATTCTGACACTCTCTGACACTCTCTGAAGCTCTCTGAAGCTCTCTGAAACTCTCTGCAACTCTCTGACACTCTCTGACACTCTCTGACACTCTCTGTAACTCTCAGAAAGTCTCTGAAACCCTCTGACACTCTCTGACACTCTCTGAAAATCTCTGACACTCTGTGACACTCTGTGACACACTCTGACACTCTCTGACACTCTCTGACGCTCTCGGAAAATCTCGGACACTCTCGGACACTCTCGGACACTCTCTGAGACTCTCTGAAACTCTGTGACACTCTCTGAAACACTCTGAAACTCCCTGAAACTCTCTGAAACTCTCTGAAACTTTCTAACACTCTCTGACTCTCTCTGAAGCTCTCTGAAGCTCTCTGACACTCTCTGACACTCTCAGACACTCTCTGACACTATCTGAAACACTCTGACACTCTCTGACACTCTCTGACACTCTGTGACACTCTGTGACACTCAGTGAAACTCTCTGACACTCTCTGACACTCTCTGACACTCTCTGAAACTCTGTATCACTCTCTGACACTCTCTGACACTCTCGGACACTCTCTGACACTGTCTGAGGCTCTCTGACACTCTCTGACACTCTCTGACACTCTTGGACCATCTCGGACAATCTCTGACATTCTCTGACACTCTCTGACACTGTCTGTCAATCACAGACACTCTCTGGCACTCTCTGACACTTTCCGAAATTCTCTGAAACTATCTGACACTCTCTGAAACTCTCTGACACTATCTGACACTATCTGACACTCTCTGACACTCTCTGACTCTCTCTGAAGCTCTCTGAAGCACTCTGACACTCTCTGACACTCTCAGACACTCTCTGACACTCTCTGACACTATCTGAAACTCTCTGACACTCTCTGACACTCTGTGACACTCTGTGACACTCATTGAAACTCTCTGACACTCTCTGACACTCTCTGACACTCTCTGAAACTCTCTGACACTCTCTGACACTCTCTGACACTGTCTGAGACTCTCTGACACTCTCTGACACTCTCGGACACTCTTGGCCACTCTCGGACAATCTCTGACATTCTCTGATACTCTCTGACACTGTCTGTCAATCACAGACACTCTCTGACACTCTCTGACACTTTCTGAAACTCTCTGAAACAATCTGACACTCTCTGAAAGTCTCTGACACTATCTGACACTATCTGACACTCTCTGAAACTCTCTGACACTCACAGACACTCACAGACACTCTCTGACACTCTCTGACACTCTCTGAAACTATCAGACACTCTCAGACACTCTCTGACACTCTCTGAAACTCTCTGACACTCACAGACACTCACAGACACTCTCTGACACTCTCTGACACTCTCTGACACTCTCAGACACTCTCTGACACTCTCTGACACTATCTGAAACTCTCTGACACTCTCTGACACTCTCTGACACTCTCTGAAACTCCCTGACACTCTCTGACACTCTATGAAACTTTCTGACACTCTCTGACGCTCTCTGAAGCTCTCTGACACTCTCTGACACTCTCTGACACTCTCTGAAACTCTCTGACACTCTCTGACACTCTCTGAAACTCTCGGAAAATCTCTGACAATCTCTGTCAATCTCTGACACTCTCTGACACTCTCTGACACTCTCTGACACTCTCTGAAACTCTCTGACAATCTCTGACACTCTCTGACACTCTCTGAAACTCTGAGACACTCCTAGACACTCTGACACTCTCTGACACTCTCTGAAACAATCTGACACTCTCTGAAACTCTCTGAAACTCTCTGACACTCTCTGACACTCTCTGAAACAATCTGACACTCTCTGAAACTCTCTGACACTCTCTGACACTCTCTGACACTCTCTGAAACTCTCTGTCACTGTCTGACACTAACAGACACTCTCTGACACTCTCTGACACTCTCCGACACTCTGTGACACTCTGTGACACGCTGTGACACTCTGTGACACTCTCTGACACTCTCGGACACTCTGTGACACTCTCTGACACTCTCTGACACTCTCTGAAACTCTCTGAAACTCTGTGACACTCTCTGAAACACTCTGAAACTTTCTGACACTCTGAAACATTCTGACACTCTCTGACACTCTCTGAAGCTCTCTGAAGCTCTCTGAAACTCTCTGCAACTCTCTGACACTCTCTGACACTCTCTGTAACTCTCAGAAAGTCTCTGAAACCTTCTGACACTCTCTGACACTCTCTGAAAATCTCTGACACTCTGTGACACTCTGTGACACTCTCTGACACTCTCTGACACTCTCTGACGGTCTCGGACAATCTCGGACACTCTCGGACACTCTCGGACACTCTCTGACACTCTCTGAAACTCTGTGACACTCTCTGAAACACTCTGAAACTCCCTGAAACTCTCTGAAACTCTCTGAAACTTTCTGACACTCTCTGACTCTCTCTGAAGCTCTCTGAAGCTCTCTGACACTCTCTGACACTCTCAGACACTCTCTGACACTATCTGAAACACTCTGACACTCTCTGACACTCTCTGACACTCTGTGACACTCTGTGACACTCTGTGACACTCAGTGAAACTCTCTGACACTCTCTGACACTCTCTGACACTCTGTGACACTCTGTGACACTCTCTGACACTCTCTGACAGTATCTGAAACTCTCTGACACTCTCTGACACTTTCTGAAACTCTCTGAGACTCTCTGGCACTCTCTGAAACTCTCTGACACTATCTGACACTCTCAGACACTCTCTGACACTCTCTGACACTATCTGAAACTCTCTGACACTCTCTGACACTCTCTGACACTCTCTGAAACTCCCTGACACTCTCTGACACTCTATGTAACTTTCTGACACTCTCTGACGCTCTCTGAAGCTCTCTGACACTCTCTGACACTCTCTGACACTCTCTGAAACTCTCTGACACTCTCTGACACTCTCTGAAACTCTCGGAAAATCTCTGACAATCTCTGTCAATCTCTGACACTCTCTGACACTCTCTGACACTCTCTGACACTCTCTGAAACTCTCTGACAATCTCTGACACTCTCTGACACTCTCTGAAACTCTCAGACACTCTTAGACACTCTCTGACACTCTCTGACACTCTCTGAAACTCTCTGACAATCTCTGACACTCTCTGACACTCTCTGAAACTCTCAGACACTCTCTGACACTCTCTGACACTCTCTGACACTCTCTGAAACTCTCTGACACTCTCTGAAACTCTCTGAAACTCTCTGACACTCTCTGACACTCTCTGACACTCTCTGACACTCTATGAAACTCTCTGACACTGTCTGACACTCTCTGAAAATTTCTGACACTCTCTGACGCTCTCTGAAGCTCTCTGAAGCTCACTGACACTCTCTGACACTCTCTGAAACTCACAGATACTTTCTGAAACTCTCTGACACTATCTGACACTTACTGAAACGGTCTGACACTCTCTGACTGTCTCTGACACTTTCTGAATGTCTCTGAAACTCTCTGAAACTCTGTGACTCTCTCTGTAACAATCTGAAAATCTCTGACACTCTGAAACATTCTGACACTCTCTGACACTCTCTGAAGCTCTCTGAAGCTCTCTGAAACTCGCTGCAACTCTCTGACACACTCTGACACTCTCTGACACTCTCTGTAACTCTCAGAAAGTCTCTGAAACCCTCTGACACTCTCTGACACTCTCTGACACTCTCTGACACTCTCTGAAAATCTCTGACACTCTGTGACACTCTGTGACACTCTCTGACCCTCTCTGACGATCTCGGACAATCTCGGACACTCTCGGACACTCTCGGACACTCTCTGACACTCTCTGAAACTCTCTGAAACTCTGTGACACTCTCTGAAACACTCTGAAACTCCCTGAAACTCTCTGACACTCTCTGAAACTTTCTGACACTCTCTGACTCTCTCTGAAGCTCTCTGAAGCTCTCTGACACTCTCTGACACTCTCAGACACTCTCTGACACTCTCTGACACTATCTGAAACTCTCTGAAACCCTCTGACACTCTCTGACACTCTCTGACACTCTCTGAAAATCTCTGACACTCTCTGACACTCTCTGACACTCTATGAAACTCTCTGACACTGTCTGACACTAACAGACACTCTCTGACACTCTCTGACACTCTCTGACAGTCTCTGACACTTTCTGAATGTCTCTGAAACTCTCTGGAACTCTGTGACACTCTGTGACACTCTCTGAAACTCTCTGAAACTCCCTGAAAATCTCTGACTCTCTCTGAAACTTTCAGACACTCTCTGACACTCTCTGAGGATCGCTGAAATTCTCTGAAACTCTCTAACACTCTCTAACACTCTGTGAAATTCTCAGAAACTCCCCGAAACTCTCAGACACTCTCCGACACACTCAGAAACTCTCAGAAACTCTCTGGCACTCTCTGTCACTCTCTGAAACTCTTTGACACTCTCTGAAACTCTCAGACACTCTCAGACACTCTCAGACACTCTCTGACACTCTCTGAAACAATCTGAAACTCTCTGAAACTCTCTGACACTCTCTGACACTCTCTGACACTCTCTGAAACTCTCTGACACTGTCTGACACTAACAGACACTCTCTGACACTCTCCGTCACTCTGTGACACGCTGTGACACTCTGTGACACTCTCTGACACTCTCGGACACTCTGTGACACTCTCTGAGACTCTCTGAAACTCTCTGAAACTCTGTGACACTCTCTGAAACACTCTGAAACTCTCTGACACTCCGAGACATTCTGACACTCTCTGACACTCTCTGAAGCTCTCTGAAGCTCTCTGAAACTCTCTGCAACTCTCTGACACTCTCTGACACTCTCTGACACTCTCTGTAACTCTCAGAAAGTCTCTGAAACCCTCTGACACTCTCTGACACTCTCTGACACTCTCTGAAAATCTCTGACACTCTGTGACACTCTGTGACACTCTCTGACACTCTCTGACACTCTCTGACGCTCTCGGACAATCTCGGACACTCTCTGACACTCTCTGAAACTCTGTGACACTCTCTGAAACACTCTGAAACTCCCTGAAACTCTCTGACACTCTCTGAAATTTTCTGACACTCTCTGATTCTCTCTGAAGCTCTCTGAAGCACTCTGACACTCTCTGACACTCTCAGACACTCTCTGACACTCTCTGACACTATCTGAAACTCTCTGACACTCTCTGACACTCTCTGACACTCTGTGACACTCTGTGACACTCATTGAAACTCTCTGACACTCTCTGACACTCTCTGAAACCCTCTGACACTCTCTGACACTCTCTGACACTGTCTGAGACTCTCTGACACTCTCTGACACTCTCGGACACTCTTGGCCACTCTCGGACAATCTCTGACATTCTCTGATACTCTCTGACACTGTCTGTCAATCACAGACACTCTCTGACACTCTCTGACACTTTCTGAAACTCTCTGAAACAATCTGACACTCTCTGAAAGTCTCTGACACTATCTGACACTATCTGACACTCTCTGAAACTCTCTGACACTCACAGACACTCACAGACACTCTCTGACACTCTCTGACACTCTCTGAAACTATCAGACACTCTCAGACACTCTCTGACACTCTCTGAAACTCTCTGACACTCACAGACACTCACAGACACTCTCTGACACTCTCTGACACTCTCTGACACTCTCAGACACTCTCTGACACTCTCTGACACTATCTGAAACTCTCTGACACTCTCTGACACTCTCTGACACTCTCTGAAACTCCCTGACACTCTCTGACACTCTATGAAACTTTCTGACACTCTCTGACGCTCTCTGAAGCTCTCTGACACTCTCTGACACTCTCTGACACTCTCTGAAACTCTCTGACACTCTCTGACACTCTCTGAAACTCTCGGAAAATCTCTGACAATCTCTGTCAATCTCTGACACTCTCTGACACTCTCTGACACTCTCTGACACTCTCTGAAACTCTCTGACAATCTCTGACACTCTCTGACACTCTCTGAAACTCTCAGACACTCTTAGACACTCTCTGACACTCTCTGACACTCTCTGAAACAATCTGACACTCTCTGAAACTCTCTGAAACTCTCTGACACTCTCTGACACTCTCTGAAACAATCTGACACTCTCTGAAACTCTCTGACACTCTCTGACACTCTCTGACACTCTCTGAAACTCTCTGTCACTGTCTGACACTAACAGACACTCTCTGACACTCTCTGACACTCTCCGACACTCTGTGACACTCTGTGACACGCTGTGACACTCTGTGACACTCTCTGACACTCTCGGACACTCTGTGACACTCTCTGACACTCTCTGACACTCTCTGAAACTCTCTGAAACTCTGTGACACTCTCTGAAACACTCTGAAACTTTCTGACACTCTGAAACATTCTGACACTCTCTGACACTCTCTGAAGCTCTCTGAAGCTCTCTGAAACTCTCTGCAACTCTCTGACACTCTCTGACACTCTCTGTAACTCTCAGAAAGTCTCTGAAACCTTCTGACACTCTCTGACACTCTCTGAAAATCTCTGACACTCTGTGACACTCTGTGACACTCTCTGACACTCTCTGACACTCTCTGACGGTCTCGGACAATCTCGGACACTCTCGGACACTCTCGGACACTCTCTGACACTCTCTGAAACTCTGTGACACTCTCTGAAACACTCTGAAACTCCCTGAAACTCTCTGAAACTCTCTGAAACTTTCTGACACTCTCTGACTCTCTCTGAAGCACTCTGAAGCTCTCTGACACTCTCTGACACTCTCAGACACTCTCTGACACTATCTGAAACACTCTGACACTCTCTGACACTCTCTGACACTCTGTGACACTCTGTGACACTCTGTGACACTCAGTGAAACTCTCTGACACTCTCTGACACTCTCTGACACTCTCTGACACTCTGTGACACTCTGTGACACACTGTGACACTCTCTGACAGTATCTGAAACTCTCTGACACTCTCTGACACTTTCTGAAACTCTCTGAGACTCTCTGGCACTCTCTGAAACTCTCTGACACTATCTGACACTCTCAGACACTCTCTGACACTCTCTGACACTATCTGAAACTCTCTGACACTCTCTGACACTCTCTGACACTCTCTGAAACTCCCTGACACTCTCTGACACTCTATGAAACTTTCTGACACTCTCTGACGCTCTCTGAAGCTCTCTGACACTCTCTGACACTCTCTGAAACTCTCTGACACTCTCTGACACCCTCTGAAACTCTCGGAAAATCTCTGACAATCTCTGTCAATCTCTGACACTCTCTGACACTCTCTGACACTCTCTGACACTCTCTGACACTCTCTGAAACTCTCTGACAATCTCTGACACTCTCTGACACTCTCTGAAACTCTCAGACACTCTTAGACACTCTCTGACACTCTCTGACACTCTCTGACACTCTCTGAAGCTCTCTGACAATCTCTGACACTCTCTGACACTCTCTGAAACTCTCAGACACTCTCTGACACTCTATGACACTCTCTGAAACTCTCTGACACTCTCTGAAACTCTGTGAAACTCTCTGACACTCTCTGACACTCTCTGACACTCTCTGACACTCTATGAAACTCTCTGACACTGTCTGACACTCTCTGAAAATTTCTGACACTCTCTGACGCTCTCTGAAGCTCTCTGAAGCTCTCTGAAACTCTCTGACACTCTCTGACACTCTCTGACACTCTCTGACACTCTATGAAACTCTCTGACACTGTCTGACACTCTCTGAAAATTTCTGACACTCTCTGACGCTCTCTGAAGCTCTCTGAAGCTCTCTGACACTCTCTGACACTCTCTGAAACTCACAGATACTTTCTGAAACTCTCTGACACTATCTGACACTTACTGAAACGGTCTGACCCTCTCTGACTGTCTCTGACACTTTCTGAATGTCTCTGAAACTCTCTGAAACTCTGTGACTCTCTCTGTAACAATCTGAAAATCTCTGACACTCTGAAACATTCTGACACTCTCTGACACTCTCTGAAGCTCTCTGAAACTCGCTGCAACTCTCTGACACACTCTGACACTCTCTGACACTCTCTGTAACTCTCAGAAAGCCTCTGAAACCCTCTGACACTCTCTGACACTCTCTGACACTCTCTGACACTCTCTGACACTCTCTGAAAATCTCTGACACTCTGTGAAACTCTGTGACACTCTCTGACCCTCTCTGACGATCTCGGACAATCTCGGACACTCTCGGACAATCTCGGACACTCTCTGACACTCTCTGAAACTCTCTGAAACTCTGTGACACTCTCTGAAACACTCTGAAACTCCCTGAAACTCTCTGACACTCTCTGAAACTTTCTGACACTCTCTGACTCTCTCTGAAGCTCTCTGAAGCTCTCTGACACTCTCTGACACTCTCAGACACTCTCTGACACTCTCTGACACTATCTGAAACTCTCTGACACTCTCTGACACTCTCTGACACTCTCTGACACTCTGTGACACTCTGTGACACTCAGTGAAACTCTCTGACACTCTCTGACACTCTCTGAAACTCTCTGACACGCTCTGACACTCTCTGACACTGTCTGAGACTCTCTGACACTCTCTGACACTCTCGGACACTCTTGGACACTCTCGGACAATCTCTGACATTCTCTGACACTCTCTGAAACTTTCTGACACTCTCTGACTCTCTCTGAAGCTCTCTGAAGCTCTCTGACACTCTCTGACACTCTCAGACACTCTCTGACACTCTCTGACACTATCTGAAACTCTCTGACATCTCTGACACTCTCTGACACTCTGTGACACTCTGTGACACTCTGCGACACTCAGTGAAACTCTCTGACACTCTCTGACACTCTCTGAAACTCTCTGACACTCTCTGACACTCTCTGACACTGTCTGAGACTCTCTGACACTCTCTGACACTCTCGGATACTCTTGGACACTCTCGGACAATCTCTGACATTCTCTGACACTCTCTGAAACTATCAGACACTCTCAGACACTCTCTGACACTCTCTGAAACACTCTGACACTCACAGACGCTCACAGACACTCACAGACACTCTCAGACACTCTCTGACACTCTATGACACTATCTGAAACTCTCTGACACTCTTGGACACTCTCGGACAATCTCTGACATTCTCTGACACTCTCTGAAACTTTCTGACACTCTCTGACTCTCTCTGAAGCTCTCTGAAGCTCTCTGACACTCTCTGACACTCTCAGACACTCTCTGACACTCTCTGACACTATCTGAAACTCTCTGACATCTCTGACACTCTCTGACACTCTGTGACACTCTGTGACACTCTGCGACACTCAGTGAAACTCTCTGACACTCTCTGACACTCTCTGAAACTCTCTGACACTCTCTGACACTCTCTGACACTGTCTGAGACTCTCTGACACTCTCTGACACTCTCGGATACTCTTGGACACTCTCGGACAATCTCTGACATTCTCTGACACTCTCTGAAACTATCAGACACTCTCAGACACTCTCTGACACTCTCTGAAACACTCTGACACTCACAGACGCTCACAGACACTCACAGACACTCTCAGACACTCTCTGACACTCTCTGACACTATCTGAAACTCTCTGACACTCTCTGACACTCTCTGACACTCTCTGACACTCTCTGACACTCTCTGACAGTATCTGAAACTCTCTGACACTTTCTGAAACTCTCTGAGACTCTCTGACACTCTCTGAAACTCTCTGACACTATCTGACACTATCTGACACTCTCTGACACTCTCTGACACTCTGTGACACTCTGTGACACTCTGTGACACTCTGTGACACTCAGTGAAACTCTCTGACACTCTCTGACACTCTCTGAAACTCTCTGACACTCTCTGACACTCTCTGACACTGTCTGAGACTCTCTGACACTCTCTGACACTCTCGGACACTCTTGGACACTCTCGGACAATCTCTGACATTCTCTGACACTCTCTGAAACTTTCTGACACTCTCTGACTCTCTCTGAAGCTCTCTGAAGCTCTCTGACACTCTCTGACACTCTCAGACACTCTCTGACACTCTCTGACACTATCTGAAACTCTCTGACATCTCTGACACTCTCTGACACTCTGTGACACTCTGTGACACTCTGCGACACTCAGTGAAACTCTCTGACACTCTCTGACACTCTCTGAAACTCTCTGACACTCTCTGACACTCTCTGACACTGTCTGAGACTCTCTGACACTCTCTGACACTCTCGGATACTCTTGGACACTCTCGGACAATCTCTGACATTCTCTGACACTCTCTGAAACTATCAGACACTCTCAGACACTCTCTGACACTCTCTGAAACTCTCTGACACTCACAGACGCTCACAGACACTCGCAGACACTCTCAGACACTCTCTGACACTCTCTGACACTACCTGAAACTCTCTGACACTCTCTGACACTCTCTGACACTCTCTGACACTCTGTGACACTCTCTGACAGTATCTGAAACTCTCTGACACTCTCTGACACTTTCTGAAACTCTCTGAGACTCTCTGACACTCTCTGAAACTCTCTGACACTATCTGACACTATCTGACACTCTCTGACACTCTCTGACACTCTCTGACACTCTCTGAAACTATCAGACACTCTCAGACACTCTCTGACACTCTCTGACACTCTCTGACACTCTCAGACACTCTCTGACACTCTCTGACACTATCTGAAACTCTCTGACATCTCTGACACTCTCTGACACTCTGTGACACTCTGTGACACTCTGTGACACTCAGTGAAACTCTCTGACACTCTCTGACACTCTCTGAAACTCTCTGACACTCTCTGACACTCTCTGACACTGTTTGAGACTCTCTGACACTCTCTGACACTCTCGGATACTCTTGGACACTCTCGGACAATCTCTGACATTCTCTGACACTCTCTGAAACTATCAGACACTCTCAGACACTCTCTGACACTCTCTGAAACACTCTGACACTCACAGACGCTCACAGACACTCACAGACACTCTCAGACACTCTCTGACACTCTCTGACACTATCTGAAACTCTCTGACACTCTCTGACACTCTCTGACACTCTCTGACACTCTGTGACACTCTCTGACAGTATCTGAAACTCTCTGACACTCTCTGACACTTTCTGAAACTCTCTGAGACTCTCTGACACTCTCTGAAACTCTCTGACACTATCTGACACTATCTGACACTCTCTGACACTCTCTGACACTCTCTGAAACTATCAGACACTCTCAGACACTCTCTGACACTCTCTGAAACTCTCTGACACTCACAGACACTCACAGACACTCACAGACACTCTCTGACACTCTCTGACACTCTCAGACACTCTCTGACACTCTCTGACAATATCTGAAACTCTCTGACAATCTCTGACACTCTCTGACACTCTCTGACACTCTCTGACACTCTCTGACACTCTCTGACAATATCTGAAACTCTCTGACAATCTCTGACACTCTCTGACACTCTCTGACACTCTCTGACACTCTCTGACACTCTCTGACACTCTGTGACACACTGTGACACTCTCTGACAGTATCTGAAACTCTCTGACACTCTCTGACACTTTCTGAAACTCTCTGAGACTCTCTGGCACTCTCTGAAACTCTCTGACACTATCTGACACTCTCAGACACTCTCTGACACTCTCTGACACTATCTGAAACTCTCTGACACTCTCTGACACTCTCTGACACTCTCTGAAACTCCCTGACACTCTCTGACACTCTATGAAACTTTCTGACACTCTCTGACGCTCTCTGATGCTCTCTGACACTCTCTGACACTCTCTGACACTCTCTGAAACTCTCTGACACTCTCTGACACTCTCTGAAACTCTCGGAAAATCTCTGACAATCTCTGTCAATCTCTGACACTCTCTGACACTCTCTGACACTCTCTGACACTCTCTGAAACTCTCTGACAATCTCTGACACTCTCTGACACTCTCTGAAACTCTCAGACACTCTTAGACACTCTCTGACACTCTCTGACACTCTCTGACACTCTCTGAAACTCTCTGACAATCTCTGACACTCTCTGACACTCTCTGAAACTCTCAGACACTCTCTGACACTCTCTGACACTCTCTGAAACTCTCTGACACTCTCTGAAACTCTCTGAAACTCTCTGACACTCTCTGACACTCTCTGACACTCTCTGACACTCTATGAAACTCTCTGACACTGTCTGACACTCTCTGAAAATTTCTGACACTCTCTGACGCTCTCTGAAGCTCTCTGAAGCTCTCTGACACTCTCTGACACTCTCTGAAACTCACAGATACTTTCTGAAACTCTCTGACACTATCTGACACTTACTGAAACGGTCTGACACTCTCTGACTGTCTCTGACACTTTCTGAATGTCTCTGAAACTCTCTGAAACTCTGTGACTCTCTCTGTAACAATCTGAAAATCTCTGACACTCTGAAACATTCTGACACTCTCTGACACTCTCTGAAGCTCTCTGAAGCTCTCTGAAACTCGCTGCAACTCTCTGACACACTCTGACACTCTCTGACACTCTCTGTAACTCTCAGAAAGTCTCTGAAACCCTCTGACACTCTCTGACACTCTCTGACACTCTCTGACACTCTCTGACACTCTGTGACACTCTGTGACACTCTGTGACACTCAGTGAAACTCTCTGACACTCTCTGACACTCTCTGAAACTCTCTGACACTCTCTGACACTCTCTGACACTGTCTGAGACTCTCTGACACTCTCTGACACTCTCGGACACTCTTGGACACTCTCGGACAATCTCTGACATTCTCTGACACTCTCTGAAACTTTCTGACACTCTCTGACTCTCTCTGAAGCTCTCTGAAGCTCTCTGACACTCTCTGACACTCTCAGACACTCTCTGACACTCTCTGACACTATCTGAAACTCTCTGACATCTCTGACACTCTCTGACACTCTGTGACACTCTGTGACACTCTGCGACACTCAGTGAAACTCTCTGACACTCTCTGACACTCTCTGAAACTCTCTGACACTCTCTGACACTCTCTGACACTGTCTGAGACTCTCTGACACTCTCTGACACTCTCGGATACTCTTGGACACTCTCGGACAATCTCTGACATTCTCTGACACTCTCTGAAACTATCAGACACTCTCAGACACTCTCTGACACTCTCTGAAACTCTCTGACACTCACAGACGCTCACAGACACTCGCAGACACTCTCAGACACTCTCTGACACTCTCTGACTCTACCTGAAACTCTCTGACACTCTCTGACACTCTCTGACACTCTCTGACACTCTGTGACACTCTCTGACAGTATCTGAAACTCTCTGACACTCTCTGACACTTTCTGAAACTCTCTGAGACTCTCTGACACTCTCTGAAACTCTCTGACACTATCTGACACTATCTGACACTCTCTGACACTCTCTGACACTCTCTGACACTCTCTGAAACTATCAGACACTCTCAGACACTCTCTGACACTCTCTGACACTCTCTGACACTCTCTGACACTCTCTGACACTCTATGAAACTCTCTGACACTGTCTGACACTCTCTGAAAATTTCTGACACTCTCTGACGCTCTCTGAAGCTCTCTGAAGCTCTCTGACACTCTCTGACACTCTCTGAAACTCACAGATACTTTCTGAAACTCTCTGACACTATCTGACACTTACTGAAACGGTCTGACACTCTCTGACTGTCTCTGACACTTTCTGAATGTCTCTGAAACTCTCTGAAACTCTGTGACTCTCTCTGTAACAATCTGAAAATCTCTGACACTCTGAAACATTCTGACACTCTCTGACACTCTCTGAAGCTCTCTGAAGCTCTCTGAAACTCGCTGCAACTCTCTGACACACTCTGACACTCTCTGACACTCTCTGTAACTCTCAGAAAGTCTCTGAAACCCTCTGACACTCTCTGACACTCTCTGACACTCTCTGACACTCTCTGACACTCTGTGACACTCTGTGACACTCTGTGACACTCAGTGAAACTCTCTGACACTCTCTGACACTCTCTGAAACTCTCTGACACTCTCTGACACTCTCTGACACTGTCTGAGACTCTCTGACACTCTCTGACACTCTCGGACACTCTTGGACACTCTCGGACAATCTCTGACATTCTCTGACACTCTCTGAAACTTTCTGACACTCTCTGACTCTCTCTGAAGCTCTCTGAAGCTCTCTGACACTCTCTGACACTCTCAGACACTCTCTGACACTCTCTGACACTATCTGAAACTCTCTGACATCTCTGACACTCTCTGACACTCTGTGACACTCTGTGACACTCTGCGACACTCAGTGAAACTCTCTGACACTCTCTGACACTCTCTGAAACTCTCTGACACTCTCTGACACTCTCTGACACTGTCTGAGACTCTCTGACACTCTCTGACACTCTCGGATACTCTTGGACACTCTCGGACAATCTCTGACATTCTCTGACACTCTCTGAAACTATCAGACACTCTCAGACACTCTCTGACACTCTCTGAAACTCTCTGACACTCACAGACGCTCACAGACACTCGCAGACACTCTCAGACACTCTCTGACACTCTCTGACACTACCTGAAACTCTCTGACACTCTCTGACACTCTCTGACACTCTCTGACACTCTGTGACACTCTCTGACAGTATCTGAAACTCTCTGACACTCTCTGACACTTTCTGAAACTCTCTGAGACTCTCTGACACTCTCTGAAACTCTCTGACACTATCTGAAACTCTCTGACACTCTCTGACACTCTCTGACACTCTCTGAAACTATCAGACACTCTCAGACACTCTCTGACACTCTCTGACACTCTCTGACACTCTCAGACACTCTCTGACACTCTCTGACACTATCTGAAACTCTCTGACATCTCTGACACTCTCTGACACTCTGTGACACTCTGTGACACTCTGTGACACTCAGTGAAACTCTCTGACACTCTCTGACACTCTCTGAAACTCTCTGACACTCTCTGACACTCTCTGACACTGTCTGAGACTCTCTGACACTCTCTGACACTCTCGGATACTCTTGGACACTCTCGGACAATCTCTGACATTCTCTGACACTCTCTGAAACTATCAGACACTCTCAGACACTCTCTGACACTCTCTGAAACACTCTGACACTCACAGACGCTCACAGACACTCACAGACACTCTCAGACACTCTCTGACACTCTCTGACACTATCTGAAACTCTCTGACACTCTCTGACACTCTCTGACACTCTCTGACACTCTGTGACACTCTCTGACAGTATCTGAAACTCTCTGACACTCTCTGACACTTTCTGAAACTCTCTGAGACTCTCTGACACACTCTGAAACTCTCTGACACTATCTGACACTATCTGACACTCTCTGACACTCTCTGACACTCTCTGAAACTATCAGACACTCTCAGACACTCTCTGACACTCTCTGAAACTCTCTGACACTCACAGACACTCACAGACACTCACAGACACTCTCTGACACTCTCTGACACTCTCAGACACTCTGTGACACTCTCTGACACTATCTGAAACTCTCTGACACTCTCTGACACTCTCTGACACTATCTGAAACTCTCTGACTCTCTCTGACACTCTCTGACACTCTCTGACACTCTGTGACACTCTCTGACACTATCTGAAACTCTCTGACACTCTCTGACACTCTCTGACACTCTCTGACGCTATCTGAAACTCTCTGACACTCTCTGACACTCTCTGACACTCGCTGACACTCTCTGACACTCTCTGACACTCTGTTACACTCTCTGAAACTCTCTGACACTCTCTGACACTCTCTGACACACTCAGAAAATCTCAGAGCCCTCTGACAGTCTCTGACACTCTCTGAAACTCACAGATGCTTTTTGAAACTCTCTGACACTATCTGACACTTTCTGAAACTGTCTGACACTCTCTGACAGTCTCTGACACTTTCTGAATGTCTCTGAAACTCTCTGGACCTCTGTGACACTCTGTGACACTCTCTGAAACTCTCTGAAACTCCCTGACACTCTCTGACTCTCTCTGAAACTTTCAGACACTCTCTGACACTCTCTGAAGATCGCTGAAACTCTCTGAAAATCTCTAACACTCTCTGACACTCTGTGAAACTCTCAGAAACTCTCCGAAACTCTCAGACACTCTCCGACACACTCAGAAACTCTCAGAAACTCTCTGGCACTCTCTGTCACTCTCAGAAATTCTCTGAAACTCTCTGACACTCTCTGACACTCTCTGACACTCTCTGTCACTCTCTGAAACTCTTTGACACTCTCTGAAACTCTCAGACACTCTCAGACACTCTCTGACACTCTCTGACACTCTCAGACACTCTCTGACACTCTCTGACAATATCTGAAACTCTCTGACAATCTCTGACACTCTCTGACACTCTGTGACACTCTCTGACACTCTGTGACACTCTCTGACAGTATCTGAAACTCTCTGACACTCTCTGACACTTTCTGATACTCTCTGAGACTCTCTGACACTCTCTGAAACTCTCTGACACTATCTGACACTATCTGACACTCTCTGACACTCTCTGACACTCTCTGAAACTATCAGACACTCACAGACACTCACAGACACTCTCTGACACTCTCTGACACTCTCAGACACTCTCTGACACTCTCTGACAATATCTGAAACTCTCTGACAATCTCTGACACTCTCTGACACTCTGTGACACTCTCTGACACTCTGTGACACTCTCTGACACTATCTGAAACTCTCTGACACTCTCTGACACTCTCTGACACTATCTGAAACTCTCTGACACTCTCTGACACTCTCTGACACTCTCTGACACTCTGTGACATTCTCTGACACTATCTGAAACTCTCTGACAATCTCTGACACTCTCTGACACTCTCTGACGCTATCTGAAACTCTCTGACACTCTCTGACAGTCTCTGACAGTCTCTGACACTCGCTGACACTCTCTGACACTCTCTGACACTCTGTTACACTCTCTGAAACTCTCTGACACTCTCTGACACACTCAGAAAATCTCAGAGCCCTCTGACAGTCTCTGACACTCTCTGAAACTCACAGATGCTTTCTGAAACTCTCTGACACTATCTGACACTTTCTGAAACTGTCTGACACTCTCTGACAGTCTCTGACACTTTCTGAATGTCTCTGAAACTCTCTGGAACTCTGTGACACTCTGTGACACTCTCTGAAACTCTCTGAAACTCCCTGACACTCTCTGACACTCTGTGACACTCTGTGACACTCTGTGACACTCAGTGAAACTCTCTGACACTCTCTGACACTCTCTGACACTCTCTGAAACTCTCTGACACACTCTGACACTCTCTGACACTGTCTGAGACTCTCTGACACTCTCTGACACTCTCGGAGACTCTTGGACACTCTCGGACAATCTCTGACATTCTCTGACACTTTCTGACACTCTCTGACACTCTCTGAAACTCTCTGAAACTCTCTGACACTCTCTGACACTGTCTGAGACTCTCTGACACTCTCTGACACTCTCGGACACTCTTGGACACTCTCGGACAATCTCTGACATTCTCTGACACTCTCTGAAACTTTCTGACACTCTCTGACTCTCTCTGAAGCTCTCTGAAGCTCTCTGACACTCTCTGACACTCTCAGACACTCTCTGACACTCTCTGACACTGTCTGAGACTCTCTGACACTCTCTGACACTCTCGGACACTCTTGGACACTCTCGGACAATCTCTGACATTCTCTGACACTCTCTGAAACTTTCTGACACTCTCTGACTCTCTCTGAAGCTCTCTGAAGCTCTCTGACACTCTCTGACACTCTCAGACACTCTCTGACACTCTCTGACACTATCTGAAACTCTCTGACATCTCTGCACTCTCTGACACTCTGTGACACTCTGTGACACTCTGTGACACTCAGTGAAACTCTCTGACACTCTCTGACACTCTCTGAAACTCTCTGACACTCTGTGACACTCTCTGACAGTATCTGAGACTCTCTGACACTCTCTGACACTCTCGGATACTCTTGGACACTCTCGGACAATCTCTGACAATCTCTGACACTCTCTGAAACTATCAGACACTCTCAGACACTCTCTGACACTCTCAGACACTCTCTGACACTCTCTGACACTATCTGAAACTCTCTGACACTCTCTGACACTCTCTGACACTCTGTGACACTCTCTGACAGTATCTGAAACTCTCTGACACTCTCTGACACTTTCTGAAACTCTCTGAGACTCTCTGACACTCTCTGAAACTCTCTGACACAATCTGACACTATCTGACACTCTCTGACACTCTCTGACACTCTCTGACACTCTCTGAAACTATCAGACACTCTCAGACACTCTCTGACACTCTCTGAAACTCTCTGACACTCACAAACACTCACAGACACTCTCTGACACTCTCTGACACTCTCAGACACTCTCTGACACTCTCTGACAATATCTGAAACGCTCTGACACTCTCTGACACTCTCTGACACTCTCTGACACTCTCTGACACTCTGTGACACTCTCTGACACTATCTGACACTCTCTGACACTCTCTGACACGATCTGAAACTCTCTGACACTCTCTGACACTCTCTGACACTCTCTGAAACTCTCTGACACACTCTGACACTCTCTGACACTGTCTGAGACTCTCTGACACTCTCTGACACTCTCGGAGACTCTTGGACACTCTCGGACAATCTCTGACATTCTCTGACACTTTCTGACACTCTCTGACACTCTCTGAAACTCTCTGAAACTCTCTGACACTCTCTGACACTGTCTGAGACTCTCTGACACTCTCTGACACTCTCGGACACTCTTGGACACTCTCGGACAATCTCTGACATTCTCTGACACTCTCTGAAACTTTCTGACACTCTCTGACTCTCTCTGAAGCTCTCTGAAGCTCTCTGACACTCTCTGACACTCTCAGACACTCTCTGACACTCTCTGACACTGTCTGAGACTCTCTGACACTCTCTGACACTCTCGGACACTCTTGGACACTCTCGGACAATCTCTGACATTCTCTGACACTCTCTGAAACTTTCTGACACTCTCTGACTCTCTCTGAAGCTCTCTGAAGCTCTCTGACACTCTCTGACACTCTCAGACACTCTCTGACACTCTCTGACACTATCTGAAACTCTCTGACATCTCTGCACTCTCTGACACTCTGTGACACTCTGTGACACTCTGTGACACTCAGTGAAACTCTCTGACACTCTCTGACACTCTCTGAAACTCTCTGACACTCTCTGACACTCTCTGACACTGTCTGAGACTCTCTGACACTCTCTGACACTCTCGGATACTCTTGGACACTCTCGGACAATCTCTGACAATCTCTGACACTCTCTGAAACTATCAGACACTCTCAGACACTCTCTGACACTCTCAGACACTCTCTGACACTCTCTGACACTATCTGAAACTCTCTGACACTCTCTGACACTCTCTGACACTCTGTGACACTCTCTGACAGTATCTGAAACTCTCTGACACTCTCTGACACTTTCTGAAACTCTCTGAGACTCTCTGACACTCTCTGAAACTCTCTGACACAATCTGACACTATCTGACACTCTCTGACACTCTCTGACACTCTCTGACACTCTCTGAAACTATCAGACACTCTCAGACACTCTCTGACACTCTCTGAAACTCTCTGACACTCACAAACACTCACAGACACTCTCTGACACTCTCTGACACTCTCAGACACTCTCTGACACTCTCTGACAATATCTGAAACGCTCTGACACTCTCTGACACTCTCTGACACTCTCTGACACTCTCTGACACTCTGTGACACTCTCTGACACTATCTGACACTCTCTGACACTCTCTGACACGATCTGAAACTCTCTGACACTCTCTGACACTCTCTGACACTCTCTGACACTCTGTGACACTCTCTGACATTATCTGAAACTCTCTGACACTCTCTGACACTCTCTGCCACTCTCTGACGCTATCTGAAACTCTCTGACACTCTGACACTCTCTGACACTCGCTGACACTCTCTGACACTCTCTGACACTCTCTGACACTCTGTTACACTCTCTGAAACTCTCTGACACTCAATGACACTCTCTGACACACTCAGAAAATCTCAGAGCCCTCTGACAGTCTCTGACACTCTCTGAAACTCACAGATGCTTTCTGAAACTCTCTGACACTATCTGACACTTTCTGAAACTGTCTGACACTCTCTGACAGTCTCTGACACTTTCTGAATGTCTCTGAAACTCTCTGGAACTCTGTGACACTCTGTGACACTCTCTGAAACTCTCTGAAACTCCCTGACACTCTCTGACTCTCTCTGAAACTTTCAGACACTCTCTGACACTCTCTGAAGATCGCTGAAACACTCTGAAAATCTCTAACACTCTCTGACACTCTGTGAAACTCTCAGAAACTCTCCGAAACTCTCTGACACTCTCTAACACTCTCTGAAACAATCTGACACTCTCTGAAACTCTCTGAAACTCTCTGACACTCTTTGACACTCTCTGACACTCTCTGACACTCTATGAAACTCTCTGACACTGTCTGACACTCTCTGAAACTTTCTGACACTCTCTGACGCTCTCTGAAGCTCTCTGAAGCTCTCTGACATTCTCTGACACTCTCTGAAACTCACAGATACTTTCTGAAACTCTCTGACACTATCTGACACTTACTGAAACTGTCTGACACTCTCTGACTGTCTCTGACACTTTCTGAATGTCTCTGAAACTCTCTGAAACTCTGTGACACTCTCTGTAACAATCTGAAACTCTCTGACACTCTGAAACATTCTGACACTCTCTGACACTCTCTGAAGCTCTCTGAAGCTCTCTGAAACTCGCTGCAACTCTCTGACACACTCTGACACTCTCTGACACTCTCTGTAACTCTCAGAAAGTCTCTGAAACCCTCTGACACTCTCTGACACTCTCTGACACTCTCTGACACTCTCTGAAAATCTCTGACACTCTGTGACACTCTGTGACACTCTGTGACACTCTCTGACACTCTCTGACGCTCTCGGACAATCTCGGACACTCTCGGACACTCTCGGACACTCTCTGACACTCTCTGAAACTCTCTGAAACTCTGTGAAACTCTCTGAAACACTCTGAAACTCCCTGAAACTTTCTGACACTCTCTGACTCTCTCTGAAGCTCTCTGAAGCTCTCTGACACTCTCTGACACTCTCAGACACTCTCTGACACTCTCTGACACTATCTGAAACTCTCTGACACTCTCTGACACTCTCTGACACTCTGTGACACTCTGTGACACTCTGTGACACTCAGTGAAACTCTCTGACACTCTCTGACACTCTCTGACGCTATCTGAAACTCTCTGACACACTCTGACACTCTCTGACACTGTCTGAGACTCTCTGACACTCTCTGACACTCTCGGAGACTCTTGGACACTCTCGGACAATCTCTGACATTCTCTGACACTTTCTGACACTCTCTGACTCTCTCTGAAGCTCTCTGAAGCTCTCTGACACTCTCTGACACTCTCAGACACTCTCTGACACGCTCTGACACTATCTGAAACTCTCTGACATCTCTGCACTCTCTGACACTCTGTGACACTCTGTGACACTCTGTGACACTCAGTGAAACTCTCTGACACTCTCTGACACTCTCTGAAACTCTCTGACACTCTCTGACACTCTCTGACACTGTCTGAGACTCTCTGACACTCTCTGACACTCTCGGATACTCTTGGACACTCTCGGACAATCTCTGACAATCTCTGACACTCTCTGAAACTATCAGACACTCTCAGACACTCTCTGACACTCTCTGAAACTCTCTGACACTCACAGACACTCACATACACTCTCTGACACTCTCTGACACTCTCAGACACTCTCTGACACTCTCTGACACTATCTGAAACTCTCTGACACTCTCTGACACTCTCTGACACTCTGTGACACTCTCTGACAGTATCTGAAACTCTCTGACACTCTCTGACACTTTCTGAAACTCTCTGAGACTCTCTGAAACTCTCTGACACAATCTGACACTATCTGAAACTATCAGACACTCTCAGACACTCTCTGACACTCTCTGAAACTCTCTGACACTCACAGACACTCACAGACACTCACAGACACTCTCTGACACTCTCTGACACTCTCAGACACTCTCTGACACTCTCTGACAATATCTGAAACTCTCTGACACTCTCTGACACTCACTGACACTCTCTGACACTCTCTGACACTCTGTGACACTCTCTGACACTATCTGAAACTCTTTGACACTCTCTGACACTCTCTGACACTATCTGAAACTCTCTGACACTCTCTGACACTCTCTGACACTCTCTGACACTCTGTGACACTCTCTGACATTATCTGAAACTCTCTGACACTCTCTGACACTCTCTGCCACTCTCTGACGCTATCTGAAACTCTCTGACACTCTGACACTCTCTGACACTCGCTGACACTCTCTGACACTCTCTGACACTCTCTGACACTCTGTTACACTCTCTGAAACTCTCTGACACTCTCTGACACACTCAGAAAATCTCAGAGCCCTCTGACAGTCTCTGACACTCTCTGAAACTCACAGAGGCTTTCTGAAACTCTCTGACACTATCTGACACTTTCTGAAACTGTCTGACACTCTCTGACAGTCTCTGACACTTTCTGAATGTCTCTGAAACTCTCTGGAACTCTGTGACACTCTGTGACACTCTCTGAAACTCTCTGAAACTCCCTGACACTCTCTGACTCTCTCTGAAACTTTCAGACACTCTCTGACACTCTCTGAAGATCGCTGAAACACTCTGAAAATCTCTAACACTCTCTGACACTCTGTGAAACTCTCAGAAACTCTCCGAAACTCTCAGACACTCTCCGACACACTCAGAAACTCTCAGAAACTCTCTGGCACTCTCTGTCACTCTCAGAAATTCTCTGAAACTCTCTGACACTCTCTGACACTCTCTGACACTCTCTGTCACTCTCTGAAACTCTTTGACACTCTCTGAAACTCTCAGACACTCTCAGACACTCTCTGACACTCTCTGAAACAATCTGAAACTCTCTGAAACTCTCTGAACCTCTCTGACATTCTCTGACACTCTCTGACACTCTCTGAAACTCTCTGACACTGTCTGACACTAACAGACACTCCCTGACACTCTCTGACACTCTCCGACACTCTGTGACACTCTGTGACACTCTCTGACACTCTCTGACACTCTCTGTCACTCTCTGAAACTCTTTGACACTCTCTGAAACTCTCAGACACTCTCAGACACTCTCTGACACTCTCTGAAACAATCTGACACTCTCTGAAACTCTCTGAAACCCTCTGACATTCTCTGACACTCTCTGACACTCTCTGAAACTCTCTGAAACTCTCTGACACTGTCTGACACTAACAGACACTCCCTGACACTCTCTGACAATCTCCGACACTCTGTGACACTCTGTGACACTCTCTGACACTCTCTGACACTCTCGGACACTCTGTGACACTCTCTGACACTCTCTGACACTCTCTGAAACTCTCTGAAACTCTGTGACACTCTCTGAAACACTCTGAAACTCTCTGACACTCTGAAACATTCTGACACTCTCTGACACTCTCTGAAGCTCTCTGAAGCTCTCTGAAACTCTCTGCAACTCTCTGACACTCTCTGACACTCTCTGACACTCTCTGTCACTCTCTGACTCTCTCTGTAACTCTCAGAAAGTCTCTAAAACCCTCTGACACTCTCTGACACCATCTGAAAATCTCTGACACTCTGTGACACTCTCTGACACTCTCTGACACTCTCTGACGCTCTCGGACAATCTCGGACACTTTCGGACACTCTCGGACACTCTCTGAAGCTCTCTGAAGCTCTCTGAAACTCGCTGCAACTCTCTGACACTCTCTGACACTCTCTGACACTCTCTGTAACTCTCAGAAAGTCTCTGAAACCCTCTGACACTCTCTGACACTCTCTGACACTCTCTGAAAATCTCAGACACTCTCTGACACTCTCTGACACTCTATGAAACTCTCTGACACTGTCTGACACTAACAGACACTATCTGACACTCTCTGACACTCTCTGACAGTCTCTGACACTTTCTGAATGTCTCTGAAACTCTCTGGAACTCTGTGACACTCTGTGACACTCTCTGAAACTCTCTGAAACTCCCTGAAAATCTCTGACTCTCTCTGAAACTTTCAGACACTCTCTGACACTCTCTGAAGATCGCTGAAACTCTCTGAAAATCTCTAACACTCTCTGACACTCTGTGAAACTCTCAGAAACTCTCCAAAACTCTCAGACACTCTCCGACACACTCAGAAACTCTCAGAAACTCTCTGGCACTCTCTGTCACTCTCAGAAATTCTCTGAAACTCTCTGACACTCTCTGACACTCTCTGACACTCTCTGTCACACTCTGAAACTCTTTGACACTCTCTGAAACTCTCAGACACTCTCAGACACTCTCTGAAACAATCTGACACTCTCTGAAACTCTCTGACACTATCTGACACTCTCTGACACTCTCTGACACTCTCTGACACTCTCTGAAACTATCGGACACTCTCAGATACTCTCTGACACTCTCTGAAACTCTCTGACACTCACAGACACTCACAGACAGTCTCTGACACTCTCTGACACTCTCTGACACTCTCAGACACTCTCTGACACTCTCTGACACTATCTGAAACTCTCTGACACTCTCTGACACTCTCTGACACTCTCTGAAACTCCCTGACACTCTCTGACACTCTCTGAAACTTTTTGACACTCTCTGACGCTCTCTGAAGCTCTCTGAAGCTCTCTGACACTCTCTGACACTCTCTGAAACTCTCTGACACTCTCTGACACTCTCTGAAACTCTCTGAAAATCTCTGACAATCTCTGACAATCTCTGACACTCTCTGACACTCTCTGACACTCTCTGACACTCTCTGACAATCTCTGACACTCTCTGACACTCTCTGACACTCTCTGAAACTCTCAGACACTCTCAGACACTCTCTGACACTCTCTGACACTCTCTGAAACAATCTGACACTCTCTGAAACTCTCTGAAACTCTCTGACACTCTCTGACATCCTCTGACACTCTCTGACACTCTATGAAACTCTCTGACACTGTCTGACAGCAACAGACACTCTCTGACACTCTCTGAGACTCTCTGACACACTCAGAAAATCTCAGAGCCCTCTGACAGTCTCTGACACTCTCTGAAACTCACAGATACTTTCTGAAACTCTCTGACACTATCTGACAATATCTGAAACTCTCTGACAATCTCTGACACTCTCTGACACTCTGTGACACTCTGTGACACTCTGTGACACTCTCTGACACTATCTGAAACTCTCTGACACTCTCTGACACTCTCTGACACTATCTGAAACTCTCTGACACTCTCTGACACTCTCTGACACTCTCTGACACTCTCTGACACTATCTGAAACTCTCTGACACTCTCTGACACTCTCTGAAATTTTCTGACACTCTCTGACTCTCTCTCAAGCTCTCTGAAGCTCTCTGACACTCTCTGACACTCTCAGACACTCTCTGACACTCTCTGACACTCTCTGACACTCTGTGACACTCAGTGAAACTCTCTGACACTCTCTGACATTCTCTGACACTCTCTGAAACTCTCTGACACTCCCTGAAACTCTCTGACACTCTCTGAAATTTTCTGACACTCTCTGACTCTCTCTGAAGCTCTCTGAAGCTCTCTGACACTCTCTGACACTCTCAGACACTCTCTGACACTCTCTGACACTCTCTGACACTCTGTGACTCTCAGTGAACTCTCTGACACTCTCTGACACTCTCTGACACTCTCTGAAACTCTCTGACACTCTCTGACACTCTCTGACACTGTCTGAGACTCTCTGACACTCTCTGACACTCTCTGACACTCTGTGACTCTCAGTGAACTCTCTGACACTCTCTGACACTCTCTGACACTCTCTGAAACTCTCTGACACTCTCTGACACTCTCTGACACTGTCTGAAACTCCCTGACACTCTCTGACACTCTCTGAAACTTTTTGACACTCTCTGACGCTCTCTGAAGCTCTCTGAAGCTCTCTGACACTCTCTGACACTCTCTGAAACTCTCTGACACTCTCTGACACTCTCTGAAACTCTCTGAAAATCTCTGACAATCTCTGACAATCTCTGACACTCTCTGACACTCTCTGACACTCTCTGACACTCTCTGACAATCTCTGACACTCTCTGACACTCTCTGACACTCTCTGAAACTCTCAGACACTCTCAGACACTCTCTGACACTCTCTGACACTCTCTGAAACAATCTGACACTCTCTGAAACTCTCTGAAACTCTCTGACACTCTCTGACATCCTCTGACACTCTCTGACACTCTATGAAACTCTCTGACACTGTCTGACAGCAACAGACACTCTCTGACACTCTCTGAGACTCTCTGACACACTCAGAAAATCTCAGAGCCCTCTGACAGTCTCTGACACTCTCTGAAACTCACAGATACTTTCTGAAACTCTCTGACACTATCTGACAATATCTGAAACTCTCTGACAATCTCTGACACTCTCTGACACTCTGTGACACTCTGTGACACTCTGTGACACTCTCTGACACTATCTGAAACTCTCTGACACTCTCTGACACTCTCTGACACTATCTGAAACTCTCTGACACTCTCTGACACTCTCTGACACTCTCTGACACTCTCTGACACTATCTGAAACTCTCTGACACTCTCTGACACTCTCTGAAATTTTCTGACACTCTCTGACTCTCTCTCAAGCTCTCTGAAGCTCTCTGACACTCTCTGACACTCTCAGACACTCTCTGACACTCTCTGACACTCTCTGACACTCTGTGACACTCAGTGAAACTCTCTGACACTCTCTGACATTCTCTGACACTCTCTGAAACTCTCTGACACTCCCTGAAACTCTCTGACACTCTCTGAAATTTTCTGACACTCTCTGACTCTCTCTGAAGCTCTCTGAAGCTCTCTGACACTCTCTGACACTCTCAGACACTCTCTGACACTCTCTGACACTCTCTGACACTCTGTGACTCTCAGTGAACTCTCTGACACTCTCTGACACTCTCTGACACTCTCTGAAACTCTCTGACACTCTCTGACACTCTCTGACACTGTCTGAGACTCTCTGACACTCTCTGACACTCTCGGACACTCTTGGCCACTCTCGGACAATCTCTGACATTCTCTGACACTCTCTGACACTGTCTGTCAATCACAGACACTCTCAGATACTCTCTGACACTCTCTGAAACTCTCTGAAACAATCTGACACTCTCTGAAACTCTCTGACACTCTCTGACACTATCTGACACTCTCTGACACTCTCTGACACTCTCTGACACTCTCTGAAACTATCAGACACTCTCAGATACTCTCTGACACTCTCTGAAACTCTCTGACACTCACAGACACTCACAGACACTCTCTGAAACTCTCTGACACTCTCAGACACTCTCTGACACTCTCTGACACTATCGGAAGCTCTCTGACACTCTCTGACACTCTCTGACACTCTCTGAAACTCCCTGACACTCTCTGAAACTCTCTGAAACTTTCTGACACTCTCTGACGCTCTCTGAAGCTCTCTGAAGCTCTCTGACACTCTCTGACACTCTCTGAAACTATCTGACACTCTCTGACACTCTCTGAAACTCTCTGAAAATCTCTGACAATCTCTGACAATCTCTGACACTCTCTGACACTCTCTGACACTCTCTGACACTCTCTGACACTCTCTGACACTCTCTGAAACTCTCTGACAGTCTCTGACACTCTCTGACACTCTCTGAAACTCTCAGACACTCTGAGACACTCTCTGACACTCTCTGACACTCTCTGAAACAATCTGACACTCTCTGAAACTCTCTGAAACTCTCTGACACTCTCTGACATCCTCTGACACTCTCTGACACTCTATGAAACTCTCTGACACTGTCTGACAGCAACATAAACTCTCTGACACTCTCTGAGACTCTCTGACACACTCAGAAAATCTCATAGCCCTCTGACAGTCTCTGACACTCTCTGAAACTCACAGATACTTTCTGAAACTCTCTGACACTATCTGACACTTACTGAAACTGTCTGACACTTTCTGACTGTCTCTGACACTTTCTGAATGTCTCTGAAACTCTCTGAAACTCTGTGACACTCTCTGAAACACTCTGAAACTCTCTGACACTCTGAAACATTCTGACACTCTCTGACACTCTCTGAAGCTCTCTGAAGCTCTCTGAAACTCGCTGCAACTCTCTGACACACTCTGACACTCTCTGACACTCTCTGTAACTCTCAGAATGTCTCTGAAACCCTCTGACACTCTCTGACACTCTCTGACACTCTCTGAAAATCTCTGACACTCTGTGACACTCTGTGACACTCTCTGACACTCTCTGACACTCTCTGACGCTCTCGGACAATCTCGGACACTCTCGGACACTCTCGGACACTCTCTGACACTCTCTGAAACTCTCTGAAACTCTGTGACACTCTCTGAAACACTCTGAAACTCCCTGAAACTCTCTGACACTCTCTGAAACTTTCTGACACTCTCTGACTCTCTCTGAAGCTCTCTGAAGCTCTCTGACACTCTCTGACACTCTCTGACACTCTCTGACTCTCTCTGAAGCTCTCTGAAGCTCTCTGACACTCTCTGACACTCTCTGACACTATCTGAAACTCTCTGACATTCTGTGACACTCTCTGACACTCTCTGACACTCTCTGACGCTCTCGGACAATCTCGGACACTCTCGGACACTCTCGGACACTCTCTGACTCTCTCTGAAACTCTCTGAAACTCTGTGACACTCTCTGAAACACTCTGAAACTCCCTGAATCTCTCTGACACTCTCTGAAACTTTCTGACACTCTCTGACTCTCTCTGAAGCTCTCTGAAGCTCTCAGACACTCTCTGACACTCTCTGACACTATCTGAAACTCTCTGACACTCTCTGACACTCTCTGACACTCTGTGACACTCTGTGACACTCAGTGAAACTCTCTGACACTCTCTGACACTCTCTGACACTCTCTGAAACTCTCTGACTCTCTCTGACACTCTCTGACACTGTCTGAGACTCTCTGACACTCTCTGACACTCTCGGACACTCTTGGACACTCTCGGACAATCTCTGACATTCTCTGACACTCTCTGAAACTTTCTGACACTCTCTGACTCTCTCTGAAGCTCTCTGAAGCTCTCTGACACTCTCTGACACTCTCAGACACTCTCTGACACTCTCTGACACTATCTGAAACTCTCTGACACTCTCTGACACTCTCTGACACTCTCTGACACTCTGTGACACTCTGTGACACTCAGTGAAACTCTCTGACACTCTCTGACACTCTCTGAAACTCTCTGACACTCGCTGACACTCTCTGACACTGTCCGAGACTCTCTGAAACTCTCTGACACTCTCGGACACTCTTGGCCACTCTCGGACAATCTCAGACACTCTCTGACACTCTCTGAAACTCTCTGACACTCACAGACACTCACAGACACTCTCTGACACTCTCTGACACTCTCTGACACTCTCAGACACTCTCTGACACTCTCTGACACTCTCTGACACTCTCTGAAACTCCCTGACACTCTCTGACACTCTCTGAAACTTTCTGACACTTTCTGAAACTCTCTGAGACTCTCCGACACTCTCTGAAACTCTCTGACACTATCTGACACTATCTGAAACTCTCTGACACTCTCTGAAACTATCAGACACTCTCAGACACTCTCTGACACTCTCTGAAACTCTCTGACACTCACAGACACTCACAGACACTCACAGACACTCTCTGACACTCTCTGACACTCTCAGACACTCTCTGACACTCTCTGACACTATCTGAAAGTCTCTGACACTCTCTGACACTCTCTGACACTCTCTGACACTATCTGAAACTCTCTGACACTCTCTGACACTCTCTGACGCTAACTGAAACTCTCTGACACTCTCTGAATCTCTCTGACACTCTCTGACACTCTCTGACACTGTCTGAGACTCTCTGACACTCTCTGACACTCTCGGACACTCTTGGCCACTCTCGGACAATCTCTGACATTCTCTGACACTCTCTGACACTGTCTGTCAATCACAGACACTCTCTGACACTCTCTGACACTTTCTGAAACTCTATGAAACAATCTGACCCTCTCTGAAACTCTCTGACACTATCTGACACTCTCTGACACTCTCTGACACTCTCTGACACTCTCTGAAACTATCAGACACTCTCAGATACTCTCTGACACTCTCTGAAACTCTCTGACACTCACAGACAGTCACAGACACTCTCTGACACTCTCTGACACTCTCTGACACTCTCAGACACTCTCTGACACTCTCTGACACTATCTGAAACTATCTGACACTCTCTGACACTCTCTGACACTCTCTGAAACTCCCTGACACTCTCTGACACTCTCTGAAACTTTCTGACACTCTCTGACGCTCTCTGAAGCTCTCTGAAGCTCTCTGACACTCTCTGACACTCTCTGACACTCTCTGAAACTCTCTGACACTCTCTGACACTCTCTGAAACTCTCTGAAAATCTCTGACAATCTCTGACAATCTCTGACACTCTCTGACACTCTCTGACACTCTCTGACACTCTCTGAAACTCTCTGACAATCTCTGACACTCTCTGACACTCTCTGACACTCTCTGAAACTCTCAGACACTCTCAGACACTCTCTGACACTCTCTGACACTCTCTGAAACAATCTGAAACTCTCTGAAACTCTCTGAAACTCTCTGACACTCTCTGACATCCTCTGACACTCTCTGACACTCTATGAAACTCTCTGACACTGTCTGACACCAACAGACACTCTCTGACACACTCAGAAAATCTCAGAGCCCTCTGACAGTCTCTGACACTCTCTGAAACTCACAGATACTTTCTGAAACTCTCTGACACTATCTGACACTTACTGAAACTGTCTGACACTTTCTGACTGTCTCTGACACTTTCTGAATGTCTCTGAAACTCTCTGAAACTCTGTGACACTCTCTGAAACACTCTGAAACTCTCTGACACTCTGAAACATTCTGACACTCTCTGACACTCTCTGAAGCTCTCTGAAGCTCTCTGAAACTCGCTGCAACTCTCTGACACACTCTGACACTCTCTGACACTCTCTGTAAATCTCAGAATGTCTCTGAAACCCTCTGACACTCTCTGACACTCTCTGACACTCTCTGAAAATCTCTGACACTCTGTGACACTCTGTGACACTCTCTGACACTCTCTGACACTCTCTGACGCTCTCGGACAATCTCGGACACTCTCGGACACTCTCGGACACTCTCTGACACTCTCTGAAACTCTCTGAAACTCTGTGACACTCACTGAAACACTCTGAAACTCCCTGAAACTCTTTGACACTCTCTGAATCCTTCTGACACTCTCTGACTCTCTCTGAAGCTCTCTGAAGCTCTCTGACACTCTCTGACACTCTCTGACACTATCTGAAACTCTCTGACACTCTGTGACACTCTCTGACACTCTCTGACACTCTCTGACGCTCTCGGACAATCTCGGACACTCTCGGACACTCTCGGACACTCTCTGACTTTCTCTGAAACTCTCTGAAACTCTGTGACACTCTCTGAAACACTCTGAAACTCCCTGAAACTCTCTGACACTCTCTGAAATTTTCTGACACTCTCTGACTCTCTCTGAATCTCTCTGAAGCTCTCAGACACTCTCTGACACTCTCTGACACTATCTGAAACTCTCTGACACTCTCTGACACTCTCTGACACTCTGTGACACTCTGTGAGACTCAGTGAAACTCTCTGACACTCTCTGACACTCTCTGAAACTCTCTGACACTCTCTGACACTCTCTGACACTGTCTGAGACTCTCTGACACTCTCTGACACTCTCGGACACTCTTGGACACTCTCGGACAATCTCTGACATTCTCTGACACTCTCTGAAACTTTCTGACACTCTCTGACTCTCTCTGAAGCTCTCTGAAGCTCTCTGACACTCTCTGACACTCTCAGACACTCTCTGACACTCTCTGACACTATCTGAAACTCTCTGACACTCTCTGACACTCTCTGACACTCTGTGACTCTCTGTGACACTCAGTGAAACTCTCTGACACTCTCTGACACTCTCTGAAACTCTCTGACACTCTCTGACACTCTCTGACACTGTCCGAGACTCTCTGACACTCTCTGACACTCTCGGACACTCTTGGCCACTCTCGGACAATCTCTGACACTCTCTGACACTCTCTGAAACTATCAGACTCTCTCAGACACTCTCTGACACTCTCTGAAACTCTCTGACACTCACAGACACTCACAGACACTCACAGACACTCTCTGACACTCTCTGACACTCTCAGACACTCTCTGACACTCTCTGACACTATCTGAAACTATCTGAAACTCTCTGACACTCTCTGACACTGTCTGAGACTCTCTGACACTCTCTGACACTCTCGGACACTCTTGGACACTCTCGGACAATCTCTGACATTCTCTGACACTCTCTGAAACTTTCTGACACTCTCTGACTCTCTGTGAAGCTCTCTGAAGCTCTCTGACACTCTCTGACACTCTCAGACACTCTCTGACACTCTCTGACACTATCTGAAACTCTCTGACACTCTCTGACACTCTCTGACACTCTGTGACTCTCTGTGACACTCAGTGAAACTCTCTGACACTCTCTGACACTCTCTGAAACTCTCTGACACTCTCTGACACTCTCTGACACTGTCCGAGACTCTCTGACACTCTCTGACACTCTCGGACACTCTTGGCCACTCTCGGACAATCTCTGACACTCTCTGACACTCTCTGAAACTATCAGACACTCTCAGACACTCTCTGACACTCTCTGAAACTCTCTGACACTCACAGACACTCACAGACACTCTCTGACACTCTCTGACACTATCTGAAACTATCTGAAACTCTCTGACACTCTCAGACACTCTCTGACACTCTCTGACACTCTCTGACACTCTCTGACACTTTCTGAAACTCTCTGAGACTCTCCGACACTCTCTGAAACTCTCTGACACTATCTGACACTATCTGACACTCTCTGACACTCTCTGAAACTATCAGACACTCTCAGACACTCTCTGACACTCTCTGTAACTCTCTGACACTCACAGACACTCACAGACACTCACAGACACTCTCTGACACTCTCTGACACTCTCAGACACTCTCTGACACTCTCTGACACTAACTGAAAGTGTCTGACACTCTCTGACACTCTCTGACACTCTCTGACACTATCTGACACTCTCTGACACTCTCTGACACTCTCTGACGCTATCTGAAACTCTCTGACACTCTCTGACACTCTCTGACACTTGCTGACACTCTCTGACACTCTCTGACTCTCTCTGACACTCTGTTACACTCTCTGAAACTCTCTGACACTCTCTGACACACTCAGAAAATCTCAGAGCCCTCTGACAGTCTCTGACACTCTCTGAAACTCACAGATGCTTTCTGAAACTCTCTGACACTATCTGACACTTTCTGAAACTGTCTGACACTCTCTGACAGTCTCTGACACTTTCTGAATGTCTCTGAAACTCTCTGGAACTCTGTGACAGTCTGTGACACTCTCTGAAACTCTCTGAAACTCCCTGACACTCTCTGACTCTCTCTGAAACTTTCAGACACTCTCTGACACTCTCTGAAGATCGCTGAAACTCTCTGAAAATCTCTAACACTCTCTGACACTCTGTGAAACTCTCAGAAACTCTCCGAAACTCTCAGACACTCTCCGACACACTCAGAAACTCTCAGAAACTCTTTGGCACTCTCTGTCACTCTCAGAAATTCTCTGAAACTCTCTGACACTCTCAGACACTCTCTGTCACTCTCTGAAACTCTTTGACACTCTCTGAAACTCTCAGACACTCTCAGACACTCTCTGACACTCTCTGAAACAATCTGACACTCTCTGAAACTCTCTGAAACTCTCTGACATTCTCTGACACTCTCTGACACTCTCTGAAACTCTCTGAAACTGTCTGACACTAACAGACACTCTCTGACACTCTCTGACACACTCCGACACTCTGTGACACTCTCTGACACTCTCTGACACTCTCGGACACTCTGTGACACTCTCTGACACTCTCTGAAACTCTCTGAAACTCTCTGACACTCTCTGAAGCTCTCTGAAGCTCTCTGAAACTCTCTGCAACTCTCTGACACTCTCTGTCACTCTCTGACACTCTCTGTAACTCTCAGAAAGTCTCTAAAACCCTCTGAAACATTCTGACACTCTCTGACACTCTCTGAAGCTCTCTGAAGCTCTCTGAAACTCTCTGCAACTCTCTGACACTCTCTGACACTCTCTGACACTCTCTGACACTCTGTGAAACTCTCAGAAACTCTCCGAAACTCTCAGACACTTTCCGACACACTAAGAAACTCTCAGAAACTCTCTGGCACTCTCTGTCACTCTCAGAAATTCTCTGAAACTCTCTGACACTCTCTGACACTCTCTGTCACTCTCTGAAACTCTTTGACACTCTCTGAAACTCTCAGACACTCTCAGACACTCTCAGACACTCTCTGACACTCTCTGAAACAATCTGACACTCTCTGAAACTCTCTGAAACTCTCTGACATTCTCTGACACTCTCTGACACTCTCTGAAACTCTCTGACACTGTCTGACACTAACAGACACTCTCTGACACTCTCTGACACACTCCGACACTCTGTGACACTCTCTGACACTCTCTGACACTCTCGGACCCTCTGTGACACTCTCTGACACTCTCTGAAGCTCTCTGAAGCTCTCTGAAACTCTCTGCAACTCTCTGACACTCTCTGACACTCTCTGACACCATCTGAAAATCTCTGACACTCTGTGACACTCTGTGACACTCTCTGACACTCTCTGACGCTCTCGGACAATCTCGGACACTCTTGGACACTCTCGGACACTCTCAGACACTCTCTGAAGCTCTCTGAAACAATCTGACACTCTCTGAAACTCTCTGAAACTCTCTGACATTCTCTGACACTCTCCGAAACTCTCTGAAACTCACAGACACTCACAGACACTCACAGACACTCACAGACACTCTCTGACACTCTCTGACACTCTCAGACACTCTCTGACACTCTCTGACACTATCTGAAAGTCTCTGACACTTTCTGACACTCTCTGACACTCTCTGACACTCTCTGACACTCTGTGACACTCTCTGACACTATCTGAAACTCTCTGACACTCTCTGACACTCTCTGACAATCTCTGACGCTATCTGAAACTCTCTGACACTCTCTGACACTTGCTGACACTTTCTGACACTCTCTGACACTCTCTGACACTCTGTGACACTCTCTGAAACACTCTGAAACTCCCTGAAACTCTCTGACACTCTCTGAAATTTTCTGACACTCTTGACTCTCTCTGAAGCTCTCTGAAGCTCTCTGAAGCTCTCTGACACTCTCTGACACTCTCAGACACTCTCTGACACTATCTGAAACTCTCTGACACTCTCTGACACTCTCTGACACTCTGTGACACTCTGTGACACTCTGTGACACTCAGTGAAACTCTCTGACACTCTCTGACACTCTCAGACACTCTCTGAATCTCTCTGACACTCTCTGACACTGTCTGAGACTCTCTGACATTCTCTGACACTCTCTGACACTATCTGAAAGTCTCTGACACTCTCTGACACTCTCTGACACTCTGTGACACTCTCTGACACTATCTGAAACTCTCTGACACTCTCTGACACTCTCTGACACTCTCTGACGCTATCTGAAACTCTCTGACACTCTCTGACACTTGCTGACACTCTCTGACACTCTCTGACACTCTCTGACACTCTGTTACACTCTCTGAAACTCTCTGACACTCTCTGACACTCTCTGACACACTCAGAAAATCTCAGAGCCCTCTGACCGTCTCTGACACTCTCTGAAACTCACAGATGCTTTCTGAAACTCTCTGACACTATCTGACACTTTCTGAAACTGTCTGACACTCTCTGACAGTCTCTGACACTTTCTGAATGTCTCTGAAACTCTCTGGAACACTGTGACACTCTGTGACACTCTCTGAAACTCTCTGAAACTCCCTGACACTCTCTGACTCTCTCTGAAACTTTCAGACACTCTCTGACACTCTCTGAAGATCGCTGAAACTCTCTGGAAATCTCTAACACTCTCTGACACTCTGTGAAACTCTCAGAAACTCTCCGAAACTCTCAGACACTCTCCGACACACTCAGAAACTCTCAGAAACTCTCTGGCACTCTCTGTCACTCTCAGAAATTCTCTGAAACTCTCTGACACTCTCTGACACTCTCTGACACTCTCTGTCACTCTCTGAAACTCTTTGACACTCTCTGAATCTCTCAGACACTTTCAGACACTCTCTGACACTCTCTGAAGATTGCTGAAACTCTCTGAAAATCTCTAACACTCTCTGACACTCTGTGAAACTCTCAGAAACTCTCCGAAACTCTCAGACACTCTCCGACACACTCAGAAACTCTCAGAAACACTCTGGCACTCTCTGTAGCTCTCAGAAAGTCTCTGAAACCCTCTGACACTCTCTGATACTCTCTGACACCCTATGAAAATCTCTGACACTCTGTGACACTCTGTGACACTCTCTGACACTCTCTGACGCTCTCGGACAATCTCGGACACTCTCGGACAATCTCGGACACTCTCAGACACTCTCTGAAATTTTCTGACACTCTCTGAAACTAACAGACACTCTCTGAAACTCTCTGACACACTCCGACACTCTGTGACACTCTCTGACACTCTCTGACACTCTCGGACACTCTGTGACACTCTCTGACACTCTCTGAAACTGTCTGAAACTCTGTGACTCTCTCTGAAACACTCTGAAACTCTCTGACACTCTGAAACATTCTGACACTCTCTGACACTCTCTGAAGCTCTCCGAAGCTCTCTGAAACTCTCGGCAACTCTCTGACACTCTCGGACACTCTCTGACACTCTCTGGCACTCTCTGTAACTCTCAGAACGTCTCTAAAACCCTCTGACACTCTCTGACACTCTCTGACACCATCTGAAAATCTCTGACACTCTGTGACACTCTCTGACACTCTCTGACACTCTCTGACGCTCTCGGACAATCTCGGACACTCTCGGGCACTCTCGGACACTCTCTGAAGCTCTCTGAAGCTCTCTGAAACTCGCTGCAACACTCTGACACTCTCTGACACTCTCTGTAACTCTCAGAAAGTCTCTGAAACCCTCTGACACTCTCTGACACTCTCTGACACTCTCTGAAAATCTCAGACACTCTCTGACACTCTCTGACACTCTATGAAACTCTCTGACACTGTCTGACACTAACAGACACTCTCTGACACTCTCTGACACTCTCTGACAGTCTCTGACACTTTCTGAATGTCTCTGAAACTCTCTGGAACTCTGTGACACTCTGTGACACTCTCTGAAACTCTCTGAAACTCCCAGAAAATCTCTGACTCTCTCTGAAACTTTCAGACACTCTCTGACACTCTCTGAAGATCGCTGAAACTCTCTGAAAATCTCTAACAGTCTCTGACACTCTGTGACACTCTCAGAAAGTCTCTAAAACCCTCTGACACTCTCTGACACTCTCTGACACCATCTGAAAATCTCTGACACTCTGTGAAACTCTCGGACACTCTCGGACACTCTCGGACACTCTCAGACACTCTCTGAAGCTCTCTGAAACAATCTGACACTCTTTGAAACTCTCTGAAACTCTCTGACATTCCCTGACACTCTCTGAAACTCTCCGACACTCACAGACACTCACAGACACTTGCTGACACTCTCTGACACTCTCTGACACTCTCTGACACTCTGTGACACTCTCTGAAACTCTCTGACACTCCCTGACACTCTCTGACACTTGCTGACACTCTCTGACACTCTCTGACACTCCCTGACACTCTCTGACACTCTGTGACACTCTCTGACACTCTCTGACACTCTCTGAAACAATCTGACACTCTCTGAAACTCTCTGACATTCTCTGAAACTCTCTGACACTCTCTGAAACTCTCTGACACTGTCTGACACTAACAGACACTCTCTGACACTCTCTGACACACTCCGACACTCTGTGACACTCTGTGACACTCTCTGACACTCTCGGACACTCTGTGACACTCTCTGACACTCTCTGAAACTCTCTGAAACTCTGTGACACTCTCTGAAACACTCTGAAACTCTCTGACACTCTGAAACATTCTGACACTCTCTGACACTCTCTGAAGCTCTCCGAAGCTCTCTGAAACTCTCGGCAACTCTCTGACACTCTCGGACACTCTCTGACACTCTCTGACACTCTCTGTAACTCTCAGAACGTCTCTAAAACCCTCTGACACTCTCTGACACTCTCTGACACCATCTGAAAATCTCTGACACTCTGTGACACTCTCTGACACTCTCTGACGCTCTCGGACAATCTCGGACACTCTCGGGCACTCTCGGACACTCTCTGAAGCTCTCTGAAGCTCTCTGAAACTCGCTGCAACACTCTGACACTCTCTGACACTCTCTGTAACTCTCAGAAAGTCTCTGAAACCCTCTGACACTCTCTGACACTCTCTGACACTCTCTGAAAATCTCAGACACTCTCTGACACTCTCTGACACTCTATGAAACTCTCTGACACTCTCTGACACTCTCTGACACTCTCTGACAGTCTCTGACACTTTCTGAATGTCTCTGAAACTCTCTGGAACTCTGTGACACTCTGTGACACTCTCTGAAACTCTCTGAAACTCCCAGAAAATCTCTGACTCTCTCTGAAACTTTCAGACACTCTCTGACACTCTCTGAAGATCGCTGAAACTCTCTGAAAATCTCTAACAGTCTCTGACACTCTGTGACACTCTCAGAAAGTCTCTAAAACCCTCTGACACTCTCTGAAACTCTCTGACACCATCTGAAAATCTCTGACACTCTGTGAAACTCTCGGACACTCTCGGACACTCT